>NW_016690186.1:5774663-5852058 GCF_001604755.1 Lepidothrix coronata | reverse complement strand
AAAAAAAAAAAAAAAGAAGGAAACTGTTCATGTTTTGTTTACCAAAAATATGTTATTCTGAAGAGCATTGTGGTTTTAATAATTTTCATTCAATTCCAGCAGAAAGGGAAAATATAAAAAAATTACAGACAAGTATGAAAGAAATTATTACTGTGTATTGATGAAATAGAAATATGTAGTTAGAAAATGAATGCAATGGGACTGTAAGCAGAAAAAAATTCCTGTTACAGTAAGTAGAAAGTTTATTGTTGGACAGAAAAGTTTGTGTAGGCTTTAAAGTTATAAAATCAATTTTAAAATCTTGAAATATTAAGGATGTCAAACAAAGAGTCCCTATAATTATTAGGATCCTGGGCTACCTGTCACAGGATGTTGGAAAGATACCGAATTAAAAAATAATAGATGATCCTCAATTTATTGAGCAAAAAAGACCATCAGTCTTCTGACTAAAGGATTAAGGAAGGCAAGCAATTGTCTTATACTGTTGATGCAACTGATATCACAAAGGAACCAAAACAGCCAGGAAAGTGGGGCTTGGAGGGTGAACCTATATGACACCACATAAAGTTCGTATGCTGTGGCTGTTCTCTAAAGATAAGTAGCTCTCTGACATTTGGGGGGGCGGAGAAAAATAAAGGTGGCAAGAAGATCCATCAAGAGTCCAATTGAGCAAGGGTTTTCACATGCCGGAAAACTGCACAGTATGAAGAAAGGATTGATAACAGGATGATTAGCACAGAGGAATTTTTCATGGGACCAGTGGAAAGCACTGCAGCAGAAGATGAATGGGCTACTATTCTGGAAACAAATGGAGCATTTTTTGACTAAGTAGGAAACAGGTGCAGTGGAAAATATGGTAGTCAAAACCATGATAAGCACTGGTAGAGCAGCCAGAAACAATGTTTAAGATACATAGATAGAAGAATGGCTTCTGCCCCAAAACCAAACACATCAGGCAAAACTGCCAGTAATTAATAAATTGAGAAGGAAAGAGGAAAGGAAGAGAAGAATATCTTTTGAGTGTATTAGAAGGATGAAGAAAGCACAAATTAATCAAAATGCATCAGGTCTCCAGACTTATCAGGAATAACACTGCACTGAAATAGTTAAGAAAATGCTAGGGGAGCTCTTCCAGACCCCAAGTGATTCTTATCCCTGGGATTATAGAGTAGGAAAGAGAGAGAACAGAAAAATGAACACAAGTAACGCCTGGGAGTAGGAAGACATGTTTGGCCAACAAACTATCGGTATATATCTCTTTCAGGAAAAAAAAGAAGCAGGCTGAAGTTATTTATGTCAGGAAAAAAAAAAGGCAACAAAAACCCAAGAAACAATAAAAAAAAATAAAAGACAATAGGAAAATCCAAACAGTTCTGAGAACTGTTAGAGCTCAAAACCAAAATTATAAAAATAATTGGAATTGTGTCCTGTTTTATCTGAGGGAAGACAGTCAAGCAGCTGCACAGGGAACAAGTAAAAAAGTTACAAAATAATCCCCATAGATGGTAGCGTTGTGTTTGGAAAATGATGTCTGACCAAATGGAGGGGGTATATATGCTGCTTCACAAACACAGCAAATATGTGATCCAGATCTTATTACAGAATTGAAAGAACTTCTGTCTTTAATCCTGAGAAATAGAGTGTGACTCCAGGATTTCCTTCTGTCTAACATTTGTCCTTTCTGAAATCTTCAACACTACTCTAGCTGTTCTTTACAGAAACTCTTTTCATCTCATTTTTTTTCTAAGCACCTCTCTTATTACACTATTTTTGATATGTCAGGAACTTCCATTCAACACATTAGTCGTATAATCCAGATGAAAATTTATATTTTAGCATTGTAGTTTATGTTTTTATCAATGTTGATAGAGGATGGCCCTTTAAAATTTTTCAGTAAGTATCTTTTTCAAAGACAAAACTGCTAATGATTCCTTCAAAAAAGGGTGTATTTGCTTATATGTGTAATTACTAAGGTTGTAAAGAAGAAATACTTTGTCTGCATTCGGGTCAGAAGTTAAAATAGATAGACTGTATGATGTTGACAACCTAAGTGGCAAAATTTGAAGAAGCAAATCACTTATGTCATAAGACCTGATTTAAAGCTATCATATTAAAATAAGCTTATTTTAGCAAGTATATTCTTAATATTCGATTTATTTTAATTTTTCTTTCAACATTAAGCCCTTGGATGAAGGTCTTAGAATTAAATGATTTTTAAAAAAAATCTATAAATAGAAAGGTATCAAAATGATATTTTATTAAATATTGATAGGAAATATATTTTCAGAGTCAAAAGTATCCATCTTGAGTCTTCAGGCTAGGTCAATAAATTTTTCTGATAATTTGCAAGGCTGATTTAATGTTCTGACAAGAAAGAATAACAAGGAATATCAGTGTTAACATTTAGTACAACTCTAAGCATGTCTATTCTGAGATTAGATGCTTCCATAAGCTTCAGCAAACTCAAACAGTTGACTTTCTCTGTTTATGTAGTCAACAGTAAGCTCTATTCCCTTCCTTCCTGCCAAACTTGACTATTAATTGCTTTCTGAACATTTACACATTGTCAGAAGCTGTATGAGACCAAAGATGGAGCAATTATTTTCTACAGATTATTTTCAAGGAAACCTTACAGAGAAATGTCATCCATTAAAGCAGCATGGAAAATACTTTCAGAACCACAGGGACTGCTGAAAAAAACACCTGAAATGCACACAGTGATGCTTCTCCACATGTCAAGCCCAGAAGTACTCAAAGCTTTGGATAATATTTAAGGAGAAAGAAGAAAATAAAAAGTTTTGGCACTATTTGAACACTCATCTGAGATACAGTGACCACATAAAATGCTATTTATAAAAGTATTTTCATCTCATGAATAAGCTGGCCAAACTATGTTAAGTTTCAGTAATACCATATGATATGTGGTACTGAAGTTATGCTAAAGAGCCATTTGCTATTTTAACTCCATAATTTATTGTGAGCTCATAATCCATTCTGATCCCAATAAAAATGAGTAACAGAGCCTGAACAAGACAGCACCAGTAGGGATTTATAAGTCAAGCACCTTCATCCTACAGAAGTCACTGCAGTCCTGCACTGGGGTTTTGTGGTCCCAACAACATACTGGGAGCACCCATAGATAGAGACCAGAGCAGAAAATCAAGAAAAAAACAAGCCCATAGGGTTAAATGGAAACATAGTTCCACATCTGTTTTGGAAGAAAAAAATGTTCTTTTTCCAAATCAAAATTATATATCCAAATAGCTCCCCTATTCTAGGGAAGACAGAAAAAATCTCTGTATAGAGAAATCTTTAAATAGAAGTGTTTATTTTGAACCAAGCATAATTTTTTGTATCTTATTTATTTAATTATCACATAAAAATAAAATGGCTACTGATATTTAAAAAGAAGACCAGGGAGTTGCTTTGATTATTTTCTAAGAATTTATATGGTATTTGTTCTGCATTTCCAACTGAACCACAACTGTAAAATAAAAGACCATTTGTGTGCACCTTGTGCATATATTTTCAAAAGCAATTTCAGTGCATTATGTGTAAAAGAAGTCCTGCAGTTTCACAGGTTTCTTACATTGTAAACAGTGCAAATTGTATTAAAAAGAGATGTGAATCAAAGCTCTCTGGTGATTGACATTCAACACCATTTATGAAATGATGACTGTAAGTTTCAATACCTCTTTAACCACAGGAACCTGGCCTTTATCACTTTCATAACTGTGTACTATGTCCTTACCATTAGTATTTTACAAAGAGGGATAACCTACTCATTCTGACTTTGAAGGAAGATAAGTGTTCAAAATTTCAGACAGTGAAACAAAGCTTAACACATTTAATCAATTGATCTCAAACATTTATTTTGCTGTATTTACAGAATTCAGTGAACAATTAATCAGAGAGAAAAGTGATGACCTTATGATAACATTTCCCATAGCTGAAAACATTCTCTATCTTCACTTATGTCTTAACTGAAAAAATGGAGGGTTCAAATGCAGGTGGGCTGAGAAAAGGAGGGGTGAGACTCAAGAAAATATGAAGAGCATTTTTGAATGGAATTACTATGAATGGAAAACAACAGAATGGGAATTTGTGCTTTGTGTTTCACATCAGTTTACACACTATAAGCATAAAGGTAAGAGGTGAGGGAAAATGCTTTATATGTTCACTAATGACTTTCTGAGTCAAACAATTTCCAGATTAATTTAGAAATCAGTCTCATAAGTGTAAATCAAATATAGGTCTAATGGTCTTATAAAATACAAACAAAAAAAGAAGTGACTGAAACTGAGGTTGCTGCAAGGGTGAGGATTTTTTTTTTTTAAAAGTTATTTGGCAGTGTCCATAAACTTGACTATGAGTTCCACTCCCTTTCCTTTGGGGAGAACCTGTAGCCTACATGAAAAGCATTAACAAGTTAGTACTGCTCTGGAAAGTCTGTCAAATGTCTGACAACAGAAAACATTTTTTAAATTGATAGGGCTGAAGTATCATAACATATCTCTGGAAGAAAATTAAAGGGGTTGGTGGCAAGTGTACTTGTGGTCTGCATTTTTATTCTTGCCATTCAAGAGCTGTAGAAACCTTTCACTCACCCCAACTTGGCCACAAAGGCCCAATGTATCCTGGCCATGCATTAGGAAGAGCATTGCCAGTGGGTTGAGGGAGGTGATCCTGTTCTTCTACTGATGAGGCCTCACCTGGAGTATTGTGTCCAGTTCTGGGTTCCTCACTACAAGAGAGATGTGTTGCTCCCAGATCAGAGCTCTAGTGCAGGTCTACGAAGACACCCAGGGACTGGAGCACTTCACTTATGAGGAAAATCTGAGGGATCTTTAGCCTGAAGAAGATAAGACAGGGGGAAGAGGTGGAGCCAGGCTCTTCTTGGTGGTGCCCAGCAATAGGACAAGAGGCAATGGGCAGAAACTGGAACACAGGAAAGTCTGTCCGAACATGAGGAAGAACTTCTGTACTGTGTGGGTGACTGGGCACTGAAACAGATTGCCCAGGGAGGTTGTGAGGTCTCCCTTACTGGAGATATTCAAAAGCTACCTGGATGCAATCCTGAGTATGTGCTCTATGGGATCCTGCTTGCACAGGGAGGTTGGACTAGATGACCTCCAGTGGTCCCTTCCAATCTTACTTGTTCTGTGATTCTGTGAATTCTGTGACTGTCATATACACAAATCCCTTTAAACTTAAATGTCAGTTAAAAGGCTGATGGGATACTCAAACCACTTTGACCCTGGATGGGAGCTAGGTAACTATCTACAAATGTTGGGGTTTTTTCTAAAGCCTGTCACCAGACTTCACTCAAACTGCTTTCTTCCCAAGATGCTAGCGGAGCCACAGGGGTGTAAATAAAAGTAAAAGAGACAAGAGCAGGTTTGCCTCATCATAAAATATGGCGCAGCCTGGCAGGATAAAGAAAATGTTATTGTTTCATCAAGAACAACCAAATGTACCTGATTCAAAGGGGAGGGAGGGGAATAGGGGAAGAAGCAGCTTTTTATAATATTAAGCCCATGAGAGTTTTTCCTTGTAAAAGTCATTTCTTCATTAAAACTGTAATTGAAAAGGGACATGCTGTTCAACAAGTTCAGTGTTTTATATATGCCACAGAAATCCCACGACGTGTCTAAAAATGAAATTCATATTAATCACTGACGTCCTAATCCTCCTGATATAAGATCTATATTCAGGGATATGTTCTCTTCTGAAACACCAGAATCAATTCTGAAAATGAGATTTTAGATTAGCTCTTTAGATAGTCTACTCATAGGCTCATCCATATGAAATTTGTTATGTGCTTTCACAGCATCTGGGGATAAAGAGCTTCTCACAGTGCCTGCATTTGTCATACATGGTTAGAAACCTAAGGTGCCATTCATACACTTCACTTTGTAGTTTTTCTGAAAACATCAATCACAATCTGCCACCCTTTCCTACAGTGATTGGACAAGTCACCGTTCTGAACACAGCATAAACCTCAAGGTCATTTTACCCTAATTATTTTGGTCTACTCTAGAAACTTCATAAAAAGTTCATGAAAAGGCTTGTGAAAAAGGCAGACTTTTAAAAAGAGACATTTTAGTATCTGACGTCTTTATTTCCTACACATTGGTCTTTATTTGTTCTTTTGACTGCATTTTACAGTGAGGTGCAGATTCCGATAATAAATCTACATTAGAATTCCATCAAAACTGCCATGTATATGTGTTTCACTATAAGCAGTAAAGGTATCAGAGCCTACTTTATTTTCTAATTCCTTTCTCTTTCACTCTACATGCTTTTGAAAGGATTTTTTGGTAACAGAGTTTCTCCCCAAAATTCACAATGACAGTACAGGTAATAATATGTAACAAGTGAAAGGGTCTTTCACAAAGTAATCTACAATGCTGGGGGAACATTTTAAATATGTGCAAGAGTTAGGCAAACTAACTCAAACTAACTAGAGTTAGGAATGAGTTAGCCTAGTAAAATACAAATCCTTCAATCCATAAAAAAAGCATGATGTATACTGTACCAGATAGAAAATTCATAGCACTCAAAATCTCTTAAAGTCATGTCAAAATACTTCTATCCAAGTTTTACAAATCAGAAATAGATAAAATGGCATTTTGTTGTTGTTTTCATATTTCTTTCAGAAGTAAATACTTCCTCGCTCTTTACAGACTGATCAGATATGTGAATAACATGATGCAAATGTACTTCTGAGATGTTTTAGCATCTTCAGTATTGCATTTGCAAAATCTGTATTGTCTTAATCACTTTCTCGGCAGGCTTGCAAAAAATATGAAGTTCCATGCTTCCCACAAACGTAGAAAACTAATCAAATACAAAACCACACTGTGCACTGTATGGATTCCATCTTGTTTGTAGTTTAAAGGATCAACTTGAATGAAGATTAGTCCCATTTTGGCAGGATTTAGAAGCTAAATCTCTCATGCATCTTTTTGGAAACTTAATAGCGTGTTGCTTTACAGATGTTTCAGGTAAATTGCCAACTCCTGGGAATAAAGTGACTTTTTTTTTCTTTCTTTCTTTGTTAAATATAATAGACACTCTGTACAAGTATAGACTTTCCATCCCTCCGGAGATAGAAATGAGAGAAAATTTACTTATTGCATAAAACTGACGTTAAACTAATAAATTGCAAAATACTTTTTATTCTTTAGCTGCCTTTGGTTTATTATAAAATTATAATTTATTACTATGAGGCTATGAGGTCTTTATGTGAATGCAATGAATCTTTGAACTGGATCTAGGTAGATAAATAGAACTGAAACCTCATATGCTTTCCATTTCTAAAAAAAAAATGCTGAAACAAACCCCCAAAAAGAAAATCAAAACACCAAAACCCCATAAAAATGAAAAACATACACACACAAAAATTCCACTAACCAAATTATTTCAATTTCTTTTTCTTTTCCTTTACTGAAAATTATGGAGACATTCCACAATCTTACATAATTTCCTATAAATCCCAGACTGAGAGATTAATGGTATGTTGTCCAAATTCTCAAAGACAGCAAAACATTTATGCAAAACCAGTTGTGTACAATGTTCCTAACAGTCTCTGAGTTCTTTTTGATGTTTCCCTCAGTCCTTTCAGATGGTCATTCCTTCTCAGCCTTCAGACTTGCTCTATGTCATTGCCATGGAAGTCAGACTGCTACTTGGAGAGGTTTGGAGCTTAGGGGATCATTCTTCTCAGTACTTCATCTCAGAAACTAGTTTTAAAAGCCAGCCCTAACTCCCAGCTGCTTTGTTCACTTTTTCTGCCATGCATTTTCCTCTACAGGTATCCTGGAAAAGGAGGTTTTCCATGGGCTGTAACTGACTTTTTTTCCCGTGGTGTCCCTGTTGCATAAGAAAACTCCCAAGTTAACATCCCTTTGTTGGTCATATTGTAGGATATATGTGACAAAAGCCCTAAATGGCTGCTTTCATATACCCATGTGCAGATAGATTCAGCTGGCTGCAAGGAGAACTAGTCAAAGCAGATTGAATAGGTTAAGTCAGAGTTCAAACTTGCATATGTTAAAAACAACCTTCTAGAAATAAAAAGAGTCTAGTTTCTTTGCAAAAGAGACTAGAAATTTCCAGATGTAACTGTTTGCATAAGAGGGAGTACATGCTAAACAGTGCATCTCATTTATATTCCTACTATCGATAAAACTTTTCTTTTGTGCTTGCATAGTAATTACTATTATTTCTGGGTGGGATTTCTAAAATGAGAACTGAAAAATACACATTACAAGAAAGAATAGAACACCTGATCTCCAGGATGACCTAGGAGGAGCATGGTGGACATTTAAGGTCAAAACTGTTATACCAGCAAAAATCCATCTTTTGCCCCATACTGGTCAATTTGAAGAGCAATGCAGCAATGTCAATTTATTCTAGGCCACAAAAATCCAAGATAACAGTCCCTTAAACAGTGAAGGTCCTTCTCTCCACGTAGCCAAGTTAATTTATCCTGAGTTTCTGAGAACTTATACTCTGTCTTTCTAATTCCTTTTTCCTGTATGTCATCATGGATATTTAGGAGCTCCACCGCAGGGGGTCACAGGGTATAGGAGCACAAGAAGATAAGCATAACAAAGAAAGGAACTGAGTTAAACAGAAGCACAGAGCTTTATCAAGGGACTAGCAATCCATCTTGTTTCACAAACCACACGTCTATGTGTTTGAAATAATTCATTCAAAAGCTGTTCCCCCTGAACTGGTCTTAGCTGGAACATTGTTCAGTCTGCTGCTGCGCAAAACGCACCAGCAAAATCCCTCTTGATTCAGGATGATTGTTGCCTTTGCCATCTCTTGGCCTGTATTTGAGCTTTTATCTATGGAAGAGTCTTCCTACAAGAAATGCATTGAAGTACATACTTAAGTTTTCACACCCTCTTAAACCATAATGGGAAAGCTTAAAATTAAGCTCTAAAGGTCAGATTTTCAAAAGAATCCATACGAGTTAGGCACCTCAACTTGTTAAGCATTATTTGAAAATTCCATCTGTGTATTTTGGCAGCTAATTTTTTATCTATGAGAATCTAGACCTAATTATTTTCCTGCTCATGGGTGACCTCAAACAGTCTAGTGGTTAATTGTTTTCCTGATTTAGGGCATGAGCCCTGTGACCCCTACATGATACTGAAACATTCTAGCAGAGTTAAGGACACTTTTGTGAATTTATGATGCTTAAAATGTAAATGTCAAATTTATTACAGAGACCTAAGGCCTGCAAGGAGGTAAATAGGCATAGTTCCTTCCACTGTGATAGAAATGCATTGATTTTCATGAGTTGAAGAACTGATCCAAATCCTTTAAAGCTGAATTAATTATCAATGTATTTGCTAGCTGTGAATATATCTCACAACTGGCTATACAACTGCAGCACATCTCAACATATAACTTTTGCCAGAATTGTTGCTATTAAAAAATATGCATGCATGCATGGTAGACCTGCTTCCCACATCCCGGCTCATGTGAAATATGACATTTTGAAGGTATGGAGAGGAACATGAGAGAAAACAGCAATCCTGATTTCACAAGGAATAGAAGCAACTGAGTTAAAATAGCCTCCAATCAAATATTTTAAAAATATTATTAATTATTATTAGTTGAGGGGAGGGAATACCAGTTCAACTAATTATAATCTATCTGTAACACTTTCTGCACAAGAAATATTGTGGGACGGCTTTGCACAGATATGCAGATGCAGAAAGGTCCCCAGGCTTTCTGTATGCAGCTCTGAATTCTGTCAGAAGTGGTTGGTTTGTTTGTAAGGTGTGACCCTGTCCTCTTCTGACGCTCTCCCACCTTGGGAAGCAGTAGTCTAGGTTTCCATGATGTTAATGCATCTGCACAGACTAAAGCTGTTGAAGTTTAACATACAGTTGTTGAATCTCTAAATGACATGTAGCTCTTAGTTTTATATCAGCTTATCCACATCCTCAGAAAATCAAGTAAGTTTTCATGAAAGCAGAAGAGGACCCTCAGTAACCAACTACCATAGGTGATAGTTTTAGCACTATATATACCCCTCCAGCAGTGGAATTGGGAATTTTTAAGACAGTGCAAATCATGCTGCCATCTGATTTTTACCTGTCTCAGAAAGTCATACATGAGCACTCAGGATAGTTTTAGAAGAATTGTTAAGCTTTCTTATCAATCTGTTCTCTAATCAGTCTTTTAACATCATAAGGCAATAAAAATTTAAAGGAGAAAAAAATCTTATTTTTCTCTTGTTACTAAGACAGCAGTGACTGTAGCACAACTGAAGACTTCTTTAGTGGGTTCCGGATTTTAATTTTGAGAAGCATGTGACAATTAATGACATTAAAATGAAAATAGCACTAGCACATTAATGTAATTATGAACAAACAATAACAGAGAAACTTAAAAAGAATCAGTAATGCAGCCAAATAGGCCAAAGAAAGGATTTATACATCAAAGGTAATTATCTAAATGTTCAAGATCCTCTGCAGACCCAGTAAAAAGAAACAAATGAAAAATCCCTGCTAACATATTCTGACTAAGATAATAGGAAAGTAATCAGGAACACGAGATTTGTTGGGTGATCTGGTACAGTGGGAATACAAAATTAACCACATGGAATTATGAGGTAGAGCACTGAAAATTCTCAGCAGCTTATGCCTTCTAATTACAAACTGCTTGCAGGTTGGTCACCTCTCCAGCTCCTTCAGAATGAAAATTATTAAAAATCTCAGCTTTTCCTTTTGAAACCTGTTGCCACAAGAAGCTTCAAAGCATGACTTACAAACCAGAACGCAAATGATGCTTCTCCAAACGTATCATTAAATACAAAACCCACTGAGACTTCCATAAGCTCCTTTTTCCAAGCAGGAGAAAGAAGAGATCATTTATTCATGATTCTTACAGGGTTTGCGATTAGAAGGACTGCCTAAAGTCAGCAAAGCAGTGAAAAAAAAATATGCCCAGTGTTGCAGGACTTTAATGGAAGTGTTCATATCTCTTCCTGCTCTTTGCTTAGCAAATCATATAAGACTAGAAGAAAAAAGATTTGAGCAGCTGAGCCATTCTTCATGCTAGACTGAAACCTGATGGCTCACTCTCAGTGTTTGTGTTCTTTTTTTTTTTTTAATCTTGTTCAACAGGTCCATTAAAAATTTTTGCTTCAAGGGAATGTTAGGCTTCCAAGAGGCTAGGGTTTTACATGAAAAAGTATTCACAAAACCATTCTGATCTGAATGCTAAACATGCTTGTGGTTATTGTAGGTGTTAATGTTTTTAGATTCTTTTTCCGAGTAAAGTATTAGATAATTACTGATTAGATTGTAATTGAGTCTGACAAGACTTTTGATGATCAGATGATGGTGATATGTTTGATTCCAACTGATGCAGTAAGACACTGTCAGTCTCCATGTGCTGGTTTAAGGGTAAACCAGCAGGGGAAATGAACTCAACTCAAAAGAGAGACCAGAATAACAATTTATTAAAACAACACAACAAGTATGATTATACAGACAAACAACCGGCTTCAATCCACAAAAACCCAAATGTACAACCCAGTACCCTGGGATATGAACAAGTGGTGTTCCCCGGGCCCCCCTGAGTCCAAAGTAAAGGGAGAACGGAAAAAAGCTGCTGGTGGGAGAGCTGTTGCAGTCCGGTCAGAATGGTGATTGCAGTCCAGTCGAGGGTGGTGGTCTCAGTCTGGCCGAGAGCGGTGAGCTGCAGTCCAGTTGAGAGCGGTGAGCTGCAGTCTTCCTCTGGATCCCACGAGTGGTGGCAAGGTTCTGAAACTCCAGGTTTATATATTCTCCAGTTCAGTCAGGAATGCTTAATCCCTCCCTCAGAGCGGGGAATTCCATAAAAGGATGCTCAGTCCTCCCCTCAGAGCGGGGAATTCCATAAAAGGGTATGAGGATGCTCAGAGCAGGGAATTCCATAAAAGGGTATGAGGACAGGAACATCCCCCCACCTTGCAGGCCACCCCCCCCCACCCCCGACAACAGTTTCTGGGAAATGGCATGGAGGGCCATAGAATACACAGTTTTGGTCTATACCCATCCAGTGATGAATCGGTCCCAGCTGTTTTAACTAGGACTCTCCATTATAAAGGTCTGGTGTTTGTGAGGGGGCCTTTCCCATTTCCCTTCTTCAGTGCGCAGCCAGGTGATAGAACATACTCAGATGGTGAAAGTGTGCATTTTCCTGGGTCATCTAAGCAGCATCACTATTAGCATAACGGGGTTGGCCCAATGCTTTGGCATAAAAGCAAGCTATGTCTCACCCCTGAAAGCATGCAAGAAAGGTACTAATAATGTCCTTCGGAAAACACATAATGGGATTTTTGTGAATCACACCTAGCAACTTATTGTGAGTTTGTACCAGATGGAGTTCTGATTAGGTTTCAGGTAATTTAGGAACCTCTCTATATAAGAGATGTCCACTTAAAGCCTGCGGAAAAGTACACGGGATGATCAAGTACCAGGTGATACTGACAATTTGTAATTTGTTGAGTATTTCAGATGACCTGGAAACAAGACCTTTACAGCAAGTGGATTCTTTCAGCTTAAGAAATTTTACACTACCTTTCTGTTTTACAAGCTTCCCTGCTGGTTGCACAGTTAATCAATGATAAATTCTGAAAGTGTTACCCTAGAGGTATCTGCTGATCTCCCCACAGAAGGATAAAGTCTCTTCAATAAAGGGACTCAGTACAGATTGCAGATGGATAGATAAGCAACATTATCTTTATTCCAGGAAATATTGATGCAGCATGAAAAAAATCAAATAAGTCATACTTTTAAAGTTGGTGGTGTCCTTTCAAAGCACAGGACCAAAACCAGCTTAACAACGTTCAAAAATTATTGCATGCTCCCAGAGTTTTCATATGGCATTTTTAAGAACATTTACCAGTTTTCTTATTGTAGCAAATTTAGCAGCTTTTTTGTCTTCTTGCCTCATAAAAAAAAAAAACCTTCTATTTTTAACCCTGGATAATTTCTTTTCTAGTCTGTTTTTTCCACATGCAGTCCTATTTTAATCTTATTACTCTGATACTTTCTAAATTACTATTAAATCCCAATATGCAATTCATATACTTCTAAGTAAATTGCTTGCCTTAAAAATACAGATTTCCCTTGATGTTTCAACACAGGAGCATCTCAAATGTATAAAGATGACAAAGAGCTCCAGTGCCCAAATTACCAGACTACAGGTGATATGCACAGCATTAAAAGTCTAGCATTTATAGTTATATTTTATTCTGAATAGAGCAATAAAAAGTGGCTGGCATCATCAAGTCTGAGAGTTATTGTGAGCATGAAGTGAGTTTTGAAACCTTGAGATAGAGGGTAGCCACAATTCCATTAAACTAGGGAATTGAGTCAAAGATGTTCCCATTACTACTGCACAGATACAACAAAATGAAATATGGAGCTATTTTCACATATCTCTGCCGTGATGAATGACAATATAAACATAGATGTACCTAGAAAAACAGTGTTTGAGTTTTATGCCAGATAGAAGTTATGGGAAAACTCTGATTCTTTTAGATAAGAAGTTTAAAAAATAAGAAATAAATATTCTCCAGAATGTTCTTAATAAACTTCAAGGGATGGTAGGTTGAAGTTGAAGATGTGCATTTTTCTACAAAGACTCATAATAGAGGTACAGAAGTCTGGGTGAAATTACAATAAATCATTGATTTATCTACATCACTGGTCAGTGGCATTACTTAACCATTTCACTTTCCAACTAGAATTGGTTAAGCATTCTCAATATACTAAAGAATTCCCTATTAAAACTTAGATATTGCAGTTATTTAGGGAACTGGTGTTGCACTCTGGATTAAGCTATAAACTGCCCAGAGTGGTTTACATTTTTATTTAAGACTTTTAAAAACCTTTTGGTTCATTATAAGCTCTAATTAGTGTCCAGAGAATGAGTCACACACTCTTCTCTAAGAGAAATTCCTTTTAATTTAGCAAGAAAAATAAGATATTCCGGCAAAAGGTTTTTACAGGAGTAAAATACAACCACAAAAAAGGCATTTCACTAAAAACATTCAGCACAAACACCTATTCCACAGGAAACACCCACTAAAAACAATCCATATACCAGCTTTAGTAAAACACAGTTCATTGGTTTTAAGTTACCCACAAGAGAAGGAGTAAGAGAAAAAAAAAACAGATTAAAAGGGGTAAAGAAAGAGAGAAGAAAGAGAGAAGGAGAGAGAGGGAAAAAAGTGGTTACCGACAAGATTCTAGGATTCACATGGTGCCAGCTGGAGACGGAGAAGAGAGAGAGAAGAAGAGACAAGAGGGAAGCCGCATGGAGTCTCATGTATTTATAGAGTTCCGTTTTCGCTCCCAGACAGGATATCCTGTCCATGCCTTCCAGGCCAGAGTGAGTTGTGCTGTAGCAGTCACAGGCTCCAGGGGTCATGGTGTGGTCGGGCTACCAGGCAGCTCTGCCTTGACTGACAGCCCGGCTGCAGGGCCTGTGGCTCTGCCCTGTGCTCTGCGTGGGCTGCAGGCCTTTGTTACGACCCACCCCAGAAAAAGGGGAGAGGAGTAACCCAGGTTCTTATCAATAATTCCCTTGGGGTGGATTAGAGTGAAACGACACTGAATAATCGGTGTCTGAAAACATATATAGGTAGGGTTTATTTTAACAATTTTGTTTTAACAGGTATGTTAGCATTTTGGGTGTTGTCATCTATATTATATATCATAGGGATAACCCATGGGGGGAAAATGCATAAGGGAGAGAAAGGAAAGACAGGATAAGGCTAAGGGAGAGTAAGAGAAAGAAAAGCTGAGAGTCGACAGCTGTATATAGTCACCGCCCACGGGGTCCAGGGATGAAATTTGGTAGTTGCAGCTTCCATGTCTGTCAGTTGAAGTGGTGGCCTTGATCTGCTGGGGGTGAAGAAGGGAAGCCCCCACACTCCAAGAAGTTATGAGTTATTATATCCATGGTTAGTGTCACGGGTCATGCCTCGAGCCTCTAACCTCTCCCCCGGGCCCTGCGCAGAGTTTCTGTGACTGGTTTGGTTCTCACCTTTTTTTTAGATTGGCAGAGGGGGGGATGGGCTGTTATGGGCCATCAGAGGTCCTGCCTTTTCAGGGCTTGACACCTTTAATTGCTCATCAGAGGTATAATGCAAGTCAAAAGCCTGCAAACTTGGCTCTTTACTGGAGGGAGGAATGGGCCCAACTCTCCATCCGAAATGCAAGTCAAAAGCCTGCAAAAGTCTCCTAGAATGCATAAATCATTAAACATTTCAGTCTCTGACAGCCTTGCCTTCAGCTCTGCCCTGTGCCCTCAGCCCAGGCCTGATGTGCAGCCCTGCCATGTTCCTGCAGGTCCAGGCCCAGCCCTTCCCCACATGCACACAGACACTCACAGTGAGCTGGTTCTGACCCACATCCATAATTCAGTGAGATTCGGATCCAGGATCTCACAACTGGTTATACAGATTAATGTTGATTGGTTTAAGAACACGAAAAAATGGTACAAAAGCTCAAGTAAATTTAATGTTAAACATGAAAAATTGAGCTCTCTAAGGAAAATGAGCTTTTAAAGAAAGAGATTTCTCCTCAGGCATTAGCTTGGCCATATTGCAAGCAATATCATATTAAGATTGCATTTATGATATTAAAAAAAATCTAAAGCAATTTGAATTTAATTTGAAACATAAGGAATAAAACCTGTCACATTACTATTTGTTGATTCATTGATTTTAATGCCTGAAGAAAAATTTCCAATTGCTTGTACTAACATCAGAGGCCAGAACTGTGCACAATAATTTCTTAATCAAGTTTGCAATTTATAATAGAGTATTGTAGGTATTAGTCAGTATAAATCTGTGTTATGTCTTCTAAAAAGACCTCCAAAGTTCTCAAATGATGAAGCTATATTCCAAATTATTAATGTCGTCCTATTATTATTATTCATGCAGCAGTCAGAGGCCTGGGCTGAACTCATAGCTAGACTGTGGTCAGCACAGTGCAAGTATGCTCCGTAAAACCAATGTCTTTTTCAAAGAGAAGATTGGTATCCAGTGACAGCCAAAATAGAGGCATATGAATTGCCTGAAGGTCAGAGGCAGAACTGGAGATCTGCTCCTGTGTCCTAGCTACAGAATTACATCGCTATGAACCAGTCACCTTCTTTCAAATGTTACCCATGTTTTCTTCAAGTTATTTATTCTTCAGTGCTTTTTCCATGCACTGAATTTTTATTAATGTCAACTTTTCTTTTCTCCCCAAAACTGTTGTTGTGGTTCTTTTCATTTAAAGAATAATAAAAATACCAAAAACCTGCAAATTGTGAGCAATCTGAAATGTCTGGTTGGAAAAACATTAATCTCAGAAGTACCTTTATGAGAGGCCCAGCCTCCCCTATTAATATTGTTTGGTGAGCTCTGTATCAATGCTGACAGAGAAGCATAGTGTGGCACTTTTTTTCCTTCCATCAGATTTGTGGCTGCATCAACTACTACTGTGGAAGTAGTTGACATATTAGCTGTATTGGTTCTCTTCCTGTCCTCAGTGTTATTGTTGTGCCTATTTCACACTATCTTTCAACAAGATGTTCAAAATCTTGAATATCATACATCTGCTTTGTACATCAGTCACCCTGGGCCAGCCTCTAACAGTTGTCTCAACAAGAAATAGTTCAGCCTAAATTGTATTTTTATAACAAAAAAATCATTAATAAGTCATTATATACACTGTGCAAGAAAGAAAGGAAGAATAATCACATTTGTTTCAATTATTCATATTTGTATGACATGAAAAGACTGTGCACTGTTGAAGCATAATAAGGCCTGACAAAAGGCAGCCTAGTGCACAGACAGCAGGTTTCCAGTAAGGAGAGTACATCCAGGTTTCTCTGTTGGCTACAGACACAAGTTATGGCAGTTCTTGCTTCTGTACATCTATAACAACTACTGCTGCGTGTGGTATGTGTACACCTATGTGATTCCACCTGGAGCCATGTTTTTGGGAATAGATGAGTGACAGGACAAGTGGCAATGGCCTAGAACTGAAAAAGGGAAGATACAGGTTAGATATTAGAAAGAAATTCTTTACTGTGAGGGCAGTGAGTCACTGGAAGAGATGTCCCAGAGAAGCTATGGATTCCCCCATCCCTGGAAGTGTTCAAGGCCAGGCTGGATGGACCCCTGAGCAACCTGGTCTAGTGGAAGGCCTGTGGCAGAGAGGTTGGAACCAGATGATCTTTAGGGTCTGTACCAACTAAAACCATTCTAGGATTCTTTGAAAGTTGAGTAAAAGAATACTAAAATTTTAGCAGAAACCTGTACTTCAATGTTTCTAAGGAGCAACAAATAAAAGACTATCATAATGGGATTAAATAATTCTTTTAATGAAGATTTAAATTAATAATCACAAGAGAATACAGAATGAACTTTTTATATTTCAGACTATTAAGTATGTGACCACGGCAGAGTAAAACTAGGTAGTATGTCACACTGAATTATTTTGCTATTATTATATCATAAGATAAATATATTATTACCTAAAATAGACTCAATGAATATTTAAGGCATATGTAAATTAATTTTAAAGGTCTAGAGGCTAGTAAGTAAAAGAATTTGCGGAAATTGTGTATTTTATCAAAATCAGTCAGCAAAAACACTATGAACAAATTAAGGCAGGTGATATGGTTCTAAATTAAAGAAACTTGGGGGGTGAGAGCACTTCACATAATGTAATTGTGAATGTATGTGCTCACAGTTGTGCATATATGAGTGTGTTTGTGTGTGGGCACACTTTATAGATGAGTGATTTAGGTTTTCTTCTTAGCACACAACCCATATTTGCAAAGAGTTCAGATTCAAGAGGTTTCATTCATCTATAGTACTTACACAAAAGTTGCTAATTTCTTCAGTTTGTAGTATAGTGAAATTCTTAGCCTGGAACTTCTGTAATGCCTCAATTCAGATGGAAAATGGATGTTCCATTTTGGTGTAAAGTTGAGGCTTTGAATTCAGTAGGCCTAAGACTTCATTACTTGTTTTCATGTCTACCTCAGGCTGGTATTTTACAATAGTTAATGTCTCAGATGATTAAAATGAAAGACAATTTTCCTTTAACATGTAATTCTCATGGGATTTTATACACGTCCATTTTTAATAAATGGAAACCAATTACTGAGTATTGGTTATTATTTTGTAAAACATATCATATATTAGGAGAGAAACTAAACAGATTTACAACACTTCAGATGGGAAAAAAATTATTATTCACAAGGGATTTCAAAACTTTCCCATTACTTTCCATTATAGTCCAGTTAAACTCAGTGCAAATAAATGAACTGACCTTTATAGCAACTATGAACAGCATATGTTCATTAACTCTTTACTGTATTGGCAGTTTTTACTTTGATTTTCCTTTCAATTAAATATAAGAAACATCCTCTTCCTTTCTGTTTCTGCCTCCCTGTAACATACCGAATATAAAAAAACCTGAGTTTGTGTGGTCTCTTACTTTTCCTCATCTGTGGAGAGTGAATGCAGACTTATCAGTGACTACAGCTGCAATGGAAGTGGACTGGGTTTTCAGAAAGTGTAAGTCAGGTGTAAATCAATTTGAATTAATAAAGCTATGCCAAATTATAGCATCTGAAAAGCACTAATGTATTTTTAAAATTATTACAAAGAAATCAAAAGTTATTTCTGAAAGAAAATGGGTAAACAATAATCACAATGTGCTCAGAATCTAATTAATGTAAAAATGTGGCTTTGAAAATAATTTAATTAATGTTTTTCTTAGAGATTGTGGTGTTTTGGGATATACTAGCTGCTGCCCTGTCATGCAAAAATATCCGGCAGGCTACAAGAGAACCTCAAAATGTAATGGTTCAAAAGTATATATACATATGCGCTAATTTTTCACTAATTTCTATTGTATAGTGAAAAAGTAATTTTCTGGCATTGAGGGTATTTCATAGAATCCTAGAATTGTTAAGGCTAGAAAAGACCTCCAAGATCATTGAGACCAATAATTTACATTATTCTTTAGAGTACAAAGTCTAATTTTGCTGATATGACAAATCAGAAAAGAATATGAAAACAATGTTAAGGGAAGGTTTGAGGATATAATGCCCATAATCTACCTGCTAATTATGTTGACACCATATTCCCTATTAATAAAAATTAGAAAAAACGCTCCATATTACTTTGTATAGAAATGCTATCTCTAAAATTGATTGTAAATGTATTACCAAAGAAAATGGATTTTCCCCTTCCTTTTTTTTGAGTTTTAGAGACTGAATTTTCTTCCAAGTAACCACAGGGGATACATTAGGGATAGTGGTCTTCATTCTGTAACACAATAAATCTATAACAGTTTCATAATGAACAGTGCATTTCAGATAAATAGTTCATTTTAAGACTGATGAAAACATATGTTACTAAGAAAGCAAGAACACAAAATACTTGTCAAATGTAAAACCTTACAAATTTTCTTTTGGGAAGTTATATAAAGGATTGTCAGAATGTCAGGATTCTTAGCTTTAGGCAAAAAAGAAGTAGCTCATTCTGTTTTAACACCAGTGGAATACACTGCCTAGGCAATCAATTATAATTGACATTTGGTTAGGAGTATCCATAGAGTAGAGGATGAACACTTTCCATTGTCAGTTGCTAATCAATTCCTTCTGTAAATTTAACTCAGAGATTGTATTTTTGTTTACACCTAACTATAATTAAAATGAAGCATCAATCCTAATTCTTGCCTCCTATTACTGGTGCAGTAGAGTTACTTGGTTCACTTTCACATCAGTGGTCGTGCTCTCAATGATGTGATGAAAGTGTAGACTTTTAGAATAACATAAAAACTTTCAGAATTTGACTGTGTAATGACACAATGCGGCTCCTATAAAATGACAACAAATCAAGGGGTTTCAGCTATGCTTCAGATCAGTAGTGTCAGTTTGAACAAGCCACACAGAGGAAAATATTCAAACTTAAATGTCAACGAAGTAATGCTGGCCACTGCTGTAACTTTCTGTTAGGTACTTTGGTGCCTGCCTTTAGACATTCCAGTTTGAAAAGGTTGTCTTTAACCTCTAGCTATTGTAAATTCACCTTTCATCTGAGTTTGGCTGCACAGAAGTAAATAGGAATGTTCCTGTTGACAAAAGGACATTACGAGCAGTCCAAGTATAATATAGATTTCATAACACTTTTTTATTTTTGCCTGAATTTCCTCCAATTAATAATGTTAGAACAGGGAGAATAACATTATTCCTGCCCTTCAAAACAAGGTATGAACTGACAGAGAAATCCAAAAGAAACACTACAGATCTATTATTAATAAAACTTTGGTGGTTTGAACTCTGATTGTGGTCTCAATAACTTAATCAAGACCTGCCTTAAAACAAATGACAAGTTTTATCCACATTGTTTTGATGTGTATCCTAATGGAACACAGCTCCAGCTGGTTCCTTCCAGCTTGCAGAAACTTGTTTTATCTATTTTTTCACCAAGGAACAGTCTGTTTTCCCTGTCTGGTGTTGATCTCCTTTATGCCTGCTCAAGTTTCATTTTGCTCCTTTCATTTACTTCCAGGAGATTAACTTTCCTTTTTGTTTTAGATTTTAAAAATCATGCACAAAATTGCTAATAAAATCTCAGCAGATCTTTGCACAAGGCATGATGCTTGTTGTGTTGGAAACTTTAACAGGTTACATCATGGGATTCCATTTGTCTGTTTCACCTGGGGATCATATGGACTGCTTTGTTTCAGCATATTGAAATGAAATACTTCAATCCTAGAAAAACAAAAAAGATTTGCTGATACAGAACTAGTTTAATAAAATATTTTGAAGAAAAAAAAGGTCAATATTTTTAGGCTGTTTTATACAGCAAGATCACCTATGGTCCAGCATTACCCCCTCCAATCACAGAATAGTACTTTTCATTAAGTTTACTCTGAAGATTACAAATTCTTTTTCAAGGTTTGGTTTCCCATAATAACTAGCCAGTAAAATAGAGTTTGAAGAGAAAACAAAACTGATTATTCTTTACAAATCACAATTTTTTGTCATCAAAGGACAGCAATGATTGTATCCCATAAGTGGATGCTGTAGCAGGACTGGAATGTGCACATACCTCTGTGAACAATGCAACAGAAAGGAACTGTTTCTCAGACCAGTTTGTTAGCTGCCATTCCATTCCATGAAAAGGGAGACCTAGCCTGCAAATCAACACAACTGCAAAGCCTCTAGTCCACAGAGAGTTGTTTGGTATGAGATGGAGCCTGAACCATTTGCCCAAGAGAAAGGTACTATGAACTGACAAAAAAAATGAAAAAGATGAAGGTATTAACAATATCAACTCTTCCTAATACTAAATAAGTCTAATAGAGTAGAGGCTATTAAACTCCACATGGGTATCTCTGACTCTTTTGTTTGACCCTTTGAACAGATCGTGGTGAACACATTCTAATAGCCAAAGTCCAGAAACAGAGAAGGCATAGGTCACATTAGTGAAATCCTATAGGAAAGGCTGCAATTTCTTGCATTGCCTACTAGACATTTCACTTGAAACAACCGAAAGCTTCATTTGAAATTAGGCTTATTTACAAACATGGTTATGTGCAATTAAAAGAGAGCTATGAAAGACATGGGAAACTCCCAGCTTTAAGAAATCCAGCTTATCTATTTTTAACACTTCTTAAGATAAACTATCAGCCAGCTCACTCATACACATGGTCTATTTGCAAAGAGGCATAGTAATACACATTTTACCTTTGAAACATAAAGTTGTGTGCCATAGAATCATGGGGTTTAACTGGGTGCTTCTATAGCAGCTCCCCAGAACCTTTCATTCTCTAACCAGAACAACCCCATCCTGTTCTCATACTGGAGGCTGTCCATCCCCCAGTCATCTTCACAGCTCTTCTCCTCAAATAGGTCCATGTCTTCCTGATGCTCAGGGGTATAGTACTCCAGGTGGGGTCTAATGAGAGTAGAGGGGCAGAATCACCTCCCTCAACCTGCTGATCACACCCATTTTGGTGCAGCCCAGGATTCAGTTGGCTTTCTGGACTGAAAGCATACATTGCTGGCTCAGATCAGGCTTCTTATCAACCAACACCCTAATGTCTTTCAACCTCAGGGCTGCTCTCATCAGCACATTAAAGCCCTTTCTACCCACAAGCAGTAATTTTCCTACTTGCTTTATATACCTACCTGAATAAGAGGTCTGATGGATTAGATTCTCAGCAGCACACCTGTGAAGACAGAAGGTTGTTTAATATTGCTTTCTGTGTCTTCTAGAAAACAGTGAGCCTGGATTTGAGATGGGAGTCTGTGTAGCATGAAGGTAATTGGAGGTAGTAAGTAAAGGTTGTTGCATGATTAAAATATTCAGTGAATGTGTTTATTTTTAGTACTGGACACTTGGGCTGTGACTAGAGTGGTAAATTAAACATGTTTGGGATCAGTTCCTTGCGCTGAAGACAGCTGGCATGGAATGGCCCCTGTCTATGCTATTTAATTCTCTTTTTCTCACCATTTTCCAGACGTGCTCAGGATTTGCACGGAGAGTGTTAGCTGGCCCAAGACAGAACCATGCAAGGGATTATTCCAACATTTTAACAGTATAAACAATCAAGTTCCAGTGTCCCAGAACTATTCACTTTCTAAACATTTTAACTTGTTAATTTGATTTTATTGTATATATTTAGTATCAAGGGTCAAATTCCTGTTCTATTCCTGCTCTGCATAGGTGCTGAGAACAAGAGCTAACAATTATAAGTTTAGGGTTTTTTTCAAGTCAGGAAGCAAATTTGGTTTGTTTTCCCAGGTTTTTTGCTAAGTTGATGAAGTAACAACAACAGAAACATAAAGATTTAACCTCTCAGAAAAAAGTGAAAAGTAGGACACAGAAAACTTTGGTCTGACCAAATTGATGTAGCTCAGTATCCTTCCTCTGACAGGACTAACAACTGTTATCTATGGAACATTATGAGAAGAAAATAGTGATGGTTATTTATGGCATACATTTTCATATTCTGCTACCAAAAAAAAAAAAATTCAGATACAATGTGGGAAATAAAAGGCTGTTCCTTGAATAATTAAATTAAGGAAACCTGTTTTTCTTAATTAATGTTGTGCAATATGTCCTCATTTGCAATATCCCAAACTATGTAAGAGCTAAGACTGTCTCATAAAGAAATTATATAAGTTTTCCAGATTCTCCAAAGCATTCTCCTGTGATGTGCTTTGTCTCTTTATAAGCTATGTGCTTACCAATTTGTTGGTACATGGTCAGCAAGCCTTGCAGAGACAGATATTGTATCCTCTTTCAATGAGGATACTAATTTCTTCTGTACAATGTCAATTTTTACTAAACTTGTAATTTCCTTGACACCTCTGTTAAAGTACATTGGGATTTAACCCTAAATTCAAAAGGTCCTTGGAAGAGATTGACTGGCAGAGGAACAGATGGACTGTAATTCACATAAAAATTATCTTCAAAAAAGTTAATTAAACGTTACCAGTTAGATGTAGTTATAATCCCTTCCCTTTATATACATCCATCCAGAAATAACATTTTAGAAGTGCTTCTATTTGCATACCATCCATTAGGTTCAGTATGTTAAATGAGGTTTGTTCGTAGCTTTAAAAATAACATATATGAATTCAAACTAATAAATAATCAATTTAACAAAAAACTAAAATAGAAAGAGGAGGCAGCTATTACTTTCTCTGTGTATGACACGTTGAAAACTGAGTTAGTAGGCTACCATGCTTGATATTTTGGGGAGATAGCAATAGGGTCACATATGTCCTGTCAAGTAAGTTTTCTCACAGTTACAATTGATATTGCTAGCAATCTTGGTAAATGAAAGCAGCTGTCATCACCCTGATACCCCCTTCAATACTGATGAAGTGAATGGGAAGACTCTACTGACTTAAAAATTGTCTGAATTTTGGCATATTTTCAAAGCTGTTGTTTTCCATCAAGTAATACAGTTGTAGGATCAAGATAGCTCTTACCTGTGCTCAGGAATTACCGACCCCAAGTCCTGCTTGCTCTCTCAGTGGGTTTCCTGGTCACATCCCTTGTAGTGCGGCAATGAGACCCCAGTGGAAACTGTCCTACGTACTTCCTTTTGAAGGAATGCAGGGGCTGGGAGGTTACTGTGGTGTGCTCTAGTATGTCTGGATGGTCAGAGGACTGACCTGTACTGCAGAAAGCAGAGAATTGCTGCCAGCCACTATGTTCACAGCCTGAGTAAGCACTTACACCTTGCTTATTCTTTGAGGCACAGGCTGCTCTGTTACACTGGGAAACACTTCAAATGATCTACTAATTAATAATACCATTTACGTTACCTGTTTATTGTTTTTCCAATCGATTTAATATCCATACGCATTGGATGCCATTAGGGCATCCAATTCTTATTGACAGTTGCCTAATTTAAATGTATATCAAATCAACAGTTGCACTTACTGTTTGATTTCCAAACCCAAAATATCCAAAATACATGATAACACAACCTGTATATTCAAACCTAATAAACTATCATATTTTTCCCAGCTAATAAAACAGTGCTATGGTGTCTATGGGTTTACCATACAAAAATGGAGAATCTTTGACACAAATATTGACTTAGTCACAGTTCATTCGTTAGGCAAATTTCTCAGGCCTAACTTTTTCCTGCTTGCATTTCTGTAGAGCTAAACACCTTTATTTAGTCAATACCATGGACTTTTGGGAAGGGAGATTACATTTAGGAAAAGAAACTATTTGTGTTTACATGGAAAAATACTATAAAAAATTCCAGCTATGTATTCCTTCAGAGAAATACATTTTGCATATAATTACAAAACCCAAGGCTTTAAAACACTAGGCATTACAAACATGAATACATGAGACTGAAAAAAATTTTGTAGGAATATTTTGTGCACTACAAACATTTTACATTAGCTGCACAATGATTTTTTCTGTCCTTATAAACTGTCTTTAATAGACTGCACTATTCCCACCTCATTTACTTATCTACTCAACTGAAGTGAAGAAGAAAAATAATTTAAAGGCCAGTAAACTTTGCAAATGTGCTTTATTGAATTTATTGCTATTTTAAATAGAAAGAAATTACGGCAGTATGTGTCCTGGCTAGATTTCTAATCACCATGGCAGCATGCATATAGGTACAGGCAGAACTTTTCCTGTCAGAGGTATTATCACATTACCTCTTTTTCAGTCCTTGTGGATATAAATCATCAGAACCAGGTACCACTACTTTACTGCTCAGTGTGTCCTGAGAAGCAGATGCAGTAAATTCTACTTCTGTGACCTTTTCAGTATTCTGTGTTTTGACTGAGTGTCCATTCTAGTCACAGGTTGCTGAGGTCACAAACAGAAGAAGATAGAAATGGCAAGCGAATCAAATTACAGAATACTAAAAAGGTCAGAGTGGTACCATTTATATTACCCTTCACAGAACAGATGAGGCAGAAAAAGTTATACCTCTGTCTCACAACAAAAGTTGTAATGATTCAGTAAACAGCATCAGTGACAAATTCTTGTTTGTGCCAAAGAGTTACACTATTCAGAAATATCTGTAATATCCAATGTTCACATTTGGAACTGTGATCCTGTTATATATAAAAAGTCTTTTGGAAAGTATGTTGTTTTTCAATAGTGTAATTAATTTCAGGAATAAATTTTAATAAAATCCTTCTGAAAAAAATTTCAAAATTACACTCAACTAATCCAAGTAAATTGCTGGTTTTGTATCCATGTCATGACTTTTTCCAAATGTGTTTTATACACATAGCAGTATAATGCACTAATTTTCATATAAGATTATGTTTTTTGATTGAAATTCTCAGACAACAAATAGTCATCATAGAATTTCAAAAAATCACTGCAAAGCATAAACTTTGCTAGTCTACTGTTGGATTAATATTTATCAGTATATGTAATTAGGATTTTGTATCCAGTTGGTGACTCCTTAACTCTTCTTTCAGTCCTCTACATCAACCTAGCTTCGGAACTACCTTTCAAAACATTGATATAATCCATTATTATTTCTATAGTATATTCAAAATTCTGTAGCAAGTGCAATGATATGTCAGGGTTCTTTAAATTGCTGTGTGATGTATTTACCCATCAATCATTTCAATCATTTTCCTTCTCTCTCTTTTTATTTTTTTTATAATAGCTAATATCATAATAGCAAAACCTCACTTTAAAATATAAAATCTTTAGGTTTTCAGGAAGTTTTCCTTTTGATCAAAAGCACAACAATGTAATCTGAGTAGAGCAGCTGCATACACTAAATTCTTTGTAATGCGATAAAAATGGTGACCAGACAGCTGAAGTCTTATGACTGGCAACAAACCAGGAGCAGAGAATTAGCTATCATATTGGGAGCACAAAACACTGAAAGCATATAGCTCACAGTAATGCAGAACATCCACTTCATACTTGGTACAATTTCTTCTCTATTATACAAAGATTTTCTAGGTCATGCTACCTAATTTTTCAGAACACCCAGATACAGATCTCTGGCCCACCACCTTATTTCCCTGAATTTCTTGCAGACTTTTGATACTTACTTCTGGGACAATGGTTTACTTAGAGAAGGCAAGGGAATGTATTTAGGCCAGTTTTCTCCTAGTTCTTATTTATCACAGAAATCATAGAATGGTTTGTGTTTGAAGGGACCTTAAAGATGATCTAGTTCCAAACCCCTGCCATTGCTAGGGATGCCACCTACAAGATCAAGTTGCTCAAAGCCCCATCCAACCTGGCCTTGAACACTTCCAGGGATGGGACATCCGCAACTTCTCTGGGCAACCTGTTCCAGTGCCTCACTACCCTCTGAGTAAAGCATTTCTTCATGATATCTAATCTAAATCTCTTCTGTTTTTGTTCAAAACCATTCCACCTTGTCCTATCGCTACTTGACCATGTTGAAAGTTGTTCTTCCTCTTTTTTATAAATCCCATTTAAGTACTGGAAGGCCATAGCGAGTTCTTCCCTTCTGCAGGCTGAGCAGCCCCAACTCCCCCTGCTTGTCTTCATAGGAGAGAGAGATGTTCCATCCCTCTGATACTCTTTGTGGACCTACTCTGGGTGCAGTACTCCAGGGAGGTCTCACAAGGGCAGAGTACAGGGGGAGAATCACCTCCCTCGACTTGCTCTTCACTTCTCTTTTGATGTAGCCCAGGATGTAATTGGCCTTCTGGACTTCAGGTGCATACAATTATTATATTTCCTGTTTACTCTCTCTCTCTTTTACGTTAGATGTGGGGAAAAAATAACCAAAACAAACAAACAAAAAAATAAAACCTTCCTTCACTGTGGAATGCTTTTCAACCATCAGCTGTGAAAGCTTAACAGGTTTAATGTCCAGGTAGTCTTATTTAAAAGATCACACTTCAAATTGCGATAGTAATTAGTATCCAAATAATGATAATGAAAAAAGAAAATTCTTTTACCAAGACAGTCAGTTTTTCTTAAACATTCTCAAGAATTAACTCAGCCACTTATACCTAGTCAGCGTAGTTCTACATCCACTTAAATGATCAACAAATTTAAGTTAAAAGGCAGTGCTCTATATTAAGCAGTTCACTGCTTGACATAATAAATATACAGAAGTAAAAATAATAAAAAAAATCCTTTCAATTTTGGTTATTGTTGTTTGAAATTTATATCCACCACTGCTTTTTAACTACTAAGTCTTAATAATCAGGAGATTTAGAAAAACAGAAATCAGTTGGATCTGAAGAGGTTGAGAACATTATTATAACCCATGACAAAGAAAGATCTCACACCACAACTCCCCACACAGCCTCATTCTTCAAGGCCAAATATTTGCTGCCATAAATAAATTAAAAGGCTTCTCATCAATTCTGCTTTTGTCCATAGTTTCCTTTAAAAATAAGGAACATTTTATTTATTTATTTTTTATTTCAAATTGAGGAGCTGTTACTTTACTTAAGCATCCGCTTATCTGCAGTTGCACTCTGTCACCACGTTGCTCTGGGCATACCCACAGGCTGAGATGATTCTAGAAGTTGTTTTAGTCCTGGAAAGCTAAACCTTTACAAACCTATTAACCACTCTTTCTCAGTAATTCCTGTCAATGTTTTTCTATCTATATCTATGCTGTTTTCTTTTTCCCTTGTTTCATCCTTCTCATGCAGTCCCCAGTTATCGCTGGAACATCTCATATGTAGTAAAGATATTTCATTTTTTCACCAGCGATATTAGGTCTTTTTTTTTTCTTCATGCAAAATAACCAACTCTTTCATTGTTCTTTAGTTCACATTACTTCTAATAAATAAATACCATTAGTCACCAGCATATGTTTTTCAATTTGTTTTCTAATCAGTATGAACATATATTCTTCAGTCTGTATTATTCTACAACCATACATAGGGCAAGTTTCTTTTAGAGAAGAAACAAAAAGCAATTTTCCTCTACAACAGCTTTCATGTTATGTGATTCATAAACCTGTTCCATAGCAACTGACATCAAGATTTATCAGAGCAAAATAAAACATAGCTACATGTAGCAAATCTTCTTTTGATATTACTCAGAATTTTCAAGTAAATAAGCAAAATAATGTACCTATATTGGCATATTCCTGGCATATGAACACACATACTACTGGGTAGTTGCATGTGCAGTTCATAAAATACCGCACAAAAGCACATAAATAGGCAATATGTTTTCACCTCAGTTTGGAAATCTAGTTATGTACGTCAACAAATACTGATTAAATATCACAAGGTTTTTAGATTCTGAAGATGCTACAGATAAATTTAACATGCATTAGTTGATTTAACGATGACTAGAGAAAAAAAACTTAAAAAAAATAAAAGTCCTTCAGACTGTTTACCCCTGTGTATGTATGTGGGTGTACTTGACATCTGTGCACTGAAGTACAGATCCTGAAGAACAATTTATAGCACAGCAATTTCACTTTCCCACTACTCAGGAGATATATCACAAAGACATATTCACCTCCAAAGCTATAAGTCATTTTCTTTACAAATATAAAATAGAAAAGAAATATTAATTATACCAGTTTTGCACTCTGATCACCTTTTAACCCATTTTGGTTTTGTCTTCAACAGTAACAATTACACTTTCTGGAACAAATCCGTTTGGCTGTTTCCCGCAGGATATGTGGGATATGGATTTAACCAGAGGTAGTAATATGTAAACATTCATAGAATGTTACTTTGAAAAAGACCTTTAAGATTATTGAGCCCAATAATTAACCCAGCACTACCAAGTACACCACTAACCCTTGTCCCTAAGTGTCACGTCTACAAGTCTTTTAAATACCTCCAAGGGTGGTGACTTGACCACTTCATTGGACAGCCTGTTGCAATGTTTGACAAACTTTGGTGAAGAAATTTTTCCTAATACCCAATTAAAACCTCTTAGAGGCCATTTACTTTTGTCCTATCTCTTGTTACTTGGGAAAGAGACAGACATCCATCTTGCTACAAGCTCCTTTCAGGTAGTTGTAGAGAGTGACAAGGTCTTTCCTGAGCCTCCTTTTCTCCAACCCCAGCTCCCTCAACCACTCCTAATAAGACCTGTGTTCCAGACCCTTCACCAGCTCTGTTGTCCTTCTCTGTACACACTCCAGCACCTTAATGTCTTTCTTGTAACAAGGGGCTCAGAACTTAACATGGGATTAGAGGTGCGGCTTCACCAGTGCTGAGTGCAGGAGGACAACCCCTGCCTTGGATACCAGCTGGATGTAACTCCATTCACCACCACTCTCTAGGCCTGGCCATGCAGCCAGGCCATGCACCCTGTGAAGACTGCACCCATCCAAAGCATAAGCATCCAGTTACTCCAGGAGGAGGCTGTGGAAAATGTGTCAAAGGCTGTGTGAATTGATGTAGGTGCAATTCAGTTGAGCCCTAATTCCTACATGACCATTCTCAGGTGCTTCTGTGGTTTCTAACAAATCAATAAACTTTACTTCTTTGCTCTGCATGGATCTCCATCCTTTACCTGTACTCTCAGATAGAAGGACCTTGCTAACACACCATACCTCAAATATTGGCATGCTTCTCCTATGGTTTTTCTTATCTCTAGCAAGCTTCATTTTATCCTCCTCCCTCTTCAAATCTGGTTTAAAGCTCTTTCAGTGCAAAGATCCCTTTCCCCCTCTGAGGCAGGAGTGCCCTGTTTGTTGGCAGCAGTCCTGGTGTTGTTAAGACCTACTCACGATCAAAGAAACCAAAATTCATACAGTTTCTGACGTAAAGCTCAGAGCCAGGTAATGATCTTCTGGGTCTTCCGGTTTCTTCTCTCATCATTCCCTGCAACTAGAAGGACAGACAACACTACCTGTGCTCCTAATTCCTTAATGAGTTGTCCTAAGGTCCTTAACTCTCTCTTGATTGACTTCTTGTTGCAACTTCATCACTGTCTACCTAAAAAATCAATAATGGGTAATAATCCAAAGGCCAAACAAGGACAGGAAGCTTTCTCTTCACAGATTAAGCTTGGGCACCAGGAAGGAAGAAGACTTCCCTAAGAAGTGGGTCTGGTCTACATGTTGTGTCTTCTGTTCCCTTCAGAAGGAGTTCTTCTATGACAATGACCACTCTTTTTTAATTTATGGAAGTAATTTTGACAGAAGGCAAAGGTGGTCTTAACCTTGGCTAGGTAAACCATCTTTGCTGTTACTGTTCATTGTTATACCTATCCTTATAATAAGTATGAGTCTCATACCTATTATTCCAGAGCTCCTGGGAAGGTGGGGCAGTCACAGAGGAGATGTTTCTACTCACCTACTGTGGTGGGTAAGACCTTGTCACTATTGCTCCCTATATCTTCAGTCAGGGAGAGAGGACAAGGAATTCTCCATGTCATGCATTCTGTTTGCCTGTTGAGCCTGTCCCACGGAAGGCAGGATGCAATTCCAGTAGTGTTTCTCTTCCTTGCACTCCCTGATACTCCTCAACCTACTCACCTCCTCCTGAAGCTCTGTCACTAAGGAGAGGAGTTCCTCTACCTGAATCCACCTCCCACAGCTGTGCTCATGGCTGTTGTCTAACACTGGTTTAAGAGGAGAGCACAACTTGCAGTGGCATCTGGGTAGCAACATGTTCCACCAGCACGCTGGGCAGCTGCATGAGTTGTGATGGGTACAGACTTTAGACAGCCTTTGTTTCCTGGTGACCACACCTCACTTTTAGTAGTGTGTAGAGTAGGTGGTACTGTTAATCTATGTCATATTCAGAAATTTCCTTGTTTCTGAATGAAAATTTACAGCATTTGCAAAGCTTTCCAATCTGGCAATATAGCTACAGTATTATCTAGCATTATAGGGCTGCCAAAGACAACTGGTACCGGCCTGCAACAGTAGGAAAGGACTTACAGTGTCCCTGTGTTGGAAGGGACCTTAAGATCATCTCGTTCCAACTTCCCTGACATGGAGAGGGGTACCTTCCACTACATCAAGTTGCTCAGAGCCCTGGCCTTGAACTCTTACTAGGGATGGGGCACCCACAGGCTCTCTGGGCATCCTGTTCCAGTGTCATACTACACTCATAGTAAAGAATTTCTTCCTCATATCTAGTCTCAATCTACCCTCTACATTTGATGTGGCCCAGCAGAGCACAGTACGATGTGGAAGATCTTTCTACAATATTTATGTGCCTCTGACAGAGGTTTGCTTAAAGCTGGCACCTGATACAGGCAAGACAGGTGTTACACCCCGGTATGGAAGCCTTACACTTGGCTGGGCATTTTTTTTTTTTATTTAGACTCCCAATAGTTCTCACATGAAACTTCTGCAGAGCCTTAGCTCTTTGATACCTTGAGTTTGTGTACAGAGAAAAAGCTACACACTTTTCCCTGAGAGACTTCTTTTAATTTAGTTAGAAAATAAGTGCCTTGGCAAAAGGATTATGAGAGTAACATATAATCATGGAAAAGGTTCCACAAAAGCATCATGCTAAATAACAGGCTACTAGGAACAAAAAGACTTCCCTACTTCTCTCCAGACAGCATTCTGAGCTCTACCTCTATACCCAAGGGTTTTACAAGCCAGAAGGCATCGCTGTGGAGTAGGGAACCTTCTTTGCACCCTGCAAATGCCAACTCCGTACAATTTAAGTGAAATACCATTCAACTGGGTTTAAGTTACTCACAAGAGGAAGAAAAAAGATACTAAGAGAAGAAAGAATAAACACAGAAAGAGAGGAGAGAAAAATAATTACCTCCAAGAGAACAAGATGGAGTCCTTGTGCTTCTTTGTTATACGGTTTGGATACTGTGGCCACTCGCCATGTGGCTCCTGGGCCAAGTGCCTTCCGATGCCGGAGGCCATGTTGGCTGCGGGCCTTACCCTGTGGACACTCCTGCTGGAGGCCCGGCCCCTTGCACACACACACACACAGACAAGATGATTGATTTGACCCATCAATTTGACCCACTGGAAACTCAGTGAGAAGCAAAGATACAAATCCAACCTCTAACAGCAGGTGGCATGTTGGCCACTGCACCACATCATCTGATTTGCAGCCCACTTCTTCTGTTGTTTTTGTGCACCTGCCTTCTGATGCACTCGTATCTGTTTGCATGCTTTACTCGCTGTTTGGCTTGTCATTCAGGCTCCAAATCGGATAGGTATCCCTGCGTGAGTTTAAGGAAGATGCTGTTCAGTAAAAAAAAGCTTAACAGCACTTGAGGACTGTGGATGAACTGAGCAACCTTTGGGATTTTAGCTCATGGGAACTTTCTTAGTCAGGTTGGGATTTCTCAGAGCACATCAGAACCCATCTCCAGCAGAGGCTTCATAAAAATGAGGCAGTCAGCTTTCTCAGGGTCTTTTAAAAAGTGCCTTCAGAAAGGATTTTGCACTGTTCCCCATGAGCAGGACTCCAATCTCAATATCAACCAGAAGCCAATACTGTGATGAAATTAAAAAAACCCCAAACTTTAAACAATGTTTGAAACCATGTAGAAGTTCAGAGTGGAAACACAGTAACAAGACATCTAAATGTTGACTGTGCCTGACTTTTCAAAAGCCACAGTCCAGCAGTTTTAGCGTTCATAAAACAAAGCTAATCTGGGGAGATGATATTTTCTCCTGATTATCATGCAATCCTCTTAAAGTTAAATCCCTTCTCAGGTAAAATGTCACTAGAAGTAATATCATTATAACAGGAATTGTAATTTCATGGAAACTCTCTGATTTTAGACAAAATATGTTTAATAAAACTAAACTAATGTTGAGGTCACAGCAAGTTAATACCTGTGCCGGCATGGAAGCAAGAGGAAATAAAGCATGATCCAAAAACACTGATGTGGCAATTGGACTGTGCAAGAAAACTAAGGTCAGAAATCAACATATCACGTGTACTTGAAACCCCCACTAAGCTGAGCTGGAAGATCGCAGATTTCTCTGGATTCACTACTCTGCACCAAGTTGCCTGGACCCCAATCTATATTTTTACATTTCAGTTCCAATCAGCAGGTAGGAAAGCTAGTATTCCACCTGATATAAATAGCATCCCTAGGCATACAACCGTGATTTTACATGGCCAATGTCCCAAATTACTACCCATAAAGGAGATATTTAAAAGAAGATACCACTGTGACCCTATGTTCCTCCTAGTGGAGACATGTCTTGATTAACATGTGGTCTTCACAGACAAACTTCAGTCTTCTAGCTCTGGAGAAGCAGAGATATAGGGATTTGGGGATTACAGGCTGGGGATCTGAAGCTGCTAATGAAACACCTGCAAGGATGCAAAGCAGTGGAATGTGCTCACTGCTCAGAAAACAAAGCATGCTTTTCTCCATTTATCCAGTGTCAAATATTTTTGCCCCATATTACAGGCAGTTCTCCCTCCCCCTAGTATTCTCTGGAGCAACATAAGACTGATTCTTATAGAAGAATGTATATAGAAAGCCAAGGTTTTATTTTGCCAAAGGAATACAAAACAATATTTTATCTAGTTCAAGAATTTAATTGAAGTGGGGTTTTTTTTAAGATTATATTGTTCATATGGGAGGAATGCCTGAGATTTAGAGACTGACATCCACACTGCCCTGTTATGCTATCCTGGTGTTTAAGTCTCTTGTTAAAATCCAATGAAGCTAGAAAATGAGAGAAATAAAAGAAAATGACAACATACTGTAAAATTCCTTACTGATTTCAGAGGCCATTTGAAGTTATGTTGTGCAGTTCATATGTATATTCCCAAATCTTCGTTCACAAAGCCCAGCCATGAATTATATGTATATTTAAAACGGTCATTTCATAAAATAAAATATGCAGTAAAATGAGAAGAAAAGGAAGAAAAAATACAGCTTTTCAAGGCTTCTATTTTATAGATTCAGATAAATTTATCCTTTAAGGAAAACATAAGGTATTCTCCTGACTGACATTTTACTATTCTCAGGTTCATGTGAATTTCTCTAAATGAAAAGTATTGGTGTTCTTAATCTTTTGTCTTGGCTGCTTTCCACTTACTCGTGACATTCGCTACTAATTCCCTTTAGTTTTCTCTCCAGTCTTTCTGGTGACCGTTGTCCAGGTCCACTGAACACACACTTGTTCACTGATGTAGTCATTCCATCATGGCCTCCTACAAAGTAGTGACTACCTCAGTGGACAAGGGAAGGGTTACAGATGTCATTTATCTGGAGTTCTGTAAATTTTTCGACACAGTCCCCCACGATATCCTTCTCTCTAAATTAAAGAGAGATGGATTCAGTTGGCAGACTGTTAGGTGGATGTGAAAGTGGTAAGAAAGACACATTCAGAGGGTAGTGGTTAGTGACTCAGAGTCCCAATGAACATCAGTGACAAGTGTTGTCCCTCAGGGGTCTGTATTAGGACCAGTGTTATTTAATATCTTCATTAATGACATAGACAGTTTGCAGATGACACCAAGCTGAGTGGTGAGGTTGACACACCCAAAGGATGGGATGCCATCCAGAGAGACCTGGACAAGCTCGAGAATTGGGCCCATGGGAATCTCATTAAGTTTAACACGACCAAGTGCAAATGCTGCACCTGGGTCAAGGCAACACATGGTATCAACATGGGCTGGAGAATGAACAGAACAAGAGCAGCTCTTCCAAGAAGAACTGTAGGGTGCTAGTGGATGAGAGGCTGGACATGAGCTGGCAATGTGCACTTAGAGCCCAGAAAACCAACCATATCCTGGGCTGCCAGCAGGTCGAGGGAGGTGATTCTACCCCTTTATTCTGCTCTTGTGAGACCCAACCTGGAGTGCTGCGTCCAGCACTGGGGAGACCCAGCATAGGAAGAACATAGATCTGTTGGAGTGAGTCCAGAAAAGGGCCACCAAGTTGACAAGAGGATGGAGCATCTCTCCTATGAGGAAAGGCTGAAAGAATTGGGATTGTTCAGCCTGGGGAAAAGAGTCTTCAGGTTGACCTAATTGTGGCTTTCCAGTACCTCAAGGGAGCCTACAGGAGAGATGGAGAATATTTACAAGAGCATATAGTGACAGGACAAGGGGGAATGGCTTGAAAGAGAAAAGTTTTAAATTAGACATTTGGAAGAAATTCTTTACTGTGAGGGTGGTGAGGCACTGGAACAGGTTGATCAGAGAGGTTGTGAATGTTCCATCCTGGGAAGTGTTAAAGGCCAGGTTGGATAGAGCTCTGAGAAACCTGATCTAGTTAAAGGTATCCCTGCTCATAGCAGGGTGTTTGAACTAGATGGTCTTCAAGGTCCATTCAATCCCAAGCCATTCTATGATTCTACGGTTGTCTGTCTCTAACAGGATGACTTACAGACTCTCATTACTACTGGGTAAGAGCAGTGCATCACTGTGCATTTGCAATGCCACACTCTGCTCTTTCTAGCTCACTTCAACCATTTTTGCACCTATTCCTCTTTTCACCTTGCAGAATACACCTCTCCTACACCAATTTTAGCCATTCTGGCCAGCTTTCTGGGAAGAGTGGGATGTAAAGAGCCTTTACTTCTTCCTGGATACTCACTGGTAAATACTTGGAAATAGCGGCAAGATGAGCTTCTTCTACCTTCTTCTTGATTCTATCCCAGTCTCTGATTGTGCTCCCTTTCATTTTTTTCTTTTTTAACACTCTTTCCCTTTTTAAAAACTTTTATTCTTCCCCCTTTTCTCTCCATTTTGCTCTTCAGATTTTAATTCTTCATTCCCCACTTCTTTTCTGCCACTTTTGTTATATCTCTTGTTCTTTCTACCTATCAGCTTTTCTTCCTTATGTCTTTCATTTAAAAGGTCCTTTTAAAGCATTATTTTTACATTTTGATAAGAAGCTCTTTTCACAGTGTTAAGTGATCCTGTAAAACAGTGCTGTGGATTTTCATGTTATCTATTCCATGGATTCCAACTTAAAATCGTTCCTCCCACAACTTAAAAAAAAATAATTAAAAATAGTTAAAAACTGAAAAATGCAAAAATAAATACATTATTTCTGAATCCAATAGGAAGTACTGTCATGAACAATTTTGACTTAAAAAACATGGATGATGAAATGTAAAAAAAAAAAAAAATCCCTTCAGATTTTATCTTGTCTCCTATACCATCTGGGTTTTTTCATTTTTTTTCCTCCACAGGGATCCAACTCTCACCACTTTAATTCTTAATCAGGCATTAGGGTGTTAGCCTGACTGAGACCTTGATCTCTTTACAGCTGTATCTACATTGGATAAAGCCTTTTGCAAGATGTAGCACTTTTTTTCCCCCACAAACCCCAGGACCCAACAATTTGTTTGCAGTTGCATAATTATATGTAATGATTTCATAAACATTAAGTGGCCTTCTCTTTTACACTGCAATATCAGACTCTGTAAGCAAGAGCTTTAGTCCTTTAGCTTTAGTAGCAAAATATTACTCTGAAATTGGCATTGCAAAACATTTGAAGATACGTTCTGATCTAGGGGAAATTAATAACTAACAGGTATTTTTCATCCAGCTTCAATATATTATTGATAGCTTTTACAAAGTAAACCATGACACACATAAATGGAGACAGGACTGCAGTAATGCTTAAAAAATGACTGGAGCATGGCAACATGGAAACTTTCCATCCTTCTTGAATGTCTGCAGTGTGCTGAAGTCATGTTTAGTACCACAACAATATTACAGCATTCCACAAAATATATTATCTTTACCTAAAAATGTAAAATGTCATGGTGCATGAGAGATCAGGAAAAGGTGCAGAATATCTAGATGCAGCCTGTAATGGTTATGAAGATTGTAATATTTGTGTAATGGTTATGAAGATCTCCAGGTAGATTTGTAAATAGAAGAAGAAAAAGAACCAGTTCCAATCCTTCCCACTGAAAATAACATGGTGTCATTTGAAGGAAAATATCAAGTACAATACAGGTAATCTCTCATTTTATAGAATTTAAATTAAACAAAAAAAAAAACCAACCAAAAAAACCCAAGAAAACTCCTTTACCTACAATCACCGTGAGAGTAGGTCATGAGTATTGAATGTTCCTTCGCTTTTGTGCTAATTTAATTGTGTTTTTCCTGAATGAATTTCTAGTTATATGGAGATCACAAGCCAGTTCAAGTACTGGTTATATCATAAAATGTATTTTCATTCAGCTTACATGCACTAATGTAAAAGGTAAAACTTGTGCTTTAAAATATGGCATCCTGAAATAGAGATGTGCTAATTCACCCCTCCTTTTCCACCAATACATGCTGTGAGCAGGAGTTGTGTAAATTTATGTCACATTGACACATTTTGTTTCTGTAAAAGCTGACTGCAAAAGCTTAGTCATAAGGGGCAAAGAATCCTGGTTTAGCTCTACTGACAACAGGGAGCTGGCATCGAGGAAGAATTTGGTCCTTGAAGTTAATAAGAGCTACATGTACATATCAAAGACAGACCCCCTTAAGCATACTGCTAAGGCAGAAGTGTGCTCAACTATAATGGCATTATAAAGCTAAGCCATAAAAGCAGTCACCCCACTGACTAACAGGAAATATGAGGTTGGTGGGATAAATCACATCTTATGCTTAATTCACTGGTAAATTGCATTAGAGGTGTACAGTGTGGGAGCAGAGAATGCACACTGAGTATAAAGACTTCCTCTATCGCTTAATTTCCTGGAATACTGAAAACAGTTCTTTGAAATTTGCTGGTGTGTGAAATCCTCATACCTACGCAGTACTATGGCCTATTACAAAAAGAGCACCTCATTATCACATCACAAAGTATCGTAGCAGAAGAAAACCATCATCCTCTCGCCTTTCACACAGCCACCCCATTTGTTTAGACATATTCAATGCCAGCATTTCTGAGTCAATGTCTGGAAATGTTTCTAATTGAATGACCACTAATTTTGCTCAAAGGGCTCTGAGAGGGTAGCTGCACTGGGATAAAACAAAGTGTTTTGAACAGTGTTCAGAAATCTGTCAAGCCACGTGTTCAGTTTAGCCAAGGTCAGTTGTACTTCTTTGCCTCTGCCTGCCCCTCTGTTTTTCCCCCTTCCATCTCTCACTGATAAGGTCTGAGTACCCTGGCAGTGGTTCAGAAACCAAAACTGAGGGCTCCACCATGTCTGCTGCTGGAATGAAATAAGAATCTATTCCAGCTCTAAATGGCTTTCAGTTACACTGGTGCTAAAGTCTATATTATCTATAACTTTTTCATCTAATGGGTATTTTATCTGAAATTGTTTCAAGAATAGCAAAAAAGTGAGTATGTACAGGGCAGAGCAGATCCTAAAATGTAAGTTGTAAGCCCCACAGCTTAGGAATACAAGTAGGAAGACAACGCTGATAACTCTGTGACCCTGAGGTGATCAGCATTCACATCAAAAAGTGAATGGTGCCATTAAAATTTCAGATTCACAGCTTCTGTGTGGTTTAAATACCTTGTATGTCTTCCTTTTTACTTCTTTGTTTGCTCTTGCTCCAACTCCTTGCTTTTTTCTTCTTGCAGTAAATACCAGGACCAGAATCAGCAGCATGGTATAATTTAACTTCTGCTCTGTAAATTTCATGCTTTGTATAGGACAATGACTAAAGCTGACAAATATTTTCTAAGTTGTCACATACAATCACCCAGCTTCATACACTGATTTTATATTTTTCTAAGGACTGTGGCAACAGATGTTAATGTGGTATAAATGAACACATCAATTTTCTCACACCTGTGATGTCAAGCGTTAGGGAAGTTTACTTGCATTTGACATGCTACCTGACCTCTACCTGTCATTCTCTGTTATATCAAATTACTGTACTTCTCTATCAATGTTTCTACGTGTTATTATAATGGCATATTTCTTGAGAAAGATTAAAAAATTCTCTTTCATGTTTAGTTTTATTTTACAACAATACTACAAATTTGATCTTTCACTAACACTTAATAACACTTTATTTCAAGGGCAAGAAGAATGCAAACACCTAACTGGTTTTACCTTAAAAAGCATTTGCATAACAAGTATTTTAAGACAAAGACACAATTGATGGTGTTGAAACTTTAACTTCGGAGCTAGAACTAGTTAGGTTGACAAAAAATGTTTAAATTGACTATTATGGATTTAACACACTGACTTCTAAGCATACTAGTACAATGCTAGCACTGATTTATAACAATCCTTCCTGTTGCTTGCTGCATCACCATTGCATAAACTCAGCTGATCAGAACAGTGATACTTAGTGGAAAAAAGTCATATTTCATTACAGTGAGTTAGTTGTTCCCCCCCCCCCAATATTTTCTTCACTGACCTGCTTCTGGCTGTTAAGTCTCTTCACAGGGATGATATCCTCTGTGTATTCTTTGATAAACCTCCTAACAGACAGTGCACCTGTGGAGATGGTTCACAGCTTCATCTTATTGGGCTTGATGGGAAAACAGCTCAGAATCTCTTCCTATTTCCTAAAAGTCAAAGCACAGCAGCACTAAGAGGTTAACTGAAGAGGAGCAAAAGGAACTGGAATAATATTTTTTAAGTTGCTACTGAAGTTTTGAAAACTTTGCTTATTAGAGGATTATAATACACTGTAATCTCAGTTACAGAGTCTCTGTTTCAAAAGAAATTACTAATGTATCAAAAACACAGCAGGTTAGAAGGAACACCAGCACAGATAAGGGAGTGTTCATTCCCTTGAGGCTTAGAAACAGGGAATTTTAAAGCACTATGTATGTTTTTCTTCCTTTCCTTCAAGAAATGTCCACTTCTTTTTTTCATTCAGAACAAATTTTCTTTCAAATAAATCATAAATAAAAGGACTTGAAAGTTTTTTGCCTGTGAATTGCTGTGATGCCAGTAGCAAGAACTCCAGCTATGCACATATGGGTCGGAAGTGTTCAGCTGCCTAGGAGGCATTTAGGTCCACTGTGCTGTGGGTCATATGCAACCCCATGGGAAGAAGTACCACACATTTTGTGTATTCAGATGAGACTTTGGGGGGCATAATTACTGCTGACAATTTTAAAAGTTGGAAAGCAGTTGTAGTAGAGGGAAGCATTTAAGCCCAAGACTATGCAGTGTGTGTTTGATGATGTGTTTATCCAACAGCATAAGTTAGCAGCTCAGATACAAGTAGAAGCATGCCATTTTGACAGCACAAAGCTTTTTCAGCAAATAACTACTGGATATTTACATGGATGCAGCCACCTACATGTAGCTATATAATTTTATGGTTATGATTCTAGTGCTACCTGAACTAGGTATTTTAAGTTATCTCAGATATTTATGTATCTGAACTTGCAGACACAGTCATATAAAAGCATATCATGCAGCACATATGTGATTTACATTAGTGCTTTCCAGTTGCCAATGTCTTTCCTCATAATACTTTGTGAAACACTTCTTGTATGACTGACTCACAGAAGCTTGCCCAAACAGATAATGAATTGAAGATAAAAGTATGAAAGATAAGTTTACTGATACTCAATTAGAAACTTTAAAAACTACTTTGTTTTGCCTCTCCGTCATCTAAATTTTCAGAGTCTGTGCCGTATTTTTAGAAAGATGGATTACTAAATTTACATGTGCACTATTTGTGTACTTGCTTTTCCTCCCTTTCTTTCTGCCTCCATTGGTCCTTAGGCCTACTGGCCAATTTCATTCACATCTGAAAGTGTCATAAGAGTCACAAAGACAGTTTCTGCAGGGTTTCTGAAACTCAAGGTGAGGTGGAGAAGAGACAGTGAGCAGTATAACTCATCGGTTCAGCAAGAACAGTTTGGGCAATCACTATGTGTTTGTGGCCCAGCTAATCAGCTCATGCTTAGCTCCAAACCACTCTCAGTGTTTCAGGTCTCCTTATTGATATGTGCCATGTGGAAAGAGAACAGGGTTACTGCGTGGTCTCATTCAGTCCGATGCAGAATTCTACTATATACACTGCTGGAAGACAGACTTTTTAAAGAATGAGGAAGCAAAGTGTTGGCATCAGAACTGAATAACTCAGTGGCTCTTTTAGGAATAAATGATGAAGATACACTCAAGAATATGTGTCAGCCAGTAAATTATTCTTGGATTTTTGAAAGATACTGGTTTCTGCATGTTTTCCACGCATAGTGCAGCCCTGCTATCCACTGCAATTCAAGTGCATGACTTTATCCTGTGCACATTTTTGAAAATGCATATTGTTTAGTACTCTGCTATATAGAGTTGTAACATTTTTTGAGAAGGGACTGACTGACAGGCTTTCCTAAGTTTATAAGACACTATGTTTTGTTTTGCTTAGATCCCATGGTTTGTAGCCCCTCTGAACAATCAAAGGCAGTGCCTATACAGAGCCAAATACAGTGGTTGTTTCTACATCTAGAAGCCTCTATACTGCTGTTGGGGTTAGAGTCATCAAAGAGCACATAACACTGTGGGCAATTAGCAGCTCTATTTCTCCACTAGTGGGGTAATTATCCTATCAACTAATAAAAACCTGACAAAGACACTGCGGTAAAAATAAAATTACCTGGGAAAAATTTGCTCCCAGGCTCTGGATGAATGTCTTGGTATCACAAGTGATTATCATGGGTTTTTTTCAGTTTGCTTTTCTGATACACTAAAACTTATGTGCTGTTTGGAGGGGGAAAAAAAAAAGAATAATAATATAAAGTAGAGTTCTTTTCAAGGTCTCCCACTGAGCTTGTCACCTTGGTCTCCTAACATCTCCTTGAAGTACATCAAGTAATAGCACTGGCAGACTTAACTTTATGTCTTTCCTTTGAGATTCTTTTAAATGTTAGTTTGCTGGTTTACGTTTCCTCTACTGAGCCTGTTGTTTGTAGCTAACTACTTCTGTCTTCTGTTTGGAGGTTTTTGCCTTCTACTTAGTTTTGCATCTAAATTTCACTTCTAATTTATTTCTATATAGCTCTAACTCCCCAGTGCTGCCTGAGGACATGAAAAGATGATACAGTACCATTAGTGTATTAATGTACAATAATACTGAGCTTATGGTATCAAAGTAATCCTCATTGATTGGTGTCTCCAAAGACATGAGACAGAGAATAACAACATTAAGCAGTACAGTTTGCCTCCAGCAGGAGCTTTAGTTGCTATTACACTGTCAGGGACCACCTCAGTAGTTGCATTTTGGAGGTCAAGGGACATCAGAGTAGCCTTCTTGTTCAAAGAAAAGTTGATTGCTTTTTGTTTTTTCTGTGTCTATGTAGGTGTTCCCCTATGACAGCCCATAGTTTGTATTTGTTACATTAATACAGCTTACTGCCAGTGGCTAGTTTTGTTTTGTTTTTTTTCTCTCATGTTTGTTCATTTATATCATTCTCATCTATTTATATTTGCCCTTTGTCCCTCTCTTTTTGTCCTTCTTTTGTCCCACAAGAAACACTTCTAATTATAGCTCCAATAAAAGACAACTGGGTCAAGCATATCTTCAATTCCTTGGTCATCCATAGATTTTGATCACAGACACAAAATTAACGAGATAAAGAACCCCAAACAAGTCCCATTCTTTCTCCTCCTGGGTAAGGTGTGGAATTGAAAGAAGTGTTTATAAGAAATGTAACCTATACATTTTTATAGGCAACTGAGACAATAGAACCTATAGAATTTTAGAGAAAGGAGACAACTTTAGTCTCCAGAGCAGTACCATGTCAGGAACAAATTCGTAGAGAAACTTGTCTCCAAAAACTTGTACATCATACCAGGGAGCAGCAGGACTGGGTGTGTTTCAAAAAGCTGGGAGTCCAGGATGATGATACGGCTGTCACAGAAGTACCTTCAGCGTCACAGGAAGCAGGCCCAAGGTATACCTCAGCAAGAGGAGCAGAGCAGGTCCAGTGATGGTACCACAGTCAGCCACAGCCTAATGATTGCTGGGTAAGTCCATAGGGATGAGGCACATCTCAGGTCAAGCCGGAAAGTCACATCAGAAGGTAAGAATCAACAAGGTACATGGCAAGCATCACTACCACATGGTTTGTACAGGACCAAAGGAAGGACCTGCATACAAATGCAGCTCCTAAGCCAAAGGGAAATGATGGGGACCAGCAAGGCTTGTCCCAGCTCACCCTGCGGAGATCTCTAGCAACTACCTGATCCCACAATAGCTATGCCCTAACAAAGCTACTACAGCACATTAATATCTCTTCACATTTTGAACTACTCCTTTTAGTGAACACCTGAATATAGACCGAGTATAGGCTTTATTATTTCCTACAATTAAATATGTAAATCAAAGTGGAATATGATAATAAATCAAACGCATTTATCAACATGACTGTCTATAACAATCAGATTTATAATCTTGTCAGTAGGAAAGGGATTTTTCTGCAAACCATACATTTTCTGAAACCATGTTGCCTGGCATTAAAATAAAATTTATAATTTCCAATTATTTTATGTCATAGTCCTTAATTTAGACTTCCATCATATTGCACTACTTTCATTACTCTTCCATTACTGATGTCAAGATACAGAATTCTGGATCATCCTTCTTGCCAATCTGATGCTAGAATTATGTTGACAGTCCTCTAATATCTTTAAATTCTGACAGTTTTCCAGGATTTTTGAAAATCAACACCGGTGCATGAAGGTAGCAGTAGGGAGAACTCCTGTGCAAAGGTCATCTGGTTTTCTGGCAAGAATATAAGAGCTTTTAAACCAGTTAATTTACCCCCCACAGAGCATACAGGTATATGATCCCAAATCATTTCATGTGCTGCAGCTGGTCAGCTTAAATCTTTTTAGCATTCCTTCCCTTCATCAACAATTCTCTACTGATAAGGGATAGCTTACCAATTTCTTCTATAGAGACAAGTCCTGATGCTGACTTTCATCTCATGCCTTTTAATCTGCACTCTGGAAATTTATTACTTGTTGATTATATATTGAGTCCATTGCAGGTGGGATCCTTTCCACAGGATCCCTAAAAGGATGATCATGATTAACAGAGCTAGTTCTTCTTCATTGGGATGCTATATTTTGAAAAGTTGCCTTTACCATGTTTCTCTTCAAGCATGTTTATTCACTTGTCTCTGGATGAGTGCCAGGACTTTATAATTCACATTAAAAATTCAGTGAATCACAGCCTCTGCACACAACTAATACTCTGTCCAATACTCAGATCTCTCAGCATCCTTGCCCTATATATTATAAGAATCATTACCATCAAAAAGATCCTTTGTTTCCTCTTTTTCTCACAGTATATCTTGAAGCATTTCTTGTGCTTCAGTAGCCTGCAACCCTCATTCTTTTTTCAGATCTACTAGAATGAAACTTTTGTTGTTACAAAAGTCTTTCTCCTTTTAATCTTTCAGAATTTCAACTGGCTTCACATAGGTGAAGCACACAAGTTAGGTGTGCTAGGCCAGATCACAGTTACGAGTGTCTGTCACTTCACTGGCTGAAGGTGGCTGCCTGGTCCGTCCTAATTACATGTCTTCAGATGAGTCTTCTCTAGACTTTTCTCCATGGCAAGTGAGCAGCCCTTCACAAAACTGAAAAAGCTCTAAAGTGGCAAAGGAGGAAGGAATGCAGTTCACTGCATTCTTCCTTTGAAAAGCCTTGTTTGGCAGTGCTCTAAAAGCTAACATCTGTTACCTCAGGTAATTTCATAACCTTGGTGTCCGGATTATTTCTTGGACAGATCTCCTGTTGTTCAGATCTCAAAACTATCAAGAGTTGTACGCATCTGCCTCATGCTTGAATTTGTGCTGGATGGTTAATTTTTTATCTTCTGTGGGATTTGTCTTTTATCTCCTCCCATTCAAATGATTTGTCTTCATGAATGAAGTGCTGAGAGGTGATTCAGACCTGAGAGGTATCTGGGTTTCCCAAGGAAGGAGCTACTCTTACTTCAGAGTCTGATTCTATCCGTCAGACTACGGGCTTGAGGCAGAAGTTAGGAAGCAAAAGCATTTATTCATTAAGTAACACAGTAGTGACAAGCAAATAAATTAACTCTAAAATCAATACCCTAATTAGTAATTTTGCATGCTGTAAGACACAGTTTTAAATCTATGAAGTATTATTATAAGTTATGAATCACAACTATTACTGATTTACAAACTCATCAACCTTCCCTTCCACACCTCATAGTACTGGGGTTCAAGTCTATCACTAGTATGGTTTTCTAGATCTGGGTGGCCTTTTAAGACTCCACACCCCAAAATTCTCCTACAGATACCTTGTCCGTGGTGGTGACATATCATCCACCTTGTATATCCTGTAAGACAAATGATTCAGCTTTAGCCTTTAGTCTTCTACCTGGTTCAAGCTTAGAACAACCAGTTCTCTCTTCTGTGCAGATAAGAGAGAGATCAGGATGTTTTTCACACTCTGATGTGCTCACACATCATCCTTTCCCTTGAATTGATCTAATGATTCTCCTGGTTTCCTGCAGAGGCCTTAGCTATGATGCCTGGTACTCCACAGAGACCTCTTGCTCACAGCAATGCTGAGCCACTGGTCTGGATTTCCAGTAACCACCATAACCCACACACAGATCATTCTGAAAGGTTCTTGTTTGCCAATTTAACCATCACAGCCTCAGGAATATTTTCTCAGTGTCTTGCCTATATTTAGACCTTGAGTACCTGTTGAAATCCCTGCACATGTGGAGTCTAACAAGTGCCCCTCAATGCCTCCAAAGGAACCATTATCTTCTTTGGGATTTCAGCAGCTATGCTTTGCTGCTGCTCAACAACTTTGATCTGATTCAGTGACAGAAGTCTGAACTTAGCCATGTTTAAGTCGTGGAGGGGAATTGGCTACTGGGATCAAATTACTTTCATTTTTTTTATCAGTCGGTTTATGTCAATGGTCTCAAGAGTAGTCTTATCTGAAAGCTTCTTTGTTCCTTCACTAATTTCACCCTTTGTTTGCTTCTGTAAGAAAGGTGCCAGTTTAAAGCACTTCATCTATCAGTTGCCTCAGGAACCCTTATCAGCATCTCCTAAAAAAAATTGTATTTACATCTTTCTTCTCATTCACAATGCCTGGAAAGATTGTTTCCTTACAACTTTCCTCCATGCACTTTTTTCTTCAACAGGTAGGTTACTCTACAGCTACTCCCTAATTGCTGCAGCTTTGCTGGTCCACAGAGCTTAAAACCACATGAGACAAGTCAGTTATGAAATTTACTTCAAGGAAACCTCACCTCATTAAAAAAAAAATCTGAAATGAGAGACCTAAAATCAGCAATGATAAGTTCATTGATAATTTGTATTAACATCTTGGCAATGAAGTATTCACTTCTCTTCAGATATCTCCAATAGTTTTTTGATAGCATTTGATAGAAGCAAAATGTAAGCACACTACATGAGTACCAGAAAACAGACAATAGAGACAAGCAAGAGGAAGTTTTCAAAGTCTAAGCCCTGGAGAGAGAAGATGCCATCACAGAATCTGTGAAATAATGTCCTATCTAAATTGCACTGAATTATGAACAGCTTTAATAATCTAAAATGCTCCCATTTTATGGCATGGGCTGGAGCTATCAACTTACTTCACAGAAAATAATGTAGGGTCTTCTCAGGTCACTAAGGTATACTAGGGACACAGGCAGGAGAGTATTGTCCATATATTATTTGTATGCATATTGATTTATCTATCTTTAGTAGCTGATTACCAAACTATTAGCTGAAATCTATTTAAGGCAAAACTATGATGCCTGATGACATAAAAGTAACTGAAAGAAATGACAAAAAATTTATCAATTCCCTTGTTTGAATTACCTCAGGGAACCAACTATATTATGCCCTGGTAGCACCTGCGGTCACAACCATCCTTCACATGCATCATTCAAAGTGGCTTTAACTAGGATTAAGAGCAAGGAAAAACTGTTTTGGGGGGTTTATTGATTTTTCACAGTTGACCCAGTTCCTATTTTTCTTGCACAATACTATCACATAGCGATTTTTTATCTTATTTAAAAAAAGTTAGGTTTCTTGACCTTATCCATTCTATGAGTTCGATTTGGACCATCATTACTCCTTGTGGCACAGACGACCTTCTGATTTTTCATTCCATGTTTACTCAGTTGAGATTGTTATCCTATGCAAAACTGTGTTTTCTCAATGTAGTGTGGAGATGCCGGTAAATAATGTGTGAGCTGAATTATTTTTGGTAGGGACTACCTGTGCTCTTTCATACGAGGAACAATATAGACAATCGGTTCTAGCAGTCCTAATACAAACAATTTTCGCATTGCTGCCAACAGAATTTAGACTCCATAAATAGGTAGAATAATAAAGAAATGGTGTCAGAATTAAACCTGCATAACATTAATCAGTTTTTAAAATGGGTATTAATGGTGAGTGATGTTAACCGTCTGGAATTATAAAAAAAGAAGACTATATTGGATGTTACATAAAGCAGTAAATTGTTCAAAAAAGGAATTAACCTAAACTTAACAATATATTGCTGTATAATACTGTATATTCTTACACTTCTCCGTATTTTGCTCATTATTTATGTTCACAAATTTGAACAATGAAAAATTCTCCTAAGAGATATATGTGTGAATCAATAACATATGTGAAATTTTTCCTGCTCTGTAACAATGCTTGATGTCCATGAACATCTCACAGAAATTGTCGTGCCATTTTACACCAGAGGCTCAGACACGAATGGCGGTAGAACTGGATCCAATAGGCCTACCAGGTCAATGACATTTTGTCATGTCCCCACTACAGCAGGAAAAAGTAACATGCCTCTTTGGAATTGACCTATGGAAGTTCATTCAGAGCTATATGCAGGAACTAAAGTGAATTAGGTGGAAATTGTCCAAACAAAAAAAAAAAAAAAAAGAAAAAAGGAAATATAGAAACTGCAGTAAGTTTATATTCTTACTTTGTAGGAAAGAGAGAAACATGAGAAGGATAAGAATGCAGATTTTTTCCTGTATGTTTTATCTCTGGATGTTTACACAAATCCGAATAAAAGTAATTTTTTCCTAGAGGGATGATTTTCTGTGTGATCACTAATTCTCTGTGCTGATTTACAGGACAGAACCTGTCAATCCAATCAGCAAGTCATTTTTGTGCATGTGTACTGTACAAGCTGTCTGTGAAGTGCTGCCTGTGCCACTGGATTTAAAAAGCAGAGCAGCTTCAGGAGTTTTTATCTCTGCATGACTGCTAGCTAGGGATTTAAACAGAAAAGAAAACTGCATGAGGAAATTGGTTTGGACAAGAGCTTCTGTACGTAATTCTTATTAATTTGAAGATGAAATGCAGTCTCTTAGAAACAAAAAAAGATCCTGTGTGATGGCTTACTCCGTATTGCTATGGGATTCAGCCCCATTTTCTAAGGATTAAAACTGACTGCCCAGCATTGCCTATTTATAGGGAAGAGAATCACCGTAATTCTTCCTCTTAGAGGTATAATGTGTAAAGAACAAAACGAATCTTAGAAGAGTGAAGCTCTCTGTTCCCCAATGTGTAGAAGACAATGTGCATGACAACTTCAAGGGTAGAACAGTGACTACTTTTGTATTTTGTTGAAACTTTAGTTTGCCTTTGAATGTGGTTTTGGTCAGAAAATCTATATTTGATACTGCAGAAAAGACAGTAAAACTCACTGATATTTACATTTAGTACAGGACATATGATTTTATTGAGCTAAAATACCTGCTAAAACAACCGAAATAAAATTTGTGCTCTGGGGCAGTGTTCAAAGGTTTTGTCCTCTCTCTCTTCTTAGTTAATAAACCTTAGTATATATTTGCCTCCATATCTCAATGAAAACTCAGTTTCTAAACTCATGGTAAAGAAAAGCCTCATTGCCATTTTCTGTGTCAGAAGAAAGCAAGAAAACTTTTTATGTCACAGAATTTGGGACAACATTTGTGTACCATTTATGTATATTTACTCTTGGTTTATTTGGCCCAGCTTGTCAATAGCTCTTGCAGGTTGTCCGAGTGAGAACAGTTTCCAACCAGTACCAGTGACTTTGATTCTATAATTTAATATTGCAAGTGGCATTCTTCTCTTAAAAGTGAGCATTTCCTTTCTCTTTCTTTTATTTTGCTTTCTCTTCTACAGTAATTTAAAGCATATTTATGAGTATCAAAACTTTGCACAGTATTCAAATATGGTTTTTTGCCTTGTCATAAAGATGTTAGTTTTGGATTAAAATATTTCCTTCTACTTTATAAACTGTTCATCTTACTATCCAGTGGGTGATTCACGGTCCCCAAATGCAATTAGCTACTAGTCAAATGCTAAAATCATAAAAGAATGGAAGTATAACTGTAGGAGATGATACAGGAAAGAACAATCCCATTTTTTTACCTGGCAGGTGTCTAAGTTTAAATGTGCATGGCTTTACAATCAGAAAAGTCATGCATTCTAGTCCTATTTAGTACAAAATTTTAATTATCTTTATAGTATTTTCTGAAGCTTTCGTAAAAGAAAAAGCTTCAGAACAGTAATTTAGATTAAATTACTTAAACACTGAAAGAACAAAAAAGAAATGGAATCTTAAGATGTCGTTTAAGAGATACATAAATCAGAAGGGTGCATAAATAGCTAAATAGTCTCATCCTTCTGTCAAGCATCATATAGATTGCATGAAATTTGAGGCGTAGGATAAATTATATTGTTTCTTTTAATTCCACTAAGTTTACTGTGTTGTCTCCGGGACTACATTTAAAGTACAGTTCCATTCTCTCAGAGAAAACTGCTTAAAAAATTATTAAATATTAACTGAATATTCTGACTTACGGATTTTGAAGACAAGCAGGTAAATCATATGATCTGGTAAGAATACGACCTGATAACTAAAGAGAATAAAAGAAATCTGCAGTTTATTGATAAAGGTAAAAATTACCTTTATTTTTTTTTATGCGGCTGTAAATTATTTTATCTAGTGTAATTAAAGGGATGGAGTAATCTAGGATTGCTATATTAGCAATATGCTAAATTTTGCGTGTTCAATGTTTTGATTTTTTTCATAATTAATATGTTTGATGTTGACCTAAAATCTTGTGAGTGATAGTAAGCAAATTTTATGATGACAAAAAAAGTGTTCATAAGAAAAAAGAATCTATAGCTTCTGTAAAGAAACACATCATAATCACACACAAACCGGCTAAACCAGTGATGTAAAAATACCATGCAAATAAGCAAAAAATTGCTTATATAAAGCACAGTAAATGAGAATTAAAATTCTTTTTTTATAGAGACTAGATTCTGTAAAATTTTAAGGCGATAGCATCTTGTCACTATAGTTGTATTTACTTTAAGTGCAATTATAAATTGTGTAAAAGAAAAAAGAATAAATGCTCTTAGAAAGATATATAATTCAGCCCTCAAGTTCTACAAGACATCTGATAGCAGCAAGCTACAGTGTAATCCTTGCTTTGTAGACATTCTTTTGGGAAAAGACCAATAAATAATTTTGGGAAACACTCATATTCCTATATTTCTCTCTGGATGTTCCTCTGTCAAGTACCTTTGAAACTATATTTTCTCAATTACTTCTAAGAGGTTGATGGACCATTTTACTAGCTAAGGCAGTCCAAACAGTATTCAAATGTTTCAGTTAGATTCTTCAAGTTTTTTCTAGCACATACTTTATTACATTATTGATGATATAAAGGTTCGGTGTAATAAAAATGCTTCAAAAATGTTTCCCTACTTTTATTACTTGGGAAGAAGCAGATCAATCATTCCTGAACTTCAAAGCTCTCCCTTTTTTTAACCCTACCTCTCCCTACACTAATGCTAGGACTAACTTTGCCTGTGCATGTAGGCTTTTACCTTCAACAGCATGGTTTCGGTAGGAACTATGTGAACTCTTGTCTGTACAATTTAAACTGTCAAAGCTTGGAAAAAGATTCAGGAAAGTGTCCTGTGCCTAAGAATATGCTCCTTTTATCTCCAAACAAATTCAAGACCTGAACCTGAGCTCAGCAGTACTTTTTCAGTTACTTTCACCCACAATAACTCTACAGTTGTATTAACACATGCTAACTATGACAGAAAGGGTGATTCAACTATTTTATTATTTCAATACATACACAAGGAAAAGGTTCTCTCAGATCATAACACAATTATGTAGAAGTTATCTCATGGCTGCATAAACCATGTAGTAAAATTAAGACTTTAACATTCAAATACTGATATCTATTTCTCAGAATAGTATAGATAGAATTGAAACATATAATATATTTAATTAAAAATAAATTTTTAATTAAAACAATATCATTAGTAGAGTAAGATAAAAGGTATAATAAAAAAGATATATTGAACACTGATCAATATTTTAAGGAAAAGACTGTGAATGTGGCAAAACACTGGCCAGTGCTAGCAGGTCTTACTGACCCCCACTATGCCTCTCAGCAGCTCCCGTGTACAGCTATGGCTACTGCTTCCTTTGACCTCCTCTCAGGGTTGACCACTTGTGATTTTGAGTCGGTAAAATCTTATCTCATAGTATATAAAAAAGCTTAGGGACAAGTTCAGAGAAGCTTAACAGTAATAATCTCCGATTTGGATAGGAAGGATTCTCCAGACTTCACGAAGGCACAGATATCTTCTATTCACATCCATACACATGATTTGTGCCTCCTAACCCCTCAGCCACAAGCTATAGTACCTGTACAAGATGCTGAACAGGTCAGCTTACTCCCCATAGGACAACCTTTCTTCATAGAATCCTAAGATGCTTTAGTTTGGAAGGGACATAAAGATCATGTAGTTCCATACTCCCCACTTCCTTCCCCCATAGGCACAGATACCTACCACTAGACCAGGTTACTCAGAACCACATGTGATGTGTAGTCCTGTTTATGAGCATATGCCAAAAATCCAGATTATATCTCTCTCTCTGTTATGATGGAAAACCTAAAAGTTCGTCTAGTCATATTCTACTGTTAACAGTGCTCTGTACCATTTTTCTCAGCTGTGTTATAACTTCGTATGTTCCAGATGCCTTAGTCTGGCCTTTACTATGTGTAGAGGAAAGGCTCAGAAAGGTTCAGGGAGTCAAGGTGGCCACACAGCTGTCAGTGGACCCACACAGGGTGCAGCCCCATGGTACCCCAGCCAGATGAGTGAGATGGTCTAGTGACAGCACCCAGTCAGCCAGCACTGCTCAAGCTCTGTCTTAGGGACCAGACTGAGGGTGTATGTGGCCACATATCAGCACAGCTGCAAAGTAGCTTAGTCGAGAGCAGCCCTTGAAAGAGCAAAAAGCATCCTTAGTGTTTTTGCACAGCTCTTTCAACAACAGCTCTCTTCTTCAAGGCTGGGCTTCAGCACTGTTAGGGCTGGCCTGGAGCACAGGCAGCCAAACACTGGGCATCCAGTGCCTGACAGGCAGAGGTGTTGGCAGGAGCTGACATTCAGTTGCTTGTCATCTTCTGCAGAGGTAGCTGAAGAAGAGGGTGCAGGTTTACAGATGGCTTAAATCTGAAAAAGTCTTTCCTCTTCATGTGAATAATTGCTTACCAAAGGTTGGGCCAAGTTTATCTTTTTCCTGCCTCTTCCGAGAATGGCTACTAAGATCAGGAACCTTTATTTAACACCGTAATAAGATTTGCAAGATGCTTTGCAGTTTTTGTGTTATCATCACAATTCTCACAAGAAGTTCCTTGACAAGGGTTTGACATTCAGGAGAAAATAACATTCTGTGGACTCCATCAGAAATTAAATATCCCTGTATAAATGGAAACTCTTCCCTAATTAGCATCTCCAATATCAGAACAACTGCAAAAGCAGCTGCTAAACCTGTTTCACGTCACCTTCTTTTTCTTCAAGTCTTATAATTAGTCAGTGACATTTCTTCATTCAAGGAATGAGAAGGGACCTCCACAAAAATCTATTGTCTGCAAGTAGACTATTTTGTCCTACAACAAAATTCCTTCATTATGAAGCCCCCGACCACCTACTACAGTCAACACTTGACCAACTCTCCTACCAAAAGAGAGAATGCTACCCATACTGCCACCTTCCAAATTAATTTGAAAATATTTTGACCATCAGAAGTCTGGGCCATATACACTTTCTTACTGACATCACTCAGGTTAAAAGATTTGTCACTGAATGAAATGAATTTTCGCATAACTAAGAAAGGACTCCTCAAGAGTTTTATTGGACCATCTGAAAATCCGGTGTCAGGAGAGAACAGTCTCCCACAAGTGACTTTCACATATTGCTTATTGGCAAGAATGCAATTGGAAATATGCCTAATGGGTGAGTATACAGATATCATGGTGTGTTTGAGATTGTCACTTGAGACCTACCCTTTTCTTTGCAGCATATTTGTTGGCATGTAGGAGCAGTGATCTGCCCATCTTTATTTGAAAAGTCACAGTCAAGTTCTACACTGCTTTGAGATGAAGGCTCTTGGGAAAGAAAGGAGATTAAATTTAAAACATTGTGGAACACCATAGCCAGCCACTTCTCTCTGGATATTGTCAGTCTTTCTCAGTGCTTTCACAGCAGGAATCAATGCTTCTGAGCTTAGCTTCCCATTCACTGAACATTTATAGGTTGTTTTCCAGACGAAAAATGTGGTGATTTGCTGAAAAATGTAGTGACGGAGATGAGTTAACCAGGAAGATAAAAAGAAACAGGCAGGGCCTTCTTGAATAGTGAAGTGTGGTTTAAGAATGAGTTTTGAGTTTCTAGGTTTGCTTCCGCTGAGCTCATAAATCTGAGTATATATAGGAACTATTGAATTTCTGTCAAATTCACTATTCTTACTTACACCTTTTGGGATTACCACCTGCAGGAATTACATCTAATTTGTAAATCTCTGCTGTAAAGGTTTGTACAGAAAAACTTGACCCAAGTTTACCCTCAAAATCCATATATTAAAAAAATCACTAACTGAAAAGTACTTGTCAGTGTTTCATCCTGGCAGTAGTTATCCTTAATTTAGCAAGTATCCATCTATTTTGGAGAAGATTTTACATGTCTAAGAATTAAAAACCACTAAGGAAAAATAAAAAGAATATTTCTACTTAACGTTAATATTGCCTTTTCACAGTTAATCATGTTAATAAACTAGAGAATAAGGTTGCTAGTGTAGGCATTATCAAAGACTGCAAAGACAAGATGTTGATGTACAAACTTAAATTCTTCTTTCTATAAAAATAAAGATATTTTACTGTGGAGAAAATTTTGTAAATTATTTAATTTTCCATAATTTTTACCAGATATTGCATTTTCTACCCAAAGAAAAAATGGGGAAAAAAAGCTGTTTCTAAAGCGATGAATGTAAGAAGCAATCTAGTTGCATCCTGATGTTTTATGCTGCTGAAATAAAAAATATTCTTTAAGGTAAAATGTCTTAATATTAATATTTTACAAATAAAATAAAAAAAAATGAAAAGCTCTGTTCTGAAGATGTCAAATAGAATATTTAATCAGTCACAAAATACTTTCTATATTTTTAAATATAGTTGCATAAACCAGCACATTTTCACAAATCTCTCTCTTTAAGCTCCATATTCATTGTCAAAAAATGATCCATTAGAAAAGATCTGACCATACCAGAGAGGCAGATCTGTAATGAAAATAAATTGGAACTAAGCAATATTTTGCAACAGGCTCAAAAAATCTTACTTTAAAATTTATTTAAGTTGTATTAAATTATGAACTCCATCCCCAATGGATTATATAGACTGAAGATCCGCAAACAAAAGGAAAATGAGTGATTTGTTCCATCAAAATAATGTTTTATCCATTTTTCAGTAATTGTCCAGGAAACAGAATAGACATTAAATTTGTAGATGAAACAACCATATAACAAAATGTGTTCCTTATACAGTTTCCTTACATATAAACCTCTTCCACATCCATTGCATATTACTTTTTAGATAATTATGAGGTTCTGGGTACTTTAATATTTAACACCTTCAAGACAGCAAATACATAAACACCAGGAAACTCCAGTGAAATGCTAAAGTTTTCTGATTTGTCTTTCAAATTATATCTTCCTTTGGTCAAACTTTTATGTCACAAAATCACAGAATATGCTGAGTTGGAGTGACCTACAAGGATCATTAAATCCAACTCTTAGCCCTGCACAGGACCATCCTTAGGAGTCATACCACGTGCCTGAAGGTATTGTCCAAGCAGTTCTTGAACTCTGTCAGGCTTGTTGCTCTGACCATTTCACTGGGGAACCTGTTCTAGTACCCAACCACCCTCTGGGTGAAAAACCTTTTCCTAATATTTAACCTAAACATCCCCAGCACAAATTCAGGCCATTCCCTCACGTCCTGTCACTGGTCACCACAGAGAAGAGATCAGTGCCTGCTCCTCTTCTTCCCCTCAAGAGGAAGCTGTAGACTGTTGTGAGGTCTCCCCTGCTCCAGGCTGAACAAACCAAGTGACCTCAACCGCTTCTCATACAGCTTTCCCTCAAGGCTCTTCACCATCTTTGTTGCCCTCCTTTGGACTTAATGTTGTTCTTATATTGCAGTGACCAAAACTGCACACAGTATTCATATATGTGTGCAAGTGTATCTGTGATAAAGGTAAGTTGGAGTTCTTCCATATCCAAGAACATCAAAAGCAACATCAAGTAAGAGCAGTAATAATAATAAAAATTTCAAGGAGTCCAATTCTAGAAAAGTACTCATCATACTCCTCATATAACTGAAAGAACCTGTTTTTAAAACATTTATCTTCAGATAATGTATCTGAACATTCAATCTTCCAACAGATAGCCAGTGTGCATAAAGATTTTCAAAATGGAGCTTTCTACCTCCAAGTATTCTCAGACTAAGAGTTCAGTACAGGCACTTCTGATCAAACGAGCACACCCAAGCTAGTTTTAGACTAACTAGCAAGCACTCTGGCTGCTGGCACATCTCTGCTGCAGATCAAAGATGAGCTCAGGCTAAGCAATGTGTTGCTATGGTTACACTGATAGCAATACCCAACCTAGTAAGTGTAAATCTAACATATGTCTCCTGCTACGAGATGGAGCCTTGGTGACTGCCCTTAAGCCATGCCTGAACACTTGCTCTGTAGGAATTCAATTTTGCAGAGCCATTGTAATGCAATTCAGAATCAATGGTCCCATATGTACTTCTAGGAGTAGTATTCCCTGATTTCATCAAGGCAATGTGCAGGTATATGGTGGGTCGAATATATTCAGGTTGTTTTCTCAGCAGTTTAATAAGAGAAAATGAGATTCTTCATGACTACTCTTTTTAGCCATCTTGAACCTCAGAGTATAACTGATTAATGGCTATGCCATCCAGTACCCTGATTTCGGATGTAATAACAAAACTACACAGTGCTTTCCATGGCTTTCCACACCTGCGGGGAGAATTGAAGCTGTTGTCTGCCATTTTCCAGCCAAAGAAGTAAAAAGTTACTTTAGTAAGAGGGAAGAGCCCAGGAGAAAATACTGATTCTCTTCTTTCCTTCTTAAAGGAGAAATTAGGTTTTGTACTTCATCTGCCTCAGCTCCACCACTGCAAACCTATTTCATCCACAGCTTTAAACTGTTATTTTTGAACATCTTAACAAGGGTGAACCACCCATTAAAAAAGACATACACTGATATCTGTGTAGAAAATTAAAATTGCCTGAGGGGTACAAACATGGAAATCTTTAGACCAAACCCTACACATGCCAAGCCTCATGCTAAGCTCAATATATGTGACCAATGAACTGTTAAGGTAGATTGAGTACACCAAAATATATTTTTTATCCTTTCTCTTATATTAAGTTAGTAAAACTATTTGGCAAACTGGTAAACTGAATAATCAAGTACTAGCTAGTGATTAATAGCAGTTGGAAAACTTTGTTCTTTTCTCTTCTTTTGTTTGTGTTAGTTTTGTTAGTTCATGTCTTAAATTTCCTTTTCAAAAGACTGGAGTGACAATACTTTTCTCCATTTAGGTTATTCAGTGCAGACATCAGTTTACAAGCATTGATTTAAGTGTGTAGAAATTCCCTTATCTAGAATCCCCTTTACCTTTCTCAGTGAAAGAGAAATATAATTCACAATGTAAAATATTAGGACATTATTTAACTTACTTCTTTTTAATTTAGTTCTATAAAGACTTATAGAAAAGAAGCATCAATTTAATAGTCTTCTTTAGAGTGTTAAATAGGATAATAGCTGTCCTTCTAAAAGAAAAGAACAGAAATTAATTGGAGATTTCTCAACTAGTCATTTCTTTTTCAGTCCTAGTTCCCTGAAAACAGAACAGGACAAAAATTACCCAAAGGGAAGGAGAAATGCACTTTTCATGGTGCTTACTTCAGTTGAAGCTTGTCTGTTAAAAATATTCTAGCTTTTCAAAGATCTGCAAACTTGAAACAGTATATTTTGGGTTGGTTTGGGGGTTTTTTTGTGGTTTTTTGGTTATTTGGTTTGTTTGGGTTGGGTTGGTGGTTTTTTTTAAATTTCTTTTAGCTATCCTTATGGGCAAAGATTCACAGCAATGTTATAACAGATGAAATCTTGCCTGGCTAAGCCTTATTAAGCACAAGGGAAAAAAAAAGAAAAGGTGAGATGAGAAAGATGAACTGAGAACTAGATACACAAAGAGTGTCAGCAACAATCAGTGTCTTATGTTAACACTGTGCTCAGGATTTGTCTTTAATTTGTAAGTAGCAATTAAATTGTAGCAATAGCTGTTTTCACTTAAAAAAATTAATCTCAAAGCCAAAAGGGTCTGTTATTTGAGGGATCCAGCTCAAGCATGTCCCCTGGAAGAAGGGTTACACATTTAAGCTTTTACTTTACCAAAAGCCTTGATTTTATGAACCCTGCATCATAGATGAGTCCTTCATATTTGACATCTGATGTAAATTTTCTCTGAGTGTCTTCTGTCAGGTCTTTCTATTTTAATAAATGAATACTTACTGATGTAGAGAATCTTGACCTCTCACACCCTAATTAAGTGGCTCTCATTATCTGTCTGCTACCTGTCCACCAAGCTACACTATCTGTCTCTTTTGTTGGGCTCAAGAGTTACTTAATAGAAATGACAGAAATCTGTAAAGTGTAAGAGCCTGATTGTCAATGAGAATTACACTCAGGGAATGTGAAATATCAATTCAAAAATATCCTTTCAAAAGGATACTATCAAACTTGGTCTTTTATTTTTGAGGTTGGTAGCATTCACAACAATGACTAGTCTGTATCTTAAAACACATTTTGTCTGTCATCTCTAGAAAACAAACATTACAAATCTTTCTTTATGAACTCAGATGAGAATTTTCATAAAATATTCTGATTTCAGTAAATCATCCCTTTCCAAGAAGAAGAAGAAATTTTTCTGACTAGTTTTAGTGGCATCTGATTTACTGTTCTGGCCAAGAGATATTTTAGGATCAGTTACACAATCTCACAGCTGCTGCAATGTATTCCTGCAAATATGTGATAGAAGTAATGATGTGCATTACTGATTATCTGTCTCTACCACCTCCAGCAAAAACTTACTTTTTATTAATCAAGGTATATTCCTGTGGCTTCAGGAATATACCACTTCAATTTCTAGGAAGGCACAGGGGACTTTTCTTCTCAAGTGATATTTTTCAAACCATCTTGTTACAAATCTGCAACCTAAAAATAAAAAATCAAATTCTATTTGTTTCAAGCTTTGCAGTTTTAAAATAATATTTAGCAACAGAATGAGTTGCATTCTAATAACCTTGAGCAACTTAAAATCAGCTTGCATTTGAGAACTTTCTCATGGGATTCCTTAGGGTCGGTCTGCAGAAAGAAAATTATTATGAAAACTGAAAGATTGGAATAATATAGAGTTTTAGGAGCAGAAGAACACACAGATTTTTTGAGGGGGGATGAAGATCAGTTGTAAGAGATGGAGAAAGCAGTTGTGAGAAAAGAGAATGAATGGACAGGTGACTGACAAGCATGAGTGAACAGCATTTCAGGTTAAAAAAAGGAAACTTCATATGAAATAAGAGAGTCCCCTTGCTTTATTCATATGGTATTAAAAGTATCATTCATTGCCATAAATTATATAGAAGAGTAAGTGGTATAAAGTATCAAAAATCCCAAATCACATTTATTTTTTGAAATAAATTGATGATTCAGTGATGCTCTCCATAATGTATCTCCAAACTGGTGGTGCTATGAGGAAGGTCCTGCAAAACAGAAGATAGAAGTGATACTCTCCTTTTGTTTTGCTTTCTTTTTTTCTTTCTGCATGAATATTGACTTTTTAATGCTATACTATAAGGTAAAGGCATTTGGGGAAATGCATTCTAAGAACAATGGTCATTAGAAGTCTTGTGACCACAGAGCTGTAAAAGACTTACATCTGTGTGGGGTACTAAACTTTGAGTTGATTTATGTTGAGTTAAGGGAAGAAATCGATTAAACTGTGTTGAGTTGTAAAAAATTTTGTAAGGGAATGTGAGAAGCTTGTAAGATCCATTCAGGAGCAGACTAGGCATCCAGAATGACCTGGGTGAATAAAGAGTAAAGGTGATATTTTTCTTTTATGAAATAATTTGTTTGCTCTTTCCAGAAAGAGTGGTAGAGCATCTCTATTGGTACTTCTTTCCCAGGCAAGAATAAAAATTACTTCTAGAAAAGACAAGTACTTTTGAATTATTTAAAAACTAACTTCTGAATTAATATGTCCTAAAGCTGCCAAATGAAGAGACTTAAAGATTGGATTAAGCAGAGAATGTTGAAAGATGTTCACAGCTCTAACAACAATAATAAGGACTTCTGTTATCTGAGAGTACAACTCTTTACCTTGGGGGAGGTAAACGTACTTCAGGTGGACAGTAGAAGTCTTTAGTGATCTGAATGAGGAGTGAAGTATTTTTGTATGAATTCCACTAGAGCTTTTTCTTCCTCTTTTAATCCTAGAGGGTGGCTGAATATATGTTCTGACTAAAAAGCCTGTCAAATGATGAGACATTTTTCAAAAGGAAAACTGAAAGTAGGATTACCACATTAAAGAAGCAAAGTCATCTGAAGTTGGAAAACAGTGGGGAATTAATGAACATGTAAAGCAGCAATTCCAGAATGTTTCAGTAAGAACTTGTTGCTCACCCACTGAGAGCTGTAACACAATTACTTGTACTCCCAAGACAGACCTCGAAAAACTTCAGGGCATCTCTGAAATCTGTCTCATTATGTGTTGTTTTCAAACAAGTAAAGAAAATAACAACTATAGTGAATCCTGAGAGGAACTGTTTTGACTAAATGCACACAGCATGGGCAAAAGCCAGAAGGAGTGGCTGGAAGCCACTGTGTAGCAGGAAAACAATGATACAGTTGCCATAATGAAAACATTGGATGACTTGCACAATTGTTGAAATGGATGACTAAAAACTCTCCAGAAGGGATAGGCAAAGAAGGTGAGGAGGTGGCATAGCCCTGTTTGTTAGGGAGTGTTTTGATTTTCTAGAGCTTAATGATGGTGATACAGTTGAGTGTTTATGGGTAAGAATAAAGGGGAAGGCCAACAAAGCAGGTATCATGGTGGCAGTCTGTTATAAATGACCCAGTTAGGATGAAGAAGCAGACAAAATGTTCTAAAAGCAGCTGAGAGAAGTCTCACATTCACTAGCCCTTTTTCTTATGGGGTACTTTGATTTACCAGACATCTACTGGAAATGCAATACAGTAGAGAGAAAAGAGTCTGGGAGGTTTCTAGAGTGTGAAGAGACTTTTCTGGCACAGCGGATCAGTGAGCCCCACTGGACCTCTTCTTTGCAAATAGAAAAGAACTTGTGGGTTTGAGGCCATCTTGGGCACAGCATGATAGAGATTTTTATGTCAGAGAATTAAGCAGAACTGTCACCTTGAAATTCCAGAGGGCAGCCTTTGACCTGTTTAGGAGACTGTCTGAGAGGGTGCAGTCTTGAAGGGCAAAGGAGTCCAGGAAAGCTGGACATTCTTCACAAAGGAACTCTTAAAAGGCCATCCCCATGTACCAAAAGTTGAGCTGGTGGGGAAGACCACTGGCTTGGATGAACAGAGAACTTTGACTGCAATTCAGGAAAACAACAAGAGTTTATGACCTTTGGAAGAAGTAGCAGGCAGTTCAGGAGTACTACAAGGATGTCATGAGGTTATGCAAGGACAAAATTAGAAGGACCAAAGCTCAACTAGAACTTAATCTTACTGCCACCCTGAAAGACAATAAAATATGGTTCTATGAATGCAATGGCAGCAAAAGAAAGGCTAAGGAATATCTTTATCCAACATTCTTTATTGGATGTGGGGGAAACATAATGACAAAAGATGAGGAAAATACTGAGGTACTTAATGCCATCTTTTTATCGGTTTTTGGTGGACAGACCAATTGTTCTCAGGGTACCCAGTCCCTGAGCTGGAAGATAGGGACAGGGAGCAGAATGAAGCCCCGACAATCTACGGGGCAATGGCCAGTGACCTGCTACACCACTGAGAGGCACACAAGTCCATGGGGCCAGATGGAATCAACCCAAGGGAACCGAGGGAGCTGACCATTCTCACTAAGCCACTCTCCATCCTTTATCATCAGTCCTGGCTAACCAGAGCAGTCCCAGTTGACTGGAGGTTAGCAAATGGGACACCCATCCACAAGAAGCACTGGAAGGAGGATCCCAGAAAGTAAAGGCCTGTCAGCCTGACCTCAGTGCTGGGGAAGGTCATGGCCCTGATCATCTTAAGTACCATCATGCAGCACGTACAGGACAAACACAGGATCAGGCCAGCATGGGTTTGTATAAGGTGGGTCCTGCTTGACCAACCTGATCTCCTTCTATGACAGTGTGACCCACTTAGTAGATGAGGAAAAGGCTATGGATGTTTTCTGCCTAGACTTCAGTAAAGCCTTTGACAGTGATTCACAGAGCACTCTCCTGAAGCAACTGGCTGTTCATCGATTGGATGGGTGTACTCTGCTGGATAAAAAAATGGCTGGATGGCCGGGTCCAGGGCGTGATGGTCAGGGGAGATAAATCCAGTTGGAGAATGGTCACCAGTGCTGTTCCTCAGGGCTTAGTATTGGGTCAATTCTGTTTAATATCTTTATCAATGATCTGGATAAGGGGATCAAGTGCACCTTCAGTCAGCTTGCAGGTGACACCATATTTGGTAGGAGTGTTGATCTGCTGGAGGGCAGTAAGGCTTTGCAGAGAGATCTGGACAGGTTAGATTGCTGGTCCAAGGCCAATTGCATGAGGTTGAACAAGGCAAAGTACTGGATCCTGTGCTTAGGTCACAACAACCCCATGAGTGCTGCAGAATTGGAGAAGAGTGACTGTAAAGCTGCCTGATGGAAAAGGATCTGGGCATGGTGGTAGACAGTCATATGAACAAGACCCAGCAGTGTGCCCAGGTGGCCAAGAAGGCCAATGGTATTCTGATTTGTATCATTAATAGCATGGCCAGCAGGACTTGGGAAGAGATCTTCCCTCTGTACTGGCACTGGTGAGGCTGCATGTTGAATCCTGTGTTACGTTTTGGGCCCCTCACTACAAGAAAGACATTGAGGTGCTGGAGCTTGTCCAGAAAAGGGCAACAAAGCTGCTGAAGGGTCTGGAGTGCAAGTATTACAAGGAGTAGTTTAGGGAGCTGGGGTTGTTTAACCTGGAGAAAAGGAGGTTTAGGTAAAATCTGTGGGAAATTAATAGCCAAGACAATTTGCTGCAGAATGTGTATTTGTCAGTGTAGTGGGTTTCTGTGGCTGGATTTTGGTAGTGGGGGGGGGGCTACAAGGGTGGCTTCTGTTAGAAGCTGCCAGAAGCTTCCCCTGTCCCATGGAGCCAATGCCATCCAGTTCCAGGACGGACTTCCTTCTGCTGGCCAAGGCTGAACCAATCAGGAGTAATAGTAATACCTCTGTGATAACATATTTAAGAACAGAAGGTTGTGGCGCAGGAAGAATTCCAGCCAGGGAAAAGCAGAGTGAGAACATGGGAATAACAATGTAGACACCAAGGTCAGTGGAGAAGGAGGGGAAGGAGGTGCTGAGGCCCCTGCAGTCCGTGGTGCAGACCATGGTGGAGCTGCTGTGCCCTTGCAGCCCACGGAGGACTGTCGGGTTGCAGAGACCCACCTGCAGCCCTCGGAGAAGCCCATGATGGAGGAGGTGGATATCCAAAGGAGGCTGTGACCCCATGGGAGGCCCAAGATGGAGCAGGGTCCTGCCAGAAAACTGCAGCCCATGGAGAGGGAAGCCCACACTGGAGCAAGTTTTTCCTGGGTAGGACTTGTGGCCCCTGTGGGGGACCCACATCGGTACAGCTCACTGGTGAAGGACTGCACCCCATGGAGGAGTGACCCATGGGACAGCAGTTTGGGAAGAACTGTTGCCGAGGGATGGACTCACGCTGGAGAGGTCCATCAAGGACTGTCTCCCGTGGGAGGGACCCCAGGGGAAGGACTCCCTCTGAGCAGCAGCAGAAACAACAACGGACCATAACTCCCATTCCCTGTCCCCCTGCACCCCTGAGAGGGAGGAGGGAGAACACGGAAGGAAGGAGGGGTGCGGGGAAGATGTTTTTAAGACTGTTTTATTTATCATTCTTTGGCTCTTATCCTGTTAGTAATAAATTTAAGTAATATCCCCACTTTGGGTCTGTTTTGCCCATGAAGGTAATCAGTAAGTGACCTCTCCCAGCTGTTATCTCAGCTTATGAATCCTTAGCTGGTTTTTTTTTTCTTCTCTGTCCAGTTGCATAGTGAGAGTGAGAGAGTGGCTTTAGTGGCTACCTGGCATCTGACCAGGGTCAACCCATTACAGTCACTGATTAAGGTAAAGAACAAAACAGGGTTGAAAAGGTAACTGAGTGATAAGAGTGTAAACCAAAATTGATATAATTATTATGTTTTTGTTAGTCTTTGTTTCTGCAGCTTATGAACTTCAGATTTACAGGTGATTATGTGTTTTCAGTAGTGATGCATCTCCTGAGCAGTGGGAGAGTCAAATTGACATTCTATAAATTAATCTTCTGGACCCGTATTTCAGTGCACAGGTGTCGAATAAACTCACATGCATACACAGGGGTATGTAGTTAGAAGATTTTTTTTCAGAAAGCTTTATTTTTTATTCATTTAATCATATTTAAAACAACTAGTAGAGGTTAAATTGGTATGTAGCATCTCCAGAAACAATAAATAAGGGCTGCTTATACAAACAGCAGGAACACATTATCTGTATTTACATCACTTGGTCAATAGAGCTGAAAGGAAACGTTTAGAAATAGAGCCCTGCAAGGGAGGTTTATGCTATACTTGTGGTGTTGCTTGTGGGGTTAGAGAGATGGCAGGGATTACTGGAAGTTTTAAATTAGGAAAAAAGATATCAAATTGTTTTGAAACTCAGGGTTAGTTTTCTTTCAATAAGCACACATGTACACCAACTTAATTTTGTCTCTATAAAGACAAAGTAGTAAAAAATTCAGAATTATATCAACAACAGTGATTGCAAGGAACTGTCAAAGTCTTATTAGGACATGTTGTCCCCTTGATGAATGTTTCTTAAACTTTCTTGATAAAAAACATCTCTTTTTTGCCACTAAAATAAAAAGGTATACTGTAGTGCTGAAGCTCTTATGCCTTGTCGCCTGACTGTTGTGATGCACAGCTGTAGCATCACAAACAAGTACTTATTTTCAAGAAAAAAATCACTCCACCGAGGGTAGTAATGGCCCAGCACTCAGAATAAAAATCTGCAGGATATCTTAAACTGTATGGTTTCAGAAGATTACTTGACACGATTTAGCTGTTCTAATAATAAAAGTACTATGACCTCCTGAGTCAGATGATACATCCAGATTGCAGAGAACAACAGGATAGCTAAGTAAGACTGTCAGGTACTGTCCTCGGAAATTTGAACGACATTTTGTGTTTGTTTACATTATATGATGCTTGGGGTTTTTAAATCTTAAGAGGCAAGCATAAAGAAACTTCCAACCAGATAGTTCCACAAGCCAAAGCAATGGCTTATTTTGAGAGAAACATGTGGTGTGTTCTTTTGGTTTGGTTTGTTGGGGGTTTTTTTACAAGACACTATTTATGCCTGCATTCCCACAAATACAGATGCCCAGAATTCTTATTCTCTTTGGTTGGAATCATGATTCTTGATTACGAACAAATATTTTTAATGAGTCTCCTAAGTCTTCAGAAGAGGCAGAGTAAAACATTAAGTACAGATTCATCTAAGAAATTACATTTTTTTCCCCAGAGACTCCTAATTTTCCGGACCTGCCTTCCAGTCCCTGAAATACAGAGCACAGAGTATTCATTTGGGCAAACTGATGTCAGTTACCATTGATTTTTCTTGTCTGATATTTCTTATTAAGAATTGTTATTTTACTTGAGATTGCAATGATTCATTTGAGATGTCTTGATTTTAAAATTTCCCACCAAAACCATGCATTTATTCCTGCAAACCGAAAAATTCCTGACCCAAAGATACTGTTTAACTAGCTGGAATGTGGCAAGATAGAAGCAAAGTTTTGGAGAAATTGACATTCTTCATTAATACATTAAATGACACTACTGAGGTATACTGATATTTTCAAGGTCCTCCTGAAGGAAGAATGGAAAATGTAGAGGAATGGAATTGATTTATTTTAAGTCGCACTTAAAGGTAAACTGAAGAAAGGAAATTAAAGAAAAAAAATGCAAGATTTTGGCTAGAAGTAGTGCCATATGTCATTGAAAGTTACAAATATAAACAGGGCTCTATCCTGACATCTCCAAATACATCAGAGAAAAAAATTCCTATATGTTTAAAGAAGTTAAAAATCTATTTCTTCACCATGTTGAATTCATTGCTATTGAAGGCAACACTGTAATAAGGTAACTATTACTAATTAGAATAGTAAATGTTTTCTCCTGTAATATTCTGTGTAACATAAAATTCGTTTTGTTGAAATAGATGCATACATTATAACTTCTCTGAAATCAATGAATTTACTGCATCTAAGATCAACATTTTTGTATAGCTTTCATTGAAAGATATGTTGTCTTGCATTTCCTACTGTCTTTTACAGCATAATGAGATTTCCAGTTTGCCTTGCCCTGTTTTTCTTTTCTCTGACTTGAGTTCTGTTCACATAAATTTGTTTTCTCTCTTAAAATTTAGTAACAGTCTGGATTTATTACTCCTTCATGTCTGTTGTTCATTTGCACTTTGTACTTGTACATCTTTCTTAGTACTATAATGTATCTTTATTTCCTCTAAATGAATGTCAATTTTCAGATGACCTGGTACTGATATAAAATCTTTCCTCAGATATATGTATGTATCTCATCCTTAAGTGAAGCTACCTAAGTGTATCTGAAAGAAAAAATCAACTGAGAATCTTTTCATCCCTTGTTTTAGCTTCTTGCTTATTTATATTTTTTTGTATGTTTATACTTCAGTTAATGCATAATGGGTTTGTATGCTTATGTATTCCCACATAGTGTAATAAAATCTTTCCCTTCTGAAGAACTGAATACAAAAATGAACTCCAATCTTCATCTTTATTGTGGTCCAATACTTAATGTCTCAGTACTGAATTTCCTAATACCTTAGATATTCTACCTTATATATGGCTATTTTTTTCACTTGGTTCATCCATCAGAGTTCTTTACTCTCTTTTTAAATATCTGGTAATGCATTTCTGATCTCAGTTTAACATTGTATGCACTGTATGATATGAATACCAAAAATCTTCCTCAGCATTGAGATGAACAAGATTTCCTTGTCCTATATTTTTTATACCTAACTTTTAGCCATGTTTGGTTTCTCTTTAGCTAAAATGTGCTGGTATTTACCCACCTCTTCTGGAATACATATGTTGTTCACACAATATGCAGAGCATGAGATGCTCTAGAAGAAGAAAAATGTGAGTATATATGGAGGTACAGTGGCTTGAATAATATTACATCAACATTCCTGTCCAGTAAATAATATCCTTAATTTTCCTAAGATAATATTTTCAGGCTAATAATATTAATACTGCAGGAATATTTTTGGGACTAAAAATTATATTAAAAGGAAGTAAATACATCCAAAGAATAGAAATATATCATCCATGTGATGGATTGGCCAAAAATACCTTCTGACTGCCATTTAATCCAAAGCTGTTGAATCAGAGATGAAGTCTTCTTATTCCTTATTGTTCTAAAACCTTTTAAATGTTGCATTCATTTGAGAAGTTTATGGAAAAAAATTAAGAAAAATCATCAGTAGAGGAGGAAGTGAGTTTCAATGGGATGTTATTGCATATGTTTACCTGACTAGGCTCCTGCTCAGCCATGAGTTTAATCCTATTTAGACATTTAATGTCAGTGTGATATTATGATTTCTCCCATGCTTTCTGGTTCATACTATATCTAAATACATTATCGTGACTGTATGTCTTGCTCTAGTATTTATTGTTATAGTCTTGGCCAGAAATAGATTACTGTATTTGGCTTTATTGAATTCTCTCAAACAATAAAAAATATAATTTGTATTAAAAAATTCTACCTCATGATTAGGAGTGCGTTACTGCTGAAGCTAATTACATGAACATTTTTAGATAAATAGTAAATAGATCAGTAAACTACTTCAATTTTCATTTTTTTCGTTCAAAAAGATATCAGTAACTTTTATAAGTTATCTGAGAAATAATCTCTACATTTGAAAATGTAGGAAAATCCCTACACTGGTACATGCTTAAAGATTCAGAAGGAATAAAAATAATGGTAAAGAAATATTTAAATAACAGCCCTTTAGCAATTGACTGGTTCTTTAATGACCAAATTGAAAAGACTGTACTTTTTTATTATTATTTTGATAAATCTGTCATTTTTGTGATTAGTGACCAATTTCAGGCATTTTGAATACAGAAAATATTCCATTAAATTTATAAAGTCATTAAAGTCCCTGGGCACCAGAAATGTTTGACGCTCTCCATAATTAAAGCTTCTAACATGTAATAATCTGGTTGTGTGTTTGACAGTTTTTTACATACATTAAAGAGTAGAGCACTGCCAAATGTTGTGTAAATAATAAATTCATTTCTAATGTCTTGGATTTAGAGTCATTCAGATAGAAAGGATCATGACTGTATCAAATTTATATTCTAATTCTTGAGTTCAGTGCCTTCCTGTTATTTTGAAGGGCAAGGGTTATAATGCATTTTCAGTGCCTGTTTAAGCATCAGAAAAACAATTTACTAAATTAACTATATACAGACATCATTTGTAATGTTGCAAAAGTGTTATACATACAGGTAAACTAAGGAAAAATTACTCCTTCTTCTGTGCTTTCTTTTGGGACTCTCTTTTCTACAGTCCTCTTAGATCTAAATGATCAAAAATATTTTCTGCTTTGTGAGAGTAAGTGGCAACTCAGCTCCCTAAGAACTTGAGGAAGGACATCAAAAGAGAAGCATCTGTCAGTCAAAAAGTCATCCCGAATTAAAAAAAAAAAAAGAAAAATTAAAAAAGGTCTGGTGGAGTGACTCCTCAGGTCTTCAGAGTGATTGGCTTGATTTCCTAGTCCTTAGGCAAGATAGGGAGAGCAGGGAAGATTTCATTCCCAGATCAGAAGTAAGAGCTATGGCAACTGCACATTTGGAGGCTAATGTGCCTCAGTGGAGACCAAAGGCGCCAAGTCTCTCTGCTGAAATGTGCAGGAAAACCTCACTGATTCTTCCCATTTGTTGCCTCTTTGGGCAGCCAGGCAAAAGAAAGATGTATAAAGACTAGTCCAAGAATCTAAAACTTCCTCCATGTCACAGATCCTCCTGAATGGATCCTGAATGGATCTCAGCCTGTCTGGCAGAGTGAGCCCAGCTGCACTCTTGTGACCAAGACATTCACTCTACTGTGATCTATCTAATAACTAATACCAAATACTACTACTACTACTACTTTCTAGTACTATCCAGTAGCTTATACTGCTCCTAAGAACACTTAAGAGTGTGTCAGTGCACTTAAACACATACTTCAGGGGGTTTCTGTATAAAGCTGGTTTATTACTGGATCATATAGTAACTGAGACATTACTGGAAAACTTTGTGATACCAAATCCTGGTTATTTTCTCTTTAAAAGTCGAAGAATTGATTTGTATTCCTGATTTTTTCTCTTTCTCAAGAGCAATGAGCTGCAAAATAAACACTTTACAATTTAAAGTGTTAATTCTTGGAAATTAATTGTTGAAAAACTTACAGCTTCCTTCAGAGGTCTTTCTCTAAACAGAGTTTACACTTGCAGCTTTCTTCCTGACCTTATTTTTTTAAGCTTCCTTACTGTGACACCAACACTTCATGATAATTGGAGACAAATGAGCAACTGTTGAATCTAAATTATTCCATTTCAACATTTTGTGTCATTTTGTTGAAAGACATGACCAGGTGAAAATGACAAAACCCAAGACCTATTATAGTGAGAGTTAAATGAGCGAGTTGATGGGTGACATCAGCATTTCTCCATTGTACCAAATGATGCTGGTTCAAAAAGTGCTGCATTAGCCGGCTCAGTCACTGGATATTCTTTGATCATAGGTGAGCCGAGGAAAATGGTCAGTTTGAAACTGAAACACACAATGTAACACAAAACACTGTAATTAGGAGACTGACTATTAGGTTCATTGATTTACTTAGTTTAGCAACTGGACAATAGCAGGGGGATAAAGTATAGATAAAAAGTTCAGAAAAAAATCCTAGTAGATAAGTATTGTCATATATTTCTTCTTCTCAACATTTTTTCTTCATTATGCATTTTGATAGAAAATTTCCATGATGCTTTCCTTTTTAAACAATTCTTTACATAGTCAAGTGATGCAAAAAAACTACTTGAAAAAAAAAAGGCTCTGTGGTTTTATTTTAATACAACTCTTAAATTTGGCTATTTAATTAACTCTGCACTTTTTACATGAATACATTTATTCAAAATACATGAGAACTTCAAAGACATCTTTTGAAAGCAATGCAATTTATTTATCATTTATTTATTCTAAAATAGAGTGACTTATTTATTATAAAAGTTAATACACAATTCATCTGGTTTTACACCTAAATCTTCAGTGTATATAGCCTGTATCAGTATGATACAACCTTTTTTAAATTCTTCTTATTAAATCAAAGCAGACACTGGGAAAAATAAAAGTAGGGAATGGTCATTATTCAAACACATATGATCCATTTTTATTTTGTTTTAAATCTGAGTCTATTTGACATCAATAACAGCATTCTGAACTATCACGGAATAGAGACTTCTCAGTAAGAAATCGGATAATGAACTTTGACTGAGGTGTTTCTTTTTATTTAAGTCTTTCCAAAGTGTTTGAGTCTTTTATGTACAGGAAGAAGCCTTCGTAATTTTTAATGCATCTTACCGATGCCGATATTGAAATTTGGTTATCTTCATCAATACCTGCTAGCTTTTCATCTAGTGAAAGACTAAGTGTTTAAGCTGGTGATTTCTAAAGCATAGGTGGATTGCTCTTTTGGGATATCCACTGAGGTTTCGTGTGGCTGTTTCATTCATAACTATGTACTTTCTTAGGCAAAGATGTTGCAAGGTTTTAAGTTAAAGCTTACTATGCCGGTTAAATGTTGTAGGCATAGAACAAAAAAAGGTAGAAACCTGCTTAACAACTATGTTTACATGACACATGTAAAAATCAAGAATTTATTAAATGCATATCATTAGACAAAAAGAAATGTATTAATGCTGCTTTACACTGACTTTTTTGCATCACAAATATTAATGGAAATTTTAAATTACACTTAATGGTAAGTTACTTATTACATTTTATTAATATATATGCTCTCTCTATGTATACTTAATATATACATACTTAATATATATAAATTATATAATAGTAATTTACTTAATAGTAACTTAAACTATTTGAATATACGTGTGGTGTGTAAGACATATACATGAGGCGTGTAAAAGAGAAGCTTGATAATATTTTGCTTAAGTGGAAAATAAGAAATTAAATTTAAAAGTCAGTAAATAAAGATTAGAAATAAATACTATTAATGTCAAAATTAAATTAAAACTGGATGATTTGACAATTCATAATTATGTCTTAGTGTTTATGGATAATTCATTCTTATGATGAAAAGTAAGAAAACCATAATAATTTTGATCATATTATGCTTTGAAAATGCTACCTAGCTTTCCTAAGATTTCTTTAAATTTACCTTCTATTAATAAGAAAGAAAATAATAAAGACATTAAAAAATATATCTTTTCTTTGGCTTACCACAAGAACTGAAGACTTGACTTACAATGTTAAAGAGTGACATATCACATATTTGAGAAAATATTTTCCATTCCAAAGACACTACACTTACTTCTACAGATCACTGCACAGGCCAGAGGCATAACAATTTTTATTTAAAAGTAATATTCAAGGTTAACTGTTATACTGAAAGAGGCGTAAAAGCTCTTCTTTCAGGAAATAAGCTAATATTTAGGTACAGGCTTTAGGGCAAAACCACTCTGTGGGGAAAGAATTGTCCCATATGTGCCTATAACTTGCTAATCTCCTTACATCTTCACTCGAAGCATTTGGCCACAAGACCAGCAAGGTCTGCTGAGAACCATTCCGGGCTCCAGAACAAAGAATATGTTTAAGCGTTTATAGCCCTTTTATGATGTCATTTTTGCCCTTCTATCCTCAAATAAAATCTTTTTGAAATGGGATGTATAAAAAAACTTCTGCCTTCTACCATGTTCAGCACTACCCTTTTAAAGCCAAAAGGTTGTTGCTGAGATCATGATTTAGATCCATAGAGATCCTGTGTACTGTACTGGTTTCTAGTGTACGAGCATGCAATCCCTGTATGCTGGCAAGATTTTTAAGGTCATTGAACAATAACAGAGTCACATAGATTATTGGATTTCATATACTTATACCAAAAAATAGTGAAGATGAGAACCCAAATTTAAGGAAAAATAGCTCTATATTTTTCTGAATTTGTTTTAGCCTTAACATGCTATTGATTTGAGATTTAGAGCCGCAAATCACTAATTTCTTTCTGATGTGTTAACTTGCTGCAGGAGGCTACAGATGAAGAATGTTTACATAGATTAAAATAATTATTTGAGAAATCATGGCGAAAAATTCCACTGATGTTATTAAGTACAGGCGTGGTACTTCTGATTGTTATCCCTGAATATGAGTTTGCCATGGCTTGGGAAAGAAAACTACATTCCTTTTTCTCTTTCTTTTTCATTTACTACTAAGCAACTTGGTCTTTTTTGATATTATTTTGATATAAACTTGTCGGTTCTTCTGGTGCACTGTTTGTATTTTCTGCATAAAAAAAGTTAAGGAAAGCCACATTTATTTCAGCTTGGAAAGCTGACCTGCAAAGTTTTAAGTTGAATAAATGAAACGAAATTACCTGGAAATTTGCTGATTTTAACAAATTTCTCATGAAAAGTTAGTGTCATCAAAAAGATTGAAGGAGATAAAGCACAGGGAAGATAAATCATGTCATGAAGCTAGGAAAGGAAAACAGAAGCTAATGAAATTTTGAAATTACAAATTGAGGTTGACTTTTGATGTATGTTCATTTTTTTTTTAATGTGGATTTTTAATTCAGTTCAAGGGAAATAAGATTTGAGACTGCTTCATTTTTAACTTTTAGGTATTGATTCCACTCAGCTGCCTTTTAAAAATTCATTATTTTGATTGGCACATAAAGAATGTCAGTTAGCCAAAATATCCCTTTCTCTTCCAGACTCTTCCTTCTGTCTTTGAACTCCTCTAGAATGAGATTAGTGTGATAACAATCCATCCATACAGTGATTCAGCAATTGAAGGATTGTCTCTTCCTCTGTCAGAGTCTGTACATCAAAGATCATGAGATAATCGCACGTACCAGCAGCATGGAACATTCAGCCTCACTGGTCACAAAAAACCTCCCTTACTTCTCAGTGAAAATTAGCAAGGACACATGGTGTTTGGCACTTCTAAAGAACAGACACTTTAGTGAAGTGTAGACATCCATAGAAAATTGATTTAAAAATAAACCTGCTTCCAAAACAAGAAAGGAAAGTGTGATCTACTGTTGAAAAACTTTAAAAACGTAACTATGGATTCTTAGCTGGGCAGTTATGAATTGTTCACAACAGTTCAAAGCCTTCCATCCTTTGTGTCCTTGTTAAATGAGAAAAGGGTCTCAATTAGATACTGAAAAGGTATAGAAATGGATCATTAGGGCCTAGAATACGGATAAAATTCTTTTCTGTATAGGCATTAAGAAAGCACAGACAGTATTCCAAAATATTTTACATCTTCTCTTCATTAAAGTAGTAGTATTCATTCAAAAATGACCATCTTTCATTTTTTGCAACCTGGTATATTTCTCATGAAATTTGTGCATTCAGTCAAAGTGTGGAAAGTTCATACTTCTGTTAAGAGCGATACTAAAAGACACAAATAACAACTGTTTTAAAAACATTATTAAAGTTAGTATCTGTAGAAACATGCTCTTTCAACTGACATTATTAACCAAATTAAATCTTTCCACATGATGAACTTTATTTAAAAAGAAACTGTTTTAATGGAAGGCTTGCTAAAACTGATAACTTTCTTTTAGTGACTCTTTAATAGTGAATTGGTGCTTAAAATGAATAAAATAAACTTGTGACAGGAAGTGAAAACCATATGAGTATGGGTATTTGTTTCAAGCTCTTACTTAGGTATTAGTTTTCTAGCATTTTTTACAGTGACTATTGCCCCCTTCTGACGTGAATTGAAAATAGCCCTCATTTTCTAAGTGTGGTAGCTCTCAAACCTGGCTTAAGAAAATGTGTCCTGACTTCTCCCTTTCTACTCTGCACATGTAAAGATAGACTAACTTATCAAAATTAGACCACTGTACAGTCAGAAGGATTTAACTGAAAGTGTGGGCTTTCACTGCTGCAGATATCTTTATTCCCTTTCTAACATCCAAGGAAAAATTCACATTACTTTTGCAGGGTGCCATGATATTTTATTTTCTATGTAGCAAGAAAATGTGGTCTTCTCATAAGCTTGTAATTAACAAGAAGAAACAGCTATGAGATAAATATTAACCAAGTATCATTTGAAACATTTAATTTAAAAAAAAACAAACACATAAATAAAACTCCATGTTGTATTACAACAGAACCAATTCTTTTTCCTAAATCTGTTATAACTCTCATTAGTCTAATTGCTGATGTTAACCTGGAGGCCCAAGAGCTCAGTGCAGCCCTCAGTGCCCAGAGCTGTGCCAAGATCAGCAGCAACTGGTATCCTCCTCACAGGCAGCAGGGTGCAGTTGCATCTCATCACATTCCAACTCCAGTGTGTTTTGAGGGACTCGCAAGGAGAAGTGAAGGACAGGGTGGGAGGCTACCTGTGCAAATCTGGTTCCTGTTCTTGAGAACCAGAAATAGGACCATAGGTGCAATTTGAGTATAATGGTAGTCAAAGAGAGAGAATGAGGATTTAATTCTACAGAGGTTTAAGTAAAATCAAAGATATAATAGTGTTAGGAGCATTTCTCAAAGATGGTGGCCTGTGAGAGGTGTATTTAATATCATCCTAAAATTAGAACTTGGTTTATAGATTCAGTGTGTAGAAGTCAGGAATTTCTCCATTCCAGATTTCAGAAATTGTGGTTTTGGCATTGTTTCACCATATGTAACTTACTCCAGCGACAGAAGGGAGGCTTTGTGTCACTGACTGGTCCTGTATCCCACTCTGCAAGTAGGGAGGTCTGGTTCTATACTGTCTCAGTACAGAGCAACATGTTCAACTCCCATGCCTACTGTTCAATTATCAGTTCCTGCAGTATTCGATCAACTCCTGTGTCAAGGCCCAGAACATCTGCTACAATTTGAACAAATGCAGCTAAAAATGAAATAACAAGTTAGTCTTTGCAGTTCTTCAGCCTTTCTTAGATGTGTCTGTGTTTCTGTCAGTCCATCACTTTCTACGTTTCTTTGGCATCATGGCAACGTGACAGCTCTGTGTGATGGCATTGGCATGTTCATATTCTTTATGACAGTTGTTAACAAAATATAGGAAAAGATAGTTTAATTTTGCAGACGTTTGGCTTTTTACCCTGCTTTCTTTTTCACTTCCTTAATCTCACACGGAATTCCCTCTGAAGTTTTGAGCAATGTTAAGGTCACTAGGATGGTCATTAGCCCATCTCAGCTGCCAGCATTAGATATTGGCTATGCTAATTACATTTCAGGCACAGAGACCCATCACAGCTCAATCAATTTATTAAAATACTGTAGCATGCCATGCTCAGTTGCCATGCAATGCTGTTAGAGAGTGGTTTGCAAACCCTGGAGGTGAGTCTGCGAGCAAGATGAGAGCAAAGGTCCCAGTGACTTTGTTCAAGTAATGTCCCTTCTATCAGTGTCACGGAGAGGAGCAGCAGGTGAGTCAATATGCCACAAAGCTGCCTGGGGAACCCTGTGACACCAGGGCCCTGTCTCTGACAAGGATTCTTTACAACTGCTTTAAACAGCTTCCCTTATCTGTGCATGATGAGCGTTTGCAGCCTTCTGCACAGAATTTGACAGTATTACTTTCCCAAGTGGAACAGATTCTCACAAGGTATCAAATCCCATTGAATTAAGTGACAGCCAGTCTAAAACGTCTTTCCTGCCTCACTTGGCCAGCCTAAATTGTGAATTTCATCTACATTTACCTTTTTTGCACTGAAGACCTTTTATAAGAAACCAGGCTTACTAAGATTGTCAATGACATCAGAGTATTGTGTTGTTTATCCCATGAACCAGTCATCTTAGTTTGGTCTGTGCAGGGAGGGGGTTTGGAGCCCTTGCAGCACAATTGAAATTAATTCTTTTAATTGTTTATTCTTAGTCAAATAATAGCACTATTAATAGATACTAAACAATGTTCTATGGAGGGACAATATGGAAAATAACATTGAATTTGAAGTTTTTCTTATCCTGTTGGCTTTGAGCCAGGTTTTTTTTGTTTGGGGAGGGTTTTTTTATTTTTATTTGTTTATTTGTTTGGGGTTTTTTTGTGGTGATGTTGTTGCTGTTGTTGTTTCGGTTTTGAGTTTTTGTGTTTTTTGGTTTTTGGGGTTTTTTTAATTCTTGATACAAATGAAAGATTAATGTATGGTTATAGCCACAAATGGCTTCCAGAAGATTTACTAAACAATAGTCTGTTGCTTCAGGATTCCTATCACTCTCCTGTTAGGTTTTTTTTCACCTCTTTTTTTTTTAAATGAATTTAATAACCATGAAGAAAATCAAACTAATTGAAATTATTCCACTCAACATTACCAAATTTAGAGAATGCAATTAACTATGGCATACACATCAACACACTTAATTCTGTAAAACACTTATCATGGGCAGAAATACTGTCATTACTAATTATAAAAACAACCTGAAAGAAAAAACTAATAAGAATAAAATGAAGAAGCAAATTGTATTAAAAGTGCTAGGAATGCTGCAGAACAGAATTAGAGGTAGGAAAAAAGAGGATTTTAACCTTAAGAAACACATTCAGTGATACTTCTGTTTTATTTCAAATGGCATGAGCACATTTGTATTTGATTCAATACAATCTGCTTATCAGAGACTCTTAGAACTTTACAATTCTGCCTCTCCTGCTGGAAAGAGATGATTTTTTGGTTCTCATATCATGCAATATATTCCTCTAATGTTCAAATAAAATGTCAAATTTCTGCTACAATATGTGAAAAGTTCTACTGTTAAGATCCAGGATCTCACCTTATTTTCACAAGTTTGGGTTTTTGTTCATATAGACTAGAGCTTTCAGCTACAGTGCAAGTAGCATCAATTCCAACAACATCTTTGCCATTTGTCTACTGTGTCAGCCAGAGTTGGCTGCCTCTCCTCTCTGGTTTCATTGAGTCAGTCATGGTCAGTCTTCACGAATGAAGATTTGGGAAAGGTCTTTACCCGTCGAGCCTGCACAGTGGATTTTTTAGGTGAGACCCAGTGTGTGCTGAACTGAGCCCACCCTTTAATCCTGAGGTTCATCTGC
>NW_016690186.1:5762110-5774529 GCF_001604755.1 Lepidothrix coronata | reverse complement strand
AAAAAAAAAAAAAAAAAGCTCAAGAAAATCACCAAACTTTTCCAATGAAGACACCGAGAACTGTTTTTGCAAGTACATCACTCTGGCCAGGCAACGTTGACTTGCAGAGACTGTGCCTCCAGAATGGCTTTTGTTCTGCATATAAGCTTTCCTCTACTCCCTGTCTCTACACAAACTTTGTTTTACCACTGTAAATTATGATCTCTTTGGAAGAAATGGGCATATAATTTTATAGAACCCGATAAAATGGACAATCACAGGCTCTAAGAAAAAACCTCTTGTTAATTCCCATTCACTGGCCTTTCATAACAAGTTGCCAATGCATAGTTTTGTTTAAGTGGTTCCATTCCCAGTCACTTACAAATTTATTGCACTTTACATGGTATTGTATTCAGAAAACTTCAGAGGAGAAACAAGTTCATTCATTTTGAAAACCATAGAAGTTGACATTGTGTTGCTGATATCAAAATCTTTTACTGTTCGTTTCTCTGTTTTTTAGGTTTTTGTTTTTGTTGCTTGTTGTTATAGCTTGGTTTTGGTTTCAAGTTTTACACCCCAGGAAATATTCTCAAGCCTTTTGTAGAGCCCTGGGTTCTCCATCTCCAGAAATACTCTGTATCATCTTGAGCTCTATCTACATCTCCTTGATGTTTGTTATTTTCACTAATATAAAATAATTCTGCAATACTATTACTTATAAATGAATTTTAGAAATAATTGTACATTGTGATTGAAAATCTACCCAGTTTCACTACAAAATTCCTTTAATAATTTAAATTTTTTTTTTGTTTTATTTTTCACAGATTACTATGACTTGCAAGAATTTGTAGATACAGAATGGGACACCCTGGCATCAGCTTTTTCTAACATTGGCAACTGGAAAGAAAGTTGACTAAAGCTATGAATTGCATCTCTGAAAGGGTAGGGGAAATATGAAGCAGTAGAAGGAAAATCAGAGCTTTGCATGTCTTATGAAAACAAAACCAATAAATTCCTTTTTTAAAAAAAATAATGACAGTTCTTTGTACTCTTATGTTTTTCAGTGGAATGATCTCACAGCTTAGGCTGAAGATCAGTTTCAGTGAATTGATAAAAAAAATGACAGTGCTGTGATGTATGAGGAATGACAACCATAAACAATGAATATTCATATCCTGAGCAGGGTTTCAGAAACGTAAGCAGTAGTGGGGCTACACACAAAACATCACTAAAAGAAATATTGAAAAGAAAGGTGCTTTGCTAGTATCCTCTGTCAATCTACTGTGCTAAACAGGATAAATGTTCTATTAAAGTTTTAGGCTTTATGTTCATGCAATTAATTACAGTGCCATAACAGCAACGTAGAGGGAGGCATTATGGTTGCCTTGATCCTGGTACTTTCTATGTTTTGAGCGCTCAAATGTTATGTTCTAGAATAAGCAGTACAGAAACATTAGAATTACTTTGGGTAATGATAATTACAGTATTCTAGGATACTGACTTCTAATGTATTTATGATTAGTTTCAAAATTTTCATTATGTAGAGAAGCTGTTCTTTTTGATAGTCATGACTTGACTGTCTTAAATTTTATGTTTGCCTAAAAAAAATGATTTTTTTCTGAAATTTTTCTGTTGTAAGTATGGGGAGACTCAAGGTCCACTGTGCAACATTTTATTTTATAAATTTATTTAAAATAATATAACTTTAATCCTGCAAATTCCTTTGAGACATCAAACACTATCTAAAGAAATAGGAGTTAAGAGGAAGGCTTCAAGATGTTTAGATATCAGCTGCACTTGAAAGTTTTCCTTTCCTCTGTAAGTGAAGTACTGGTTTTTACTGATACTTTGATCATAACAAGAGGCAGGTATGATATTTAAATCCTGTGTTTGGATATTTATATCTATTTAAACTTAGAACAGTCTTTATAACTGCAAGGTCAGGATGCCTGCTGAATTTTCTGATGCTTAGATGCTTTGGTCTGTTCTACTGCGGCAAAAACCCTGAAACCTCACTACAAATTATTTTTACTGACAATGCACAAGTTGCAACAGTCTAAGTAAAACTGAATTTTTCAGCTTGTGAATGCCAGTGAATACTTTCAAGGACACAAATTATCTTCTGGGAAATCTGAGTAATTCTTATGATAGATTGAATTATGATATGGGTTCAGTTAGGTAGTGCTTAGTTAAGGAAAAATCAGAACAAATATATTAGCGTATCTGACAGACTATCAGAATACTAAGATATAGTTCATGTAAGGAAATATTGTAATATAGTTGGTGGCTGGGACTAAAACTTGGTAATACTGTGAAAGGCACTGTAAACCTGGTTTGAAACAGTGTCCTAACTTGCCACTTCCTCAGTACCTTCCCATTACATTGAGAAACCATATGGGTGGTTTATAAGTCACTTGGGAACTCTCAGACACAATAAAGAGATATTAATCTTTCCTTGCCTGTACACCATGGGTTCTCCTCTTTTCCATGTCCACATAGGCAGAGTTTTGGGACTACTAAGAAAAACCGCTGTATTAAACTATATAAAAAAACATTTTCTAAACTGCATGTTCCACTTTTTGGTTTTGTTGCTGAAAGATTTCTTTTATTCTCCATTTTTATTTTTGCCTTTTCTGATTTTTGCATGGCTACCAGACGTACTTCATCTTTTAGATCTTCTGTTTGTCTTTATCTTAGCAGTTTTTAAAGTTTGTTTAGTTTGGGGATTTTTTGGTTTTGCTTTTTTTGTTGTGTAGATTTTTTTGTTTGGTTGTTTTTTCTTTCCAAATTATATTAGCTGCAATTCATTGCTATGCAGTAGACAAATAACAAGGAATACTGATGGCCAAAACTGTTGCCTAAAAGACCATGGAGAAAAAGACTCCAGGTGTGCATGTTCAGACACTGGTCCTATGATTTTATAATAAGGTCCATCCAATTGCAGTTCTGTCCACCCCTGGTTCTGCCTCATTCTGCCCCCCAGCGCGCCCTTTCGGGAATTGAGTCTGGGAGCGTTTGGGACCCCTTCTTTGTCATCTTCATCTTCTTCGCAGCACTTACAGTCCTTGGAGTTCCTCCAAAGTTCTGAGCTTGAAGGTCGCTATGTCTGTGTGATATTTTCTGGTCCAGGCCTTAAGGTGTTTTTCTGCAATTCTACCTTGAAAAGAAGACTAAACATTCTAACGGAATTTTAGAGAGATTGGTATGAGATGGGGTAGTAGTGTTGGGTATGTGTAAACATTATGCTACAGGGTAAGGGATATAATACAGCTACATTAAAATCTACATTCACTACACACCTACTTCTAAAATCTATAAAAATTAAAAATCAAAAAAGCTCTGAGGCATCAGTCCCCCTTTAGAGGTGGACAAAACTCAGTCTTGTCAAATCTCTGCTACTTATACCTAGCATTCTTTCTAAAAGATGATCAACATCTATATCATCGGTTCAAGTAATGAGCTATTATAAAAACACTAAGTTGCCACTGGCGACAGAATATCAGTCTTTAACTTCACTTGATATGGAATTGCTTGCTAAAGGAACAGGAAATTTCATTAGTTTATTCTAGTGAAGTTTTCATTAAAAATTTAGAAGTGAATACTAATTTTCCAAAACCTGAACATTGCTACAACAGAGTTCGGGCTGACTGTATTTCAAGATCCCTGATACTACCTGAGGGTCTGAGCCATGGATCTTTGGAACAGCCTTTCTTTTCTTGATCTCATTATACTTTTCCACTTAGGAGTTACAGGTGTTTATCCACTGAATCTGTTTTACTACAAGAAGTATGTGTTCCTTTTCCTGCCACGTGAGCAATATAATATCACCTCTTCAAGATTTCAGTCCACTCCTCTGAGATTGTTTTGTGGACTCTGTGTGTTTAGGCTCTAGGTATATAGATATATAATCTGCTCCTTGTGTTTTCTGGGCAAAAGAAAACAGTAATTGATATAAACAACCTCTGTTTACCCTTAGCTCTTTGTTGCTTGCAGTCCTGAAAGAAGAGAAGAGCAAGGCATGGAGGTGAAGCACTGCAGTACAGTCAATCTACCCCTTTAAATAAACTTACTTCTGCCAATACATAAACTCAGAGAGTTAGGAGGGCCTTGAGGTCATCTAGTCCGTTCCCTTGCTTCAGGGTGGCATCTCCTACTGCAAGGAGTTTTTCCAAGGAGATGCCTCATTTATCTTGTTCTTAAATACCTCCTGGTGACAGCGTGCACACAGACCTCTAGTACCTATTCTAACCTTTAGAGTTTTCAGTTAATTTCTAGCCTGAAGACCCCAAGTGGCAATTAAGGTCCTTACAAATTCTCTCATTCAGCTGGATTACAGGCAACAGATTGCCCGTACAAATTTCTAACATTATGAAAAATAAATATTTAAAATTATATTTATTACCTTTGATTGTTTAGGATAAAATGTACAGCAAGCAAATTCCCACTGCTCACAAAGGCTTACTTTAAAAGGGAAACTTCTTTCATTGTTTCTTTTATATGATATCTCTTCTAATAAAGTTCTGTGAAGCAACCCAAAAGGGGAAAGTGCAACTAATTGTTTTTGTAATTGTAACTGTAATACAAATGTAGATGTTTTATGTTGCAAAACAGTCTCGTGTTTAATGAGCATTTTGAGAAAGATTCCTCCAATATGTTTAACTGAAAATTGTCTGTATTTTTCATGTGCTGATTTGATTTCTGCAGGTTGCATTAAGAAAGTTAGAAAGTTGTCTATGAATAGACAATTGTACCTTGACTAAGGAATCAGCAGCTAATGGAATATTTATTATATTCAATTAACCAAATGGCTTCCTGGAGCCAGTAGTGAGACAAATGTCTCTGTTGTGTTATGTCTTCAAATACTGCATTTCCTAGGGTCTCTTAACTCCTTACAGTAGTTAATGTGACAGATTATGATTACACACAATTACAAGTAACATTAAGTTTTTCTTACTGATTCTTTGAAGTCAACATCGGTAGTATTACTTTAATGAAGTTTATATGTAGAGAGCCCTTATTTTAATGCCATACTCAGTTTTGCATTTCCTATTGATCATTTGGAGACACTTTCGGAGGATATTGTAAAGGATACTTACCTGTGCATAAGCGCCAAATATGTGAGCTTTTTGGACAATATTAAGCATATTAAATAGCTATGTTCATCATAAATTACAGACCTATGCATTTCTGCCAAAGAATAGCAAAGTAAAGAAGAAAGACTCAACAAAATTTTTTTCTGTTGAGCATCATATGTAGCTAGACAGAGAGAAAATTTTTTTCTGTCACTAAAAAAGTTACAATGAAACAATACAGTGCCCATCTGGAAGTGGGTAGGCCAGGATATAATTCAACCGTAGTTACACATTGCATCCAGAACTTAAAGGCACAAACTAATCTGGGGTTAATTGGTAGATTTGAGAATTTGTTTGTGTGATGTTTCTGAGCTCCTAAAGGAGACAGTCTCACAACTACATTTATGAGACTGGTTTTTTCCTCAGGTAAATCAGAGCATGTTCAAGCTATAGATTAATGAAAACTCCTACTTGACTTCATCTTTTAGGATTAGCCTAGTTTTGATTATGTTGTACAATATATTTAGTGGGTGATTCTCAGCTCCTTGCAAAACCAACCCTTTAAATATTTCAAGTAAATGAGTATGCTTATAGAAGCAAAACAAATTTGAGCACGTTTCAAAGTGCCAGAACCCTCATATGGCAGTTAAACCATATTTCACAGAGCAGGAGTATATTATTATCAGTTACCCAAACTCAGCAAAGGAAAACTTCCATTAGAGAGGCAGTAGCCTGTTAAAGAATGCGTGCAAGCAAGTTAGTTTGCCATGGAGCTTCTGCTCTACTCTCATTGTTTCCTCATGTAATAGCTCTTTGCTGGCCTGATAGTCAGTCTTCTATTATATTTCATTCAAGCAAAATTTTTATTGCCTTCAGTGAATTTACAGACAGCAGATTTTACATTCAAACTGATTCTTATGTATTCTTTCTGAACAAATCCTGTGCAGATTTTAGGGCATCGATTTATACTAATTTTCTAACATCAAAATTAACTTTTCCTTCTTCTGGGGGGTGAGGTGGAGGATTTTTTTTTCCTGAGGCATGCATTTTAAGTTTATTTATGATTTATCAAATTTCTGTTGTTACATACTAAATTTTAAAACACCTCAAAAATTTCTGGCACAAAGTAATATTTTTATTCTTCGCTTAGAAAGAAAAAACCCACAACAATCTTCATCAGTAATGACACCACTGAAAAATGCAGTTGTATAAACCTGGCAATAACCTATTCTCACCACAGATCTACTTAATTGCTTCTGCATTTATAATAGACACAACAGATGATTAATGCTTGGTGCACTGAGCAGCAATCTTTGGGAATTACTTAAATAACTTTTGTATAATACCTTAGGCCATAATTATGCAGGTTTATGTAACTAGCAAATGATGCAAATCATGTTTTCTGCAAATATTTAACAAAACACCAGCAGAACAAACTGTGTTTCTGAACAACTATAAACTGCTCTTCATTTATTTGGGGCATTCCATAACTTAAGCTAATTATGGTTGTTAGCTGTAGATAAACACATTACTAAAATACCCTTTAGTGCCTTCAAAAGAAGAAATATGAAAGTTCTACAGTTATTAAATTGCTGATAAAAAAAGATTGAGAAAATATGTTTCTTTCAAAACTTGGAACAGAAGAGATGCCCCCAGCACCTGTAAATTGTCATTTCCAAATTTCTATTTTTAAAAGATAATTATTTGTTTATAGCCACAGAAGTTATTATGAATCCATATTGACACCTTGCGGATAGCTTGGTCACATGCAGTGAGCAAGTTCCATAGTTATTTATCTTGGAATATGTTAGTCTTATTAGCTGTCTCATAATTAAGAATGCGTGCTGTTTCTGTTTGAAACTCTTATAGTAGTTCTATATTTTATAAAGGGGTTGTATCCAACAATACAGATTGCAGATGTTCAAAAATTGATGTGCTTGACAAGTGAGTCAAAGGATAGATGGCAGTTCAAACATATAAAATATCCGTCATGATAAAACTGGTTAACATCAAACTTCTTTTTAATTGCTGTCCTACTTACAGGGGCCAAGACCAGTTTATCACTATGTGTGTGTAACCAAAACTGTGTGTTCTACACCCTCTATGTCATTTCTAATGAACTGTTAATAATGGATGGTTTGCACCAGGAGTGTTGGAACTAGGTGATCTTTAAGGTGCCTTCCCCAAAGCATTCTATGATTCTGTGATGGTGTGATTCTATGACTTAAACTAGATGCTCTTTACAGTTAAAGATAAAAATGTCTACCAAACCACTAAAAATCTCAGGAGATGCCATGCCATTTTTTTTATGATAATCCAAAACCAGTCCACTTCATACAGTGTGGTGCTGGTAAGGACACCAAAATTCAATTCCCCATGTTCCTTTACTTCACATGTACACCGGAGTTTGAAGACCTTACCTATTCTGACCTTATTGTACTTCTTATTTCCTTAGTTTACTCTCCTCCATGCATTTATTTTTCTTTGCTTTGCTGGGTAGTACAGGAAAAGTAAAAAAAAAAAAAAAAAGAAAAACCCACTCCAAAACCAGGGTTTTTGTTTTTCCTGTTGTATAAGACAGTGATCATAGAACAGGTATGTGGGAAATTGCAGGACATACAGATAATACTATACTTCCTCTTGAAGACACAGTCTATTCAGTGGGTGAACCAGTTAAGTCTTGAATTAATAAACATTTGAGGAAAATAAATCATACCACAGAGTTATTCTAGAGAAAATATAGGAACTACAGACATACCCAAAGAGTCTGCATTTCAATGTGTAATATACTTCAAATCACTTCCAATTTATACTGCTGGAATTCTGAAGAGGCTTGTCACTGTATAAATAGTTTGGAACTGGTAATTTTTTTAACTACATTATACAGACTGAATATCGATAAAATAACATTACATTTAGTTTTCATGTCATGTTCTGAAATTCCTTTGCCAAGAAACTTTTTGGTCTATGAAACTGCAGAATCCATTGCAACATGCAGAGATGTGCCATATGTGTCTAAATGGCTTATAAATCATTTGCAGAGTATAAGGAATTAGCTGTCAAGAGTTCAGTCTAAAAGAATGTTTTCTGTGGAGGAGGACAAGCAAAAGGCAACCACTTTGCATCTGATAATGACAAGAAACATGAAGCAGTCCACTGAACAGCAATAGAAGCTGAGACCAATATCCCCCATTATGCCTTTTCTTTTTCTTTTCTTATTTATCTTTCTATTTATTTTTCTTTATCTTTTCCTTTTTCTTTTCTTTCCCACCTGGCAATTTTCATTCCTTTCTTTTTACTTCTTCAAATAATGTGTTTAACTATCAAAACTATTCAAACCCCAAGTCTTCTTCTCCAAGTAAGATAAGAGATAAGGGTAATTTTAGACATATGATTCAATCTAACCCCTAGTATAAAGTGGTTTTCATAACCAGAAAAAAGCTTTCTAAGTTCATATGAATATATTCTCCCTCCCTCCTTTGCTATCAAGCAGGCAAGTAATGATCCTTTCAGCTGCTACTTAAAATGAGATGAATAATAGTGTCATAGCTGTTTCATCCTAAATTATTGCATTGTGAGAATAACTTCATCCCTTAGCCTTTACAGTTGTTTGGTACCAATTGATGTGTGACATTTGTGTTCCTAAGAATTTGTCAGCTGATTCATCTCTTAATTTTTTCTTAGTTTTTTTTTTAGTTTGTACCTTGGTTTTTTACCTCCCAGGAAAATGGTCTAGTGGGAAGCATGAGGACAAAACATTGTGTTACTGCGTATAAGATTCTTTCATATTACCATAACAGGAACATTTTTGTACTTAGGGAACTACACAAAAATATTTCTAGCAGTTTCTAATTGAATGAAAACTGTAGTGATGTCCATTCAAAGAATTGCTTATGTAAATTATGTAAAATCATGAGATTAGGATGAGGGTTATTTTTATTAAACAAAGAGTTAGAAACACTTAATCAGAACTTTGCCACTTATTATGGCCTCCCTGTGAAGCATAGGTTTTGTATGTTTTTCTGACATTTCTAGAAAGCATTGATACAACCAGGAGTGCTCCATACTTTTGATCTCAAGTGTTAATGCTGCCTTGAGCAGCATTTTTGACTGATCATTTACTGAATTAGGATCTACTAATTGGCTTGAAAATGGGACTGGACAGTAGTATTGAAGTCTTGAGGAGGGACAGAGGTACTGAGCTAACACCCACTGGAGTTCATATCTAGTCTAACCCTATGCTGTATGGATTCTGTACTGGTGCCCTAAGCAGGGTTAACCTTTGATTTGCATGCTTTAGCGGGGAGAGGGATGAATATCTGTTGTGCAGAACTAAGGTGACCATTGCAGGGAAATAAGTGTATTGGAAGTGTCACAGTTATTTTGTTTGTTTGTGTTTTTTCAAAATAAACTTACTGATTTATTAAGTACCTTATTCCTTTATTCAAACATCAGATAAAAACCCAACATGATCTGTGTATCAGAATGTATTTATACTTTGTTAAATAGCATTGGTATATGCATATCATGCATAAACATGCTAAATTATGGCTTCAGTATTAAGTTTGGTTTATCACTTGCGCAATGGAACCTTTCTTGTGTTGGCAACATAGAATCAGCTATATGTCAGCTTAAACATTGAAATCAGTATCTGCATGGTAATGCTGCTTTCAACCTTTATTAATGCACTTCAGTAAATTAAAATACATGTTATCCTCGGTCTACAAAGTCTTAAGTAGAAGACACTGCTCAGCAGGTTCTTAAACAACTCAAATCTTTGCCTGAATTCCTTCCATAGATTAGAAGGAACTGTGTTGATGTGAAGCTATAAAAATTGCATATATGGGATGCACTGTTCACAAAACAACCGGAGACGACCTACAAAAATTAATTGAAATATTCATATTTTACAGCAAGGATTTGTGAATTAGAATTTTTCAGGATAGGTATGATACATAGTCATAACAATAAATTAAACAATGCAGTTTTTCTTTATACAATTATATACATAACTAAGAGCAAATACTCTCCCTCTCCAGGGATGCCATATGTTGAGGACTAGAAAAGCCTGCACAGCAGATAGACAGGGAAAGAGAGGGCAGGTCAGTGATCAGGATATAATTTCTGGTTCAGTTCTCCATTCAGACCCCATTTAAACAATCATTTAGGAAGTCTAAATCCTTCTCTCTGTAGCTGAACTGGCTTACTTCTGCAAATCAAAGCTATATGAGCTTGTTACGCAGAATATGAGCTATCTATTAGATTACTGAACCATGACCAATATCAGTAACTAGAATAGCCAGCAATTAAGTTCTCTTCTAAGTCATTTAAGACTTCAGATAATGGCCTGGAAAATTTGATGGCTTAAAATGTTGACACAAAAAAAAAAAAAAGTTATATATACTAAATGTGGTAGTAATTTTTAACTGCCAAATTTCTTCACATTTTCTTTGGAGCTCTTGAGTGCTCAGTTTCTAAATCACTTCTAAACACTGCTTGCTTTCACTTTCAAGTGTCAAGGCTGTGCAGTAATACCATCTCTCATGTTGTCAAAGTACTGAGTTCTTCATCTACTTGGCTGATAATGACCACATGCTGTTGGATAAGTTGCTCCTTGGCAGACACCAGCACCTGTCTGACTCCAGTCTATTCAGGGGAGTATGTTAACTTTTTAATGGGTCCAAAGCCATCAACTGTTCTTGTGGACATTTGGGAGGGTGACACAGAATGGGCAATGGTATTTGTGTACATGTCCAGGATCAGTAGATGGTGGTTCACGAAGATGTCTAGACCTAGCTGCTGGTTTAGGTATTGGTAAGAAGGAATTTTGGCAATGAGACCTAAACAGAATGAAAAGGAAAAGGAAAGGTATGAGATAGAAGGAGTGGAAGTTGAAATGGAGTGTGTCTTAGGTAAATATTTTGGAAGATTTGAGTATAACACAGAAATGAAACAATGTGTTAATGAGACACCAGAGCATACATAAATATATCATTTAATGCGGCATCTAAGCATAAATAAAATGGCATGGAACAAGGGATGGAGACTGCATGAGTCTGGCTAATTAGAGTTAACTTCCTTCATAACATTTTGTATGGTGCTGTGTTTGTGTCTGTGGTAAAACAGTGTTCATAACACACCAGTGTTATGGCTATTGCCAAACAGTGCTTGCACAGTGTCAAGATTTTCTCTCTTTCCCACTCTGCCACATTATCCTCCTTCCAGATGAGTAGGCTGGTGCAAGAGACTTGGGGCTAACATAGTCAGTGTAGCTGACTCAAATTGACCACAGGGATATTTCACACCATACGACATCATGCTTAGCAAAAAAAGGTCAGAAAAGGAGTAAGAGAAAAAAAAAAGGAATGAGAAACAACACAGAGAACCGCAAGAACAGAGAAGGAGGAGGAAGATGGCAGAGAAGATCTTCACAGCAATATAGGGGAGACCCACAATGGAGCAGACTTTGCCAGAAGGATTGTAGACCGTGGGGAACTCACACTCAGGGAGAAGAAAAGTGTGAGAAGGAAGAAGCAACAGTGAGAAACTGTAATGTATTGATCAGAATCACCAATCTCACCATTATGCTGCTTGGATCAGTGGGACAGGACATCTCTATGTGGACGCTTGAATGTGCACCATATAAATGGGCTCCTGATCGACGGGTGGATGTGACCACTGAAACCATTGTATGGATTGCCTATGAATGTGAAACATGCACTATAATGAAGCAAAAAAAGTCTTTCTGGATGATAAATGTGATTACTAGGAGAAGGTCTGGCAGATTAGTTGTGTTGGACAATTGTTATAATCCACTGAGTCAATCACTATATGTTTACCATGGTGGAGGCAAATGGTGGCTGCAAACAAACCTTGCAATTCATGCCACTGTTTAAAACACCATTCTGGGCAAGTCCTGTGACAATATGACACCCAAGAAAGAATTGAGTTGGATGATGGGAATCATCTCTGAAATAACCTCGAAGAAACATGGGCCAGGAAACACAGCACTGAGTGTATCACCCTATTTCCCACTGACCCCCAGAAAGACTCAGTACTGTATGGGACTGTTTAATCAGCAGTGAATGATGGGAGATGGGAAATGGAAACACCAGGGTGTAAATTTAGCAGAAGCCTCTTGGCAATACGAGGGGATCAGAGAAAGAACCTAGTACTGCCCAAACAAAGCCTCTATTCTCCTACCCATATGCCTTTCATCCTTAAAGGATCATAAAGACATACTTATATTGTTGTCAATCTGTAGTGAAGACATCTTCTTTATTCTCATGATTGTGTTATGATGAGAGGGTTTCAAGTGCTAGTACTTTGGTTAAACCTGTCTCTGTATCGTGTGTTACTACAGTTTAC
>NW_016690186.1:5758438-5762055 GCF_001604755.1 Lepidothrix coronata | reverse complement strand
TGCTTTAGGACATAGTCATTACAGATTTTAAACCCTTTTTCCCTGAATTCCCCTGTTTGTCCTATTTCTCAAGTGGTTTTGGATTTTACTTTTTTTCTCTTTTCTCTATAAAGAAACAAATTAGAGTGAACAGCAGAATGTTCCTTTACTGTAAAATTTATTTTCCACTAAGTGATCATTTGGGCCAGTGGTATCTTATATGTAGCTTATCGATTAAGAGTACCTCTAAGAGGAAATATAAAAGAAACAATTTTTTCCCCTATAAAGTAAGAATGGGGGCACTATACCTTAACACTAATGAGCGTTAGTGAGAATTCAAATATATTACTCCCAACTTTAAATATACAATTTTTTGCACATGTATAGGTTCAATTAAACAGCTCCAACTCCTCTGAAATTATATCTGAAACATATCATTATCTATATGTCAATATTATTGAATTCTAAAAAATAGGCAGAAAATATTCATAGAAAACGTAAAATCCCATTTTCTTATTACAGCATAACACAATATTCACATAGGGTGTATGCATATAAGTATACTATATATATGCATATATCCTAAGTATAAGACATTTCATAACTTTTACTGAGTTACTTGCTACTATTGAGCAAAATTCACTGTAGACTTTCATGCTATACAGTGAAAATAATTTTTGCAAGTTAAATGTGTTGCTTGATTCTTGTAATTGTTTCTACAAATATTTTCCAAATATGGCTCCATCAGGACTGGAGGTCATATAGTTTTTCCTAACATTCCTCAAACATTGCCTTTATGGAAATTAATGATCATAAAAAGGTATGTGGTTACATAGTGGCTAAGAATATTTCCTCCAGATCAGTCTTTCATGGATTTTGTCCATAGATATTTTAATTGATTAAAGAAACTGAGCAGCCATATTTTTGTTTAGAGACTATTAAATAGAACGTTAAGAAGTGCACCCTAAAAATTAGATAAAATCCTCCTTTTACAAATCTCAGTGTATCATTTCTCATTGTATGGCCATAACCTGTATTCTCTCAGTTTTGTGCTTTCAGCATACTACAGACCCTGTGTCAATAATTTGCTATGTCAAAAGTAGTATGAAAGTTAGATTAAATATTATTTCTATCCATTTTCTAGTGTTGAAGATTCAGATTGCTTCTTCATTGATATATATGTGTCGATATACCTTCATGTGATCTTGATGAGATCCTTAATTAAGAGATCAGAGAGGCTATATGTGACCCTGCCTTTCCAAAATAGTGGTACAAAAATATGTTGTCTATAACGTCATCAATGTCCATATTGAGGGAAAAAAGGAAAGTTAAAGCAGTGACAGGCCTAGATGGTTGTTTTATCGGGTCTAATTTACATGAAACAAAAATAACCAGGGAGTTGATCACCATTACACCTGGTCAGCCCTAATCAGTGCTTATAAGCACTTACCTCCTCAGCAAAAAGGCAGTGACCAAAATGCTGATCACTTCATAAATTTTTTGATGTATATTTAATTAGATATTTGACTCAAGTAATGGTTAGGGAAATGTCTCATTTTCTTGTTTGTTTTGACTTGTTTCAATTGCCCGTTTCCTTACTGTAACTTGCTGGGTAAAAACTGGGAACACAAGACAGCTGACACAAACTGGTCTAGGAGAATCATAAAATACTTGGATGATAACTTCATGGTATAGGTACTAAAGGAGCCATCTAGGAAAGATGCTGTTCTTGATTTGTTGTTTGTTTTAAGAGGTCTTGGGAGTGAAGTGGTGATCTGTGGCCACAATGACCATGAAACAATCAAATTTAAATCTCTGTTGACAAGAGGAAAGTGTGAGCAAAATTTCACCCCTGGACATGAGGAGAGCAGACTTCAGTCTGCTCAGAAGGCTAGCGTGTAAGGTCCACTGGGAAAATGCTTTTGAAGGTGCTGGGGTCTATCAATGCTGAGGTGCATCAATGCTGATCACTTTTTAAGCACCACGTCCTAAGAGCAAAGGAGCAGGCAATTCCCAAGTATGGGAAGTCAAGCAGATGAGGCAGAAGGCCAGCTTGGCTGAGTGGGGATCTGTTTTTGAAGCTCAGGCAAAAAAAAAAAAAGGTGCATGCCCAGTGGAAGCAAAGTCAGTTGATGTAGGAAGAATATAGAGATGCTGCTTGCCACTGTAGGGATTAAATTCATGTGATCAAAACTCAATGGGAGTTGAAGCTGGTAATTAAGCTTTACTGTGAGGAGCAATAAAAAGAGGTTTTTTAAATAAAAAGGCAGTGCAGAAATAACATCAGCCTGTTACATGATAAGGATGGTCACTTCAAAAAGACAAGACAGAGATGTTTAATGCTTTCTTTGCGTATCTTCAAAGCTGATGATGTCCTTCATTGCCCTGAGCTGGAGGACCATGGCTGTGAGAATAATAAACTCCCAGCTGACCCTAAACTAGTGCGCGATATGGCACTCCAGCTGGAACCCTGCAAGTCTATGAGGACTGATGGCATTCATCCAAGAATGCACAAGGAGCTGGCTGCTGTCCTTACAAGGCCTCTCTCAATGATTTTTTGAGCAGTCTTGGGAATCTGGAGAGGTCTCAGTTGACTACAAGCTGACTAACATCCCAATTTTCAAGAAGAGCAAGAAGGATGACCCTGAAACTGTAGACCTGTCAGTCTTACTTTGGTGGCTGGTGAAATTATGGAGAAGGTTATTCTGAGAGGTATTGAAAAACACCTGAATGAAAAAACAGTCATTGGTCACAGGCACCGTAACTTCATGAGGAGAAAGTACTGTCTTTCAGAGTATCCTTCTGAACACAACGTCCAGGACACAGCTGGATAAACACATCATTCATTCACTGGGTGAGCAACTGGCTCACAGGTCAGGCGCAAAGGATTATAGTGAACAGGGTAAAATCAGACTGGTGTCTGGTCATTAGTGGGGTTCTGCAGAATTCCATCTTAGGTCCTGTGCTCTTCAACATCTCCATAAATTACTTGGATGCAGGACTCAAAGGGATACTAAGTTTGCCAATGATACTAAATTGGGAGTAACTGTTAAATCCCTCAAAGGTGGAGAGGCCCTGCAGAGAGACCTCAACAAATTAGAGTGATGAGCAATGATAAACTGTACAAAGTTTAACTAAGACAAATGGATTCTGACAAAGGTCCATACAGTGTGGGGAATGAGTAGCTGGAGAATAGTGCCACAGAAAGGTACCTTGGGGGTCCTGGTGGATGTCTACTTGAATATGAGTCAGCAGTGCCCTGGCAGCCAGGAGGGCCAGCTGTGTGCTGGGGGGCATCAGACAAAGCATCCCCAGCTGGTTGAGGGATGTGATTGTCGTGGCCTGCTCTGCAATGGTGCAGCCTCACCTTGAGTGCTGTGTGCAGTTTTGGGCTCCACAGTATAAGATATAAAGCTATTGAAGAGCATCCAAAGAAAGGTTACAATGATGGTAAAGAGGAAGCCGTATGAGGAGTGGCTGAGGTCACTTGGCCAGTTTAGCCTGGAGAAGAGAAGACTGAGGGGAGACCTCATAGTTGTCTGCAATTTTCTTGTGAGGTGTAGGCACTGAGCTCTACTTTCTGATGACCAGTGAGAGAACCTGAGGGAATGGACTGAAGTTGTGTCAGGGGAGGTTTA
>NW_016690186.1:5691621-5758396 GCF_001604755.1 Lepidothrix coronata | reverse complement strand
CCCAGAGGGTGGTTGGGCACTGGAACAAGCTCCCCAGAGAAGTGGTCACAGCACCGAGCCTGAAAGAGTTCAAGAAGCATTTATATGATACTCTCAGGAGCATGGTGTGATTCTTGGGGTTGTCCTGTGCAGGACCAGGAGATGATCCTTGTGAATCCCTTCCTACTCAAGATATCTGTTATGGCCTCACAGACAATGAGATTTGTAAGGTCAAAAATCAGCTTATACTAACTTGTATACATTCATGTCTTTGGTCATATATTCATGTTAGGTTTCCAAGTAAAAATGAGGACATTAAGACATAAATAACACTAAAAAGAAATTTAGATATCTAAGAATGTTCCTTTCTAAAGCTTTTCAATTCCAATGTAATTCTTCTTACTTGTTCAGGCTATAGAAAAAATCTATTTGTCTTAGATACTACATAAGAGTAGATTGTGTCGTTTATAACAGTCACTGCCTGCAGTTTTTGAGGAGAAATTAAATTATTTAACTATTTTCCGGAGTTTTTGGTATGTACTGACTACACCGCAAGGACAAAATAGCATATTGTAAGATATATATCAGGAAATCAAAGAGCTTTATATAAGCTGGGAAACAGTCTCATACATTTCCATGCCTTATGGGGAGGTTTTAATTAACAGATTTTTGATATATTGTCAAATCTCAAACAAGTAAATGTAAAAGTAATATTTCCTAATTTAAAAATACATTACAATGAAATTTATCTGCAACCATACTTCAAACAACTAAAGCTGGATTTTGATCAAGGAAAGTGTCATAATTCTGGAATTGTCAATAGAATATCTCTACATCTACTTTTGTACAGGTTATACTGGCTCCTACTCTCAGAACACAGTGGTTCAAGGGAAGAGCCTAAAAAAAGGGTATTTTTATCAATAATTCTTAAGATCTGATTCTTAGTAACTGCAGTTTTCAGAACTGTTACTCTTGAAGAGTAAATGTGATCAAGATCTTGCAAATCTCTGTTCTGGCTACACAGTTGATATATATTACTTATATTGGTCAAATCTCTTTGAAACCACCAGATTCACGTGAAGGAAAATGCTATGAGCTGCCTCACAAACTAATGCAAAAATTAATTACAGTAGAAGGGACAAAAGTGAACTGATTTACATATTTCCAAATGCAGCAACTGTAAAATATTCTTCAAAGTAAATGATCATTGACTTGATGAGCTGAGAGACAGAAATGTATTTTCTATGAACTGCCTTTATCTTCAAGACTTAATATAAGAATGGTAAATTTGCATAAAAATCTAAACTGTGGATCTCAACATTAACTGCTAATTGAATACTCCTGATTAGAATTTTAATCCTTGAAAGCAATTACATTTTCTTCTGAAGCCATTTTTGATTGATTCCTTCAGTAGAGATGCTGAGGACTCTTTGGAAATAATTGTAACAGTGTTAAACTGGTGCCTCTTTGCACATCAGCCCCCTGGGAATGTCTAATTATGGGCATTATCTGCAGTCAGGACTTTGGACTGGCTCCACGTTCATGTGAACCTATTTCTTCCCAGCACTGAGAACACAGCTGGCAATTGAACAAAATATGCTGATGTGACAGGCTGGGACATGGTGAACTTTCAGAGATAAATAATATTAATTGTAAAAAGAGGTTACTTCTGTTTTAGCTGCTTCAGGAATATAGGCTCCCTCCTTCCCCCCCTCACTTTAAAATGCAAAGGAACATATGCTGTAATTCATTATCTGAGATAAAGCCGAGGGAAAATTTTTAGCCACATTTTATTATGAAATTATAATGACCTCCTAAACAAATTATTATAAACTAGTAAGGGACTTTAAGAATACTGCAGATCCTTACAAGTGATGTGGGAGGTGATGTTATGCTTTTACAACTGGTGCTACAGATCAAATTTTTAAAATTTTTTTGTTTGTTGACGTGCAGTTTTTTGTTTCTTGACTTGTTTGTTTGTTTTACCTACAAAATGGATTAGTTCATCAGGCAAGGGTTACCTGTTCATTAGAAGAACATCCTCCACTCCACTCTATACCCTACTCTGTTTATCTTTTGTGCTTGTGTAATTCTGATGGCAGTAGGGATTTGCTGGAATTTAAACCCAAAGTCTGATCTGGTCAAAATGAAGAATCTCGGATGCAAGTCTTGTGAAGAGGGTCTTGGCACATTACTTCCCAGCACTACCAAGAAGAGTTTTCTTCCATGCATTCTCTTTTGGAGGAATTTGTTTATTTTATTATTTTTAATGGCTGATCTGTCTTTGAACTTATGTCTCTGTTTTTTGGTTTTTTTTTTTTAATTGGGAATTCTGTGCAAGATTTACAGGAGGAATGGTTTTGGTTGGTTGGATTTTCTTATCTCAGCGGCAAACTCTTTCCTTCTTAGAACATCAGGGCATTTTTACTGCCTCTTAAACTAGTAGTACCTCTTTGAAGGGTCACTGCCATTTAAACTGCAATCTCAGAAATTTCACTTAAAGTGGTGCCTGGATGATATTGGCACTCAGACTATCTAGATGAAAACAGAATTTTTGCCCTTTTTTTTTCTCAAAGAATATGTTTATCCCCCGGATTAAATGCAGCAAATGAAAGGATGGGTCTTTTTATTGTCTTCAATACTCTTTGGACAAACATCAAAGCGACATCCCTCCTCTTTATTATTTAAAGACTTTTAAAGTGCTTCTGTGATTCCTCAGTGTGCCTGGAGTAAGTTCTTTTCTTCCTTTTCATGAAAGCAAAAAGATTCAATGTCAATATGTGCCTTCCTTACAACCACAAATTCTTAAACATTTTTAAGAATTTTAATGATAGAGATTTTGTGATTTGAGCTTGGTCCAGTGTATTGAAAGACACAGTATCAGATTTTCATCCTGAGGTGTTTTTTTTTCCTTCCTTATTTTTCAGTATCTCATACAGAACAAATAAATGTTACTTTGAGCTCAACAATAGTTATAGAGGACAGCATGGGGATGCATGCGATGCCACTAACAGACAGTCATACTATGCTAAACAAATTTGATCTTGTACTGAGGTTACTCTAATAAACAACGTCGAAGTGTTCCAAAGCCCAGGAAAATGAGAGCAACAAAGTATTTTATGACTGCAGTTAAGAATATTGCCTAACTTAAAGGTGATAGAGTAACAAAAATATATAACAAAAAGAAGTAGTTTCATGGAAATCCAGGAGTCTGTATTTTAATCCTACTTGCTAGGCTTATTTTAAAAGCCAGTTTCTTCAATGAATGTACATCAAGAGCATGGTTAATTTTAATTCCTGATGCCTTACTTCCTGATACCTGATTTTTGATCACTTTCTAAAAGTGTTTTTTTTTTTGTAGCAGATCTTAAAAATATAGCAATCCTTCCTCTCTCAAGTTATGTGATGATACTTGTATTGCTAACATTTTAAATTATTAAAATGTTTTAATTGTTAAGTTTTAAATTAAATAAAACAATTTGCAGCATGGAGTGGTTTCAAAAAACTTCTGTCTTTCTTCTGACTTCTTACTCATGCTTCTTGTTCTGTGATAATAGCAGTTGAAATGGAGCATCCAATAAAAGAGATATGGTCTGAGTATGTGGTTGCCACGGGCTCTCAATTTTCAGAGAGTAGAAGTCAGTAAAGTGAAGGTTAAGAGTCGTGTTTTGTTCCACCTTCTTTCAAGAAATGTCTGTCTTAAGAAGTATTCTGGAAATTGTGGTTTAGGTGACCAGTTCTTACTGGTTATTGTGTGAGACAGTAACAGCAGCTGATATTAATACGTGCAACTATATGAACTTATTAAGTATTCTGTTGCCATAGAAATTCCAGAGTTCTTTAATAATTAATGTATTGTTAAAAGTGAAAAGTATTTAATGCATGTGTTTGTCATGAGCAATTTATTTCCAAGAGAGTTTTTTAAAGCTTTTATAACCATTCAGTTAAAAATAAATATAATATCAGAATTTATCTACTCCCAAGAATAGATCTTATCAAAAAATGTGTCCCACTAAAACAAATACTAATTAAAAAAATATCTGTGCCTTGATTTACAGTAAGCACAGAGATTAAGCTCTTTCCTATCTGTACTGAGTAAGAGGAAAGATTTACTTTGAAATAACAAGGTACATGTTACTAGTCAATAGAACCCAGAATGGAAACTTTTTGTTTCCATTTTTAACATTGCTCCATAAAGTATGGTTATAACTTTGAACTATCATTCTCTGAATATTTTTATATTCTGTGCCTCTTCTTCCATGAGCCTCCACTGGAGGTAACTGTAGTATAGTTCTTAAGACATTTATTATTTTTCAGAGTTATGCTACTCAAAAGAAATATTTTTCAGAGTTATGCTACTCAAAAGGTACATACACATAAAAAACTGATGTCAGATGCAAACTATTGTGAATCCATTCCTCTTGGAGGAAGAGAAGAGCCTTGCACAGTTACGTGACATGCAGTAAATGCATATGAATTGTGGTGTGGATGAGAAAATCATCCCCAAACGCTCTTTTAAATCTGAAAGGTATATTAAAGGCAATTGTTGTGGCTGTTTGGAATGCTCAGTCATAATATCAAAGTAGAGAAGTGAGGTTGCACATTGCACAAGGGTATAAAACACCTTTTGCTCTGCAGACAACAGAAGACAAGGCAAACAGCTGTTTTGGATTATGCAGGACATGTGCCTGCAACTGGATTAAAATCCTCCCTTTTTAACTCTCTCTATCCACATCCTTTGCCAAAACAGGTTAAACATTCCAAGAGTGAGCAACAAATTTGACATGTACCTTTCAGTCTTCAGTGCATTGCAGCAGTTTTGGTTCAGGCAACTCCTGGAACAGTGTGGCCTTACCAGCTCCATTCCCGTGCACGGGACCTTCACTGCCTTAACCAAACCTCCTTCTGCCTTCACACAGCAGTTAAATTCACACGGCATATTCTGCCACATTTACCTTCATAGGTCCTAAACACAAGTGGCTGGAGGTCCAAAGAACATTTTGTGAAAGTGGCATTAAAGGCTTTTCAGATCGAATTTCCTTCCCTAGTGATTTGTTCCAGGCGGCTTCCAGAGACATGACGAGGGAAGAATGAGGCCTTTCATCTGTCCTGATGTGTCTTTCTCTGTCCCAGATGCCAGAGACATGAAGTTGTTTTCTGTTTGGTTGGTGTGGCTTGTTTTTCACTTAAAAGACTAGTAGTATTTTGAAAACAATGATAATGCTGAGAAAAGCATTAATGGAAGTTTTTGAAGATTTGTAATGTTTACTCTGGGTATGGTCTTTGCTCATCACTCAGGACTGCAGGTGGCAATACCTAGCATGTCTGATTTAACCTCCCCCTCCCTCCCCTCTTTCTCCAAGAAATCCTCTGAACTCATCCTTCTATTTCATGAAGTACTGAGAAGCTATCAAAAATTAATTCAGGTAGTTTGCTGTATGGTTCTTAGCACTCTACTTTTCTGAAAAGTAGTGAGTGGTAAAGCTTTTGCGGTCATTGCAATACAACCAGATTGGGTTATTATATTTGGTTCAAAAGGAGAAAACACTGTTTGGTGATTGTGAATTATTTTGTTGTGCACTGTAGGGATGGCATTATAAAGATCTGATCCATATTTCTAGAAGTTCAATCTGTGAAATTCCACAGCATTCACTGTAAACTTTTTCTAAGGAAGCATTTCTGCTATTTTACCATGTATTGAATTTCTTATTCTCATTAAACTTTATGAGCGATACTCTGAAAACAAGATACATTAATCAAAATGTTTGTTATAGCATCAGATCATCTATTCACTAATTATTTACAACATGCCTAAGGCTAATCTCTGAAAAACCTGCATGGGAAAACCATGTTCATCTGCTCTAGCTTAACCCCTGAGAATTGCTTGTGCCTCAATGAAGGAGCAGCAAGTAAAGGACAAAGTAGGAAAGAAATAAAGTGGAGCACTTGGTTGGACAATGATTTGTAACATAAAACCTAGAGAAACAAGATTTTTTTATCTTTCAGTAGCCTCACTGTTTTCAGCTATGGAAAGGACACTGGGCAGCTCTATAACCCAATAGAACAGCTCTACTTACATACTGACACTAATTAAAAATAAATTGAATCTCTGAATCATAGAGGCTTATTTTTATACCACAACTACACATTTGTTTCCATAATGGTACTGCAGGAGTTGTAAAACAGTCAGTTCTGTAGGCCACAGATAATACCCTGAATTTCCTGGCTACTCTGTCTTGCAGATTTAGAAGCACTGCTTTTAACAAAAATGAAATGGTACCATACGAAAACTATTAAATAGAGATTTAAAATTTACCAAATCTATGTCAGATATCATGTTTTAAGTGCACAGTTTTAGTCTTCTAACACACATATCCTACAAACTGCCACGTAGGAACTGCTGAAAGAGAACTATCTCCTGTTTTGAGATGAGCAGGATTACTCCCATTTCAGCGTGAAACCTGCTATTTCTGTATTCTATAGGTACTGCTGCTGACAGGCCTGTGATGAAGGGTTCACTATCTTTGTTTCAAAATCCTTTCCTGAAATTAAACTATTAATCCACAGGGAAACTTCCAAGCAATATTGTGTTGCTTCTTTATTGTCATATTATGCTGCAATACAGTAATGAATCTCACGTAAAAATAAATTCTTTACTTTGCTCAAAACCTGTCATTTTCACTGGGGAGCAGCTGTTTTGTGGAAATATTTGCTTCAAATAGTCATTCTGCAGACATTTTTTACATTCAAGTTGGACTTGTTGAAATAAAAAAACAGTAAGGGATTTTCACTTGCTGATGAGTATCTAGTTAACCTGTAGCTTGATGTACTCATTCCTTCCACAAGGACCTTAGGACCATCTAGTCCAACCGCCCCCTGCCATGGGCAAGGACACCTTCCACTGAACCTGGTTGCTCTAAGCCCCACACAGTCTGGCCTTGAATACTTCCTCAGCTTCTTTGTGCAACCTTTCCATTGCCTAACCACCCCCACCATAAAAAATACACTCCTCATACCTAATCTGAACCTGCCCTCTTTCAGTTTGAAGCTGTTCCCTCTTGTCCTATCACTAACTGCCCTTGTAAAAAGTCTCTCTCTTTCTCTCTTTTAGATCCCATTTAGGTACTGGAAAGTCTCCTTGAAGTCTTTTCCAGGCTGGACAACCCCATCTCTCTCAGTCTCTCTTCACAGGAGATGTACTCCAGCACTCTGATCATTTTTGTGGACCTCCTCTGGACTTGCTCCACCAGGTGTCCTTATGTTGGGAGTCCCAGAATTGAATGCATCAGACTTTCATGCGATAAGAACTAGGGAAACTATTTATTTATTTGAGTTATCTGTTACCTTTGAGTTCAGTTAAACAAAATTTATAGAAGGAAATACATGAAAATATATGAAACAGATTAAATAATTTCATTTTAACTAGAAAAACTGTGTTATGATGATCATATTTGTTATTCTCCCAGACCCATCTTGGTGTTTTAGAGCAATACACTGAAATCTTTTCACAGACTCCCAAATGAGATTACAAAGAGGATCTATATATTTAAATTAAAGTAGAGTTGGTTACTGATAGTAACCAGCTTGCACAGTGAAACAGCTAAAATAAAGTGATCAGTGTAACTTCAGTATTGGAAAGATATTTATGTAGTGAGAGACAGGGATGGTAGTTGAAACCCAAGGAAAATTTGTTTTTCAATGCTATTCCAACATGTGCTGTTTTTATTTAACTCTTTCACTGATAAAATTATTTAAAAGTAATAAATTTTATGGCTGTGTCTCCTAAAAAAAGGCTAAGCTCAAGACATACATTTGGCAATTTGATATTTGTGTGCTGAGAAGTAAAAATAGATAGTGATTAGCTTCTGAGATGTATTAAAGAATCTTTCTAAAAATACTGTAATGATGGAAGGAGTGGTAAATCCACAGCTGACTTGGCAAAATTCGGAAAGTGTAAAATATACATTTTAGTTTTGAGATGACTGAATGATCTTAAACTTCTCCTGTCTCTGACATCTGAAGATACTTTTATCTTCCAGAACAGTGTTCTTTAGTGAAAGTTCATTCCCCCCAAATAGAGATGGCCACTAGATCATGTCATCACTTAAATTAGCATGAAGAACTTTTCCCACCTTAAATAACAGTTTATCATATTTTTCGCTCCTTTGTTAGTGTTTGTCCATCTGTCTACTGCTCCATATGGCAAATCTTATGGCTATTTTAATACTAAATGAACAGAAGATACTCTGTTTATGAAGATAGATTTCAAAAATCAGTATTATTTGCTTTGCCGAGAGAGATTTGGAGGCAACAGAGGTAATTATGAAACACAGGGAAAGCACTGAACGACTCATAAAACACACATTTAAAACTGTCTTGATGCAGTACACAAAGAATTCTACTTAGTCCTTCGGTTTGCAAATAGCATAGTGTGAATAATAAATATCAAGTGCATCTAAGTCTGGAAGGATGAGGAAAATGGAAGTCTCTTGTTGCTTAGCTGATGAAATGTTACTGAGAGGTAAACATTGTCTCATCTCCATGAAATGGAGTGCTCCTGAAAATTATTATTAAATTGAGAAAACAACACTTCAGTTTAGAGAATTTTGACATCTGAATGCATAACGGGGAAATAGTTCTGAAAATGGAATGCTTTGATGGGTTCAGAGTTTTTGATTTGTGAAAAACTGAGAATTAAAATGATCAGAAGTCACAGCAACTCTGTACAGGTATCCTCTTTCTTCAAAATCTCCAATCTCTCAGGAAGAGATAATGGATTGCAAAAAACTGGTGCCCCTTTAACAGAAACCCTAAAACAAAACAAAAATTTCTGTGTCAACCTTTTATTAAGATTAAATAACTTATTTTCCCAATACTTGCCAAATAAAGCTTCAACTTCCAAACAAATATGTGAATATATCACACATGCAGTTGAGAATAATACATTCTGCATACATATTTCCCCCTCTGTGAAAAAACTTTTTTCATTGTGAAAGGATCAAGTTTCAGGTTGAGCTCAGCTTTCCATCCTCCACTTGCTCAGGTGTACAGAGTTGACCCTGGGAGTCACGTCAGCCCAGTGGTGAGGTAGTAGCAAAAACAGATTTAGCAGAGAGCCTGGGCAGGCTGGCACACGCATTTCCTCTGCAAAGGAAACAAGATACTTAAGGCAAAAGTTATCCTAGGTCACATTAAGTCTAATGTTATCACTTATCAGGCTGGCCTCAACAAAGAATGGACAGCAAGGTTGTTCTGTTTTCTTTCTTTAATTTGCCTTTTTTTTAATGACAGATAAGAAAGTTTGTGATTAGATTGCTTGAATCAATAGCTGGATGCAGAATGCTATGGTTCTCTAGTTTTGAGGAAACTTCACTTATTTCATCATTCTCACTCTAGTCTTGAGAGACTGAGGACATAATTAAGACACCCTTGTTCTATGATTAAATATGCAGTTTAATCATAAATCTAAGATGGCTTTGGAGGAGGATACTTGAGTTCATGCTACAGCAGAATGGTCATTAGCAGAAAACTGGAGATTTTACATCATGGAAATTCAATTGGTTACTGCACAGAAATAGTTGTTTGCTGCCATTAGAAATAAGTAACACTTAGGCTTTTTATTTGATTAAGGCAAAACTTACTTTGTGCTTGAGGATGATGCACAATCCACAGCAATGCAAAAGCTCTGCCCTGCTTTTGTGACCATGGCTAAAGGATTTCTAGTCTTGCAATTTTTTTCAGCATATTTTCACTGAAATGTTAAATCATCCCCATGGCCACTCTCACACTGTTATTTGTGATTTCCATTTACCCTGCCAAGATGTTACACTTCTCCATCACTAATTGTCATTAGGTTGGCAAATTAATTTCTTCTCAGATCCCCAGAGGTTTTGATTTCCTGTTGGGAGGTCCCTTCCTTAAGCCTAGGCTGCTACTTGTCTTCCCTGTCTTTATCAGTTTGTATTGCATTAAATTAAAATGTTTTTCTTTGGAAAGACTTTTTTTTTTTTACCAAATACTTTCCATCATGTTACATTCCTCATCTATCATACCACCTATGTTTGTGTCATATGCAGATTGTATCAGCAATATTTACTTTTAAATCATTTTGTTGTCCCTTATTGTGTGTACACAACTTAACTTAGACCTGTTCTAATTTTATTTCTTAGCTACCTGCACACAGACAAACCCAGAATAAAAGAATGATAATTATATGGATTTATCCTGTGTGAGCAATGTGGCCTGTGCAGTAGCTTTTATATTATAAGGTAGTAGTAGGCAAGAGTTTCTTGCTGTGAATGATACAAGTTAAAAATCTGTTTTGCCTAATAGAAGATTGAAGTTCAGAGAATGCATTACCACCTGTAGAAATATCTATTCAATAGCTATGTTTTCTTCAGCAGTGATACCTGTGGTGTTAAGTACATCATCTTTTGTGGTTTTGTAAACTGTATTTCCTATGTACCGATATTTTTTGTGTCAAAGTGGGTTTATAATTTTTAAAATGAGAAGGGAGAGTTTCAAATGAGAATTTTGGGTTATTTTTTTTCAAAGATTTTGATTAAATGCACTGAGCCTTTGGTTTCAGGTTATGAAGAACCCAACCTGAACTTCTAAATATAGTAAATTTATTCATAAGAGTTAGGGAAGGGTAACTTCAACATCAGTTAAATGGCTCATGTGTGACATATACTAGAAAAAAAAGTCATAGAACCAGTTATCTTTTATAGTTTAATAGGTAGCAACAGATTATGTTAAATTATTCATCATATGCAATGAAGATACAATCTATCTTTGTCCAAGTGGACCAAAAAGCAAGGATTAACTACCAGAGATTTATTTAAAACCAGAACTCTGTTTTTAAGTGAGACATTCTATCATCACTGTGAGCTCGTATTTTGCTTATCAACTTCTGCCAACTCTTTTTCTATAAAGAGAAAGCTCCACCTGTTTGCTTCAAGTCTCTTAAAATTTTCACTTGTAAAAACTGTTTGTGTCATCTTTGGTTCACAGAAAAGTCTTCTTTTTAATTCTCTTTCTTTTTTTCTTTTGTTTTTTTTTTTTTTGTTTTTATTTCTTCCCCCTAGAGATTGGCACTCCAATAGTTTATTGCTTATCATCTAAGACTCCAGTTGACCAAACTTTGTCATTTAACAGCTCTGCAGTTTTTCTCTCGCACATAGAGGAAGCTAGTCAAAGAAACTGTGTTTTTGTTCATCACACTTTTTTGGAAAGTATCTTGTCTGACTTTGAAGCCTTCCTCTCCCTAGGGTTTTTTTAAAAACCTTCATTTTTAAACAAGTCAACACCAAAAGAAAAGTTTGGAGCTGTTTTTTTTTTAACTCCCTTTTCAATTTTGTGCCTCCAGAAATCAATAAGGGCTTAACTGAGCCTTTAAGGTACTGGGCCATGCTAAGGACAGTGTGGATTCACATTCCTCCAGCAGGTGCTCTGGGAGGCATTATGCCTCGGGTAAGCACAATACTCTGTACAACTGTGGAGCACTGCCTGCTGCTCCCTTCCCTAATTGCTGCTCGTGTGCTTCCTTACACAGTGAGCAACTTCTGATGATTATTGAGTGGAGACCATGACCCCATTTCGGCTGCACCTCTTTTAGGGTTGCTGCTGTTAGTAGCACTAAACAGAAGCTTTTTATGGTTTATTTTTATTATACATATGGTACATGTCAAAGATTTACAGCATTCTGCTCACATAAAAGGCAGTTCCTAAGAGCTTAGCTGATTCATTAGGGTATATATGTATTATTAGAGATTTAACTCTAGTGCTAAAATAATTAGAGCTTACAAAACAGGAATGCAGAAGAGCAAAAAGATTTATTATTTTCCTTTTAACTGCTTGTTGCCTTGTAAAATGTGAACAGTATGGAAAAGCTGGGATTTGGAAGCTTTTAGGTTCTTACTTTCTGGGTAGGTATCAAGGTTAGTCACTTCTGAACATTCTCAATCCTTCTGATGATATTTTCTAATTGATGTTTCTTTGAATTTCAACAATAATAAACAGATGTATCTGTTTTAGTTACATTAGTCATCAGATCCTAAAGAGGAAAAGAATGTAAGATTCAAACTGAAAGACTTTCTATTTAAAAGCATCAGAACTAAACCATCTTACAATTCAGAAAATATATAATTCCTCTTCTGCTACAGGGGAAAAAAAAAAAGCTCTATGAAAATCAATCAGGAAACAGCTGAAAGTAAATAAAATCTGGCAGGTTTGAGGATTTTGTTTTCTTTTGGTTTTGTTTTTGTTTGGTTTGAGGTGTTTTTCAAGAAATTTGGGAATGTTCATTAGCTTTCCTAGCGTTTGATATTTATTCACGTTTCTTATCTCTTCACACAGAGGTCTATGGCATAGTGCAATTATGAACCAGAAAGAAAGGACTGAAGTACAAGAAAACTTAGCAGTGATAAAATGTGCTTTAAGGACTTACTTTGTTACAAAGATGGAAGGCTTAATACACAACAGTGCTGTGAATATTTCAGAGGGTGTAAGAATTTGATGATTAACTTTGACGTAAAGAAACTGCCAAATAAAAATAGGTTTTACCACAGAAAATACTGAAACAAATCAATATAATAAGATGCGCCTACGAGAAAATTGGAAAATGATGAAATCACTTTCCCTGCAAGGAACTGTCTTTGGCAAGGTACTTGTTTCTCATGGAAGGTGATCTGTACGTGAAAAAAAAAAAAAACAGAGAGAGAGAAATCCAGTTATGGACAAATACTATCCTGCCCGTTTCCCAAAGTTATGGAATACCTCGCTATGTGAAGGAGCACATGCTGAGTGGTGTTGGAGAAGGCAGATGATCCAACATTCCTGGAAGTGATGCCAAGGCTCGGTGTTTTGCCCTTCCACAGGTTCCTTCCCAAGTGCTGACAGTTTCTTTGAGCCCATAGTGTGTATTACACTGAGTCTGTGCAAGCAGTCAGTTTGTGAATTGCAATGACCCAGGGTGACAAGTGTCCTTATGGAGTTTTGTAAAGGAAGCAGTTCTCTGTCAGCTCACAAGCCACTAAAACCTGACTTCGAACTGTGAAGGGGTGTTTGCTTATGTGGGAATGACATCCTCAGAGGAACTGCTCTCTTTGAGTGTAAAAGATTGTTTTAATAATAGATTCAAGTTCTGCTCAGAAAAGATACTTTATAAAAAGTTGACTAGCTTTGAAGTCACAAACAGATACATTTTTGGATCCAGCTGTTTAATACAGTGGGTGCATTTAGCATGATACATGTACAGATAATTAAAAAAAGATTATTCCTACCTTAACTCTGAGCAAAGCTGCTCAAACAGTTTTTCAGCATAATACATCACTTTTCATTTAGTGAGTCACCTGGCAATAATTCATTACAGTTAAGTTAACACTACAGATGATGCCTTTCTTACCCCAGGTGACTACTTTGCTATAATGGTCACTTTTTCTAGAAACAGACTGATTTCAAGGAGAAGTTATCAGATCTAGGGTAGACCCTTTTGGGGGAACGTGAAATGAGAAAGGAAGAACAGAAAAAGCAGATGGTATAATAAGTGGCACAGAATGGAAAAATTTCAAGTTCAGTTTTCGTGTTCACTCTCTTGGCCAAGTCTGTTCTTGAATGAATAAATATTTATCTATGAATAAATAATAGTAAAGAGGACAAAGGAAAGTGAGCTAGACATCTTCTTTTACCTCAAGTGAATACCAGAATATGTGTCCAGATTCAAGCTCTTCTCTTGCCTTAGAACTGTGGGTATTGACTACTAAGAAATTAAACTCTCTCAGTCAAATTTCCAAGGCTTAAGTTCTTATGGAAATTGAAAAACTATTGTAGTCTCTGATCTATTTGCTTTCTAACATATTGTGCTGGTTTAAAAGTAAACCGGCAGGAGATATGAACCCAGCTCAAGAGATTACAAGTCACAGTTACAATTTACTAAAAAGATTACAATAAATACAACGATACAGAGAGAAAACTGTTTTAACCCCCAGACAGATGTGTAACGCAGCACCCTGGGACAAGAATGGAACAGAGTTCCTTAACCCCTGTGCTGAGCACCACCTGGCACTCCTGGGTGCAAAGTAAAAGGAAAGGAAAACCTGCTGATCCGGACACTGGTCACAGTTCTGTCAAAATAATGAGCACAGTCTTGTCAAAAGTGGCAGTCACAGTCCTGTTGAAGTTCTAGTCCTCCTCTGGATCTGACAAGTGGTACCACAAGTTCAAAAACCCCAAGATTATATGTGATTATCATAAGAAATTAATGTGTCAGACTACATATGCGTCATGAAAGTTTTTTGATATTTGGAAATAAAGTTTAAGGACTGGAGGCACATGTGAATAGAAATAATTCTAGATTTTGAATTATTTGCAGTGTTATGATCCCTTCTAATTCAGTTTTTTTCTGGCTGCTCTTTGCTTAAGGTACTTTTAAAAATACCTTGATATGCTTCTTTCTTAGCAGACTCATAGTATCTGTGGGGTGATGAGTGAAGGTATTTAAAAGATGCTACTTGCATGTAAAAACTATTAAAAAAAGGAAAATCCACTTGACTGTATAGGAATAGATGGCTTATTACATATGCATATGGATGTGGGTATTTTTCCATATGGACATCACAAAAAAGTAAAAAAGTATTGAAGGACTAACTAAATTAAATAGACATTTTGTATGGGGAAGCAAAACAATGGGCATAAGAGAGTGTAGTATTGAAAATTTCTATCAAGATTTTAAATATATATGATAACTGTGGTGTGTGATTAAAGTTCATATAAAACAAATAAGAAATTAAACAGGTATGAATTTGTGATTTAAATGAGTCTTGAGAGCAGAATGGCTTGTCTGTAGTGGGTGTCTGTTTCAAATTAAGATCTGCCACACCTAGGCAAGGTGGATTTAAGTGCATACACCATTACGGATCAATATCTCAGTCCTTAGCATCCTATATCTCTGTACTGGAATCTTTTATGTAGAAAACAACTAACAAAGAGAATTTTTTTTTAATATTGCTGGAAGGGAATGATAAAGAGTTTATGCTGCTGTTAAACTGCTTTAAATTTTATTTTGTAATAAATTCCAGAGCTGAGGTCTGTCTCCTGGTTTCCTCTGGGATAATATAGTAATTTTCTCCACAGTTTAAATTAATGTCACTTTGGAATAGAACCTCCAGTAAATCACCAGAGAAATATTATCTTCAACTGAGGTGAGTCAAATTACCTCAAGCAAGAATATTTTACAGGGTGGATAAAGTTACAATTTAAATGCAATATCCTACCAACACTCCCAAACTAAGTAGATAGAAATTGTAGAAATAACAGCTGACATTTAGATCCTTATTTAGGAATGTACTGGAGGCAGGTTGTTTCAATTCCAGTTGTTGTAATTGCTGTAATTGACAGTCTTATGGTTTGAGAGAAATCTTTTGTCCTGTGAGAAGTAATGTTTAGTTGTGGTAAACAAAAATATGCCTGTATGAGTTCATGGAAACCAGCACCACTTCCTGGAGCTAGATTAACTGTATTAAGGGGCCTTGTATAACCACTGGATGCCAGTGTTTAAAAGTCGTAGAAGCAGCTGCTGCCTGTAACAAACAGGATAAGATTTATGAATAGCAAGGAGAAAGGCCACTGAAACTTTGAAAAAAACAAACAACAAAACAACAAAACTAAACAAAGCAAAACCAACAACCACCCTCAAACCTATTTAGCAATATTGAATGTTTTATTTGCATAGCCATCTGCTTTCTGCAGAGACCATCTCTGTCCTTAAGCAAATACAGAAGATCGAAGAGTTAACTGCTGTTATCCTTAGTATATGAAAAGTGCTATATTTTAAATGTCAAGGCATTCTTCCTTAGGAGCTCCATATTTATATGTTGAAATTAAACTGAAGTAACACCACCATCTGTCGCTGTGCCATGTTGTGATTCCACAGCACCAGCACAGTGTCCTAGGGAGTGTCGGATAGGAAAACAGGAGGAGAAAGAGGACAGATGCAGTCAATATAGCAAAAGTACAAGTTCAGTAAACCCAAAGCATGTTGTACTTTAAAGACATTCTTCATAATTGAACTTAGAGAGTCATGCTTATTGTATGCTAAACCTTTACTTCCAATCTTTGTAATAGCTGCTTGTCTGTGTTAACATAAACACATCTCTACCTTGTTCATTGTTCATTACAACTGATTTTTGTATAAGGCCAAGTACATGACAGCTGTCTCAGAAAGCCATGCCTGCAAAACTTTCATTCTACTTATTTTAATTGTCACACCAAAAATTGCAATACATGTTACTTTATAATGATGCTGAATTATGTAGCATGCTATTCTAGGATTTTTGCGTTAGACTGCATAATTAAAAAGAAAACATGCAAATATCATCAAAGTCTAATGCTAAATAGATACTGTGGATAAAAAAAATTGAGCAAATTTACCCTTGGCTTAATACCATTATGTTTGTTGCCACCATAAAGGGAAGAATAGCATAATACTTTTTTTTCTTTTACTCTAGAATGTGTCTTACTTTAAAAAAAAAATTAATTTTATGTTCATACATTTCATCTCTTTCCCTTTTCACAAATGGAAGTATAAGTTTTCCAGCAATCCTTAGGATAGGGTGGAATGGCTGGAAAGCTACACAGTGGAAAAGGCCCTAGGGGTGCTGATTGACAGTGCCTGAACATGAGCCAGCAGTGTGCCCAGGTGGCCAAGAAGGTCAATGGCATCCTGGCCGTACCAAAAATAGTGTGGCCAGCACAACCTGGGCAGTGATTGTCCCCCTGTACTCAGCACTGGTGAGGCTGCACCTCTGAGTAGTGTATCCAGTTCTGGGACCCTCACTACGAGAAGGACATTGAGTTGCTGGAATGTGTCCAGAGAAGGGCAATGGAGCTGGTGAAGGGTCTAGAAAGTAAGTCGTATGAGGAACGATTGAGGGAACTGGGTTTGTTTATCCTAGAGAAAAGGAGGCTCACGGGAAACCTCATTGCTCTCTCCAACTACCTGAAAGGAGGTTGTAGCATGGTGGAGGTGGACATCTTCTCCCAAGTAACAAGCTAAAGGACGAGTGGCCAGGGCCTCAAGATGCACCAGGGGAGGTTCAGGTTGGATATCAGGAAGAATTTCTTTACTGAAAGAGTAGTTAAGCATTGGAACAGTCTGGCAGGGAAGTGTTTCAAGAAATGCCTGGACATGTCACTTAGTGCTGTAGTTTAGTTGACATGGTGGTGTTTGGTCAAAGGTTGGGCTCCATGATCTTGGATTCTGTTTCCAATCTTAATAATTCTATGATTCTACAATACTTAAGACAGTATTTGAATGCTACCTGATTTCAGGTAATATTCTCTGTGTAGAATCCCCATCTGGTCTATAAACAGCAGAAAGCTTGTTCAATGCTGAAAATGGTTACAGTAAATCCTAATTTATAATGTTCCCTGTGCCAATATTTTGTGCATTTTATCCAGGGACAGTATGACATGATGAAATGTTATATGACAGGAGGACATGTGAATGAGAAGAGTCAGTCCCAGTTTGTAAAAAAATCTTAAATTTAGTTACTGCTTAAAATAGTATAGTTACATGGTTTTGCTATTTTTTCACCTCTGTGTTTTAAGCAGTAAGTGAACTTTAAAAAAGCATCCAGTGATTGATAAAGGAAATGTTGGTGAAAGTTAGAAACACATGAAAGCTATCAGGAAGAAAACATGAAGGAAATGATTACAGCAAGTGTTTGCTAGTAGCTTTGATGTTAATAGTATTTGAAAAAAAGGAAAGGTACCAGTGTTCAAATTCTTATGTTCACTCTGATTATACTTTTATGGCGGCCAAAAGGAGCTACATAACAAGCTTTAATAAGCTTTGTGAAGTTTACTTTGAAATAAACTACATCCAAATTATCACCAGCTGAGGAACCTGGAACAGAAATACCTTGTCTTCTGAAGAGATTTGGAGAATAAACCTGGAAGCATTTTCAGCTTTAGAAATCTCAGTGGATGCTCAGGCAGGCAGACACCAGAGGAGAAAACACAAGCGTAGTTGCAACAGAATTACCTACCAAGTAAGCTGTTTGCACAGGTCAAACTTTGCTTAGAGGTGAGGACTTGAGAGGGACTCCCTGTACTCAGGTATTAAAAAAAGTAGAAAAAGTGTAGTTTAAAGCATGCTCTGTGGTAGGTATCATTCTGCTTATTTTAGGTAGAATCAAACAGGTTGCATGTCTGAGTCAGTAGGATTTTTCGTCACTAGCAAGAGTCATCCTGAAGTAAAGAGCATTTTCCTTCGGACTTCTTCTCTGGTGAGTCCATCTGATATGTAAAAGTTTCTGAAGACTCAGCACAGGCTGCCCTGAGACAAGGCTTACCAGGGAGTTTTAAATGTACTTTGACTACATCTAACTTTATCTGACCAAAGCCTGCTCCACCTTTTAATTTTAAGCGCAGAAAAAGACTACTTTTCTATATTGCCTTTTGCAGTTTTATTTATTCCTTTTATGCATGCAATAATAAAAATATAGTTTATTTATTGTGTCTCTTTCCATTTTCCCAAATGGGAACTGCAGTTCATCTCAGCTCCATGGGGCTTGCACTCGAATTAGTCAGTACTGATCATTCAACAGTAAGGCAATCTTGGCAAAGCAGGTGAGGTTTTGACTGTGAGGGAAAATTTTCTCCTTCATTTTCGTTCTCTAATTGATGTTTTTTTTCTGAGTGTCATAGGCCTAATCCTCTCTTCTGCTCCATCAATTTTGCATTGATATGACACATTCTTTTGATGGTGCAAGTCAGAAGTAATTCCAATTGGAAATTAATTTCTTTCATATTTAGATTTTTTTCATCAGATCATTTGCTTTCTTCTTCCATGAAAAGCTGTTACTTCATTGCCATACATCTGACAATCTGTTTAATTGTTTGATTGAACATGTAGAGGCAAACACAAGGGGGACAGTGGGAGTCGACAGACTTCCACTCATGCCCAGAAAAACATATGGATCATCAGAGAGTTAGGAAGCTTTCATTATTTCCTGTTATCTGTCAGTTTTCACATTATATGAACAGTATATTTCTGAAGCCTGTTTCAGGGACTTTTTTAGTTGTGGGACTAAATTCAGGTTATGTTTCCCATAATTGTAACCACTCAGCAGCAGCGTGTACATGAAGAGCCCTTTGTGGACTCATCCTGGTTTGACTGGATTGCTCCTGGAAGCTATCAAAGAGGTATAAAATCCCCAGCACTAGCTTTACTTTTCCTGTGGGCATTGACCAACATGACAGTTACTTCATTTCACCACTGCAGCTGCAGCTTTTCCCTTTCAGCTCCTCAAACCACTTGGCACAGGAATGGCAAAGCCTGTCTGTTCTGACCTGTAAAGCCTCTCTCATTTCTTGCTGTGTTTGTGCCCAGGAGAGGATGTAACACTGGTACAGCCTTGATTAGATGCAGGGCTCTGGAGAGTGGCTGACTCCAGAGCAGAAATGCCGAAGAGAGAAAAACATTGATTTCTAACACACGGATCTGAAATCTAATCAAATTTCAGTAATATCAGCCTGTGACCTTTTCTCTTATTAGTGAATTTATGCACAGCTAAGTCCCTGACTCCCTTAGTGCTTTGTGTGTGCCAGTGTTGCCTTCAGCATAATTATTGAAAAATTTTGAGTGCTAATTGAGCATGATTGAATTTTGATATAAATCACGTGTACAGTATGTGAGAAGAAAAGCGTGCTTGCATTTTTCTTGGGGTGGCAAGGGATTGGGTAAGCAAACCTTACTACAAGACACGGAATTCAATTCTGATTTTTCATGATCTGGTTATTTTTACACAGTTCCATAACCAGGAGTCTGGTGGCATAGTTCCATGTAGAACAGTACAGGTTTCACTTAAAATCCGTTAAACATTGCTCCTTGTATTACTGAAATGGAAGCTCATATAACACCATAACTGACAAACCTTTTATTTTCAGGTGTTTAATGTAGCCATGAAATTTTGCTTTGGGCAGAAGCTTTACTACTGTCAAAATGTTACAAATACACTTTATAAAATTATTTTTTAAAAAATACTTTCCAAAAAGTCTTAGTTTTCATTTCAGAAATCATATGAAGGTGATGTCCTATAATGATTTGTTGAGTGTTTTGATGCTCAGTCTGTACTCAAAGCTGTTGTTTTCTTTCAACCTTCTTTTAATTATTTTCTTTTAAAACTGTTTATTTTTACCTATTTTTTTACCTATTAGTGCAGATGCTTTAACTTTATTGTTGAATGCATGTACTGACTCAGTAAATTAAAGTGTTTTAAAATAAAAAAAAAGCAATCTATTAGAGGCATTAAAAATTAGATTTTCAACATAGTCTTCAAAACTTACACGGTTCACTAGTCCTTTTATATAGTGTTATTATGCTTTGTCTCAAACATTCCCAAGCAAACAAAAATTAGGAATTATAATTTAAGTTCCACAAAGTAAAATAGTGAAAAATCACTTTTGAAACTATTTTTAAATAGTCTACTTACTAGATAAGCCCATGGTAGATGCTCAGATAGCTCAGTTAATTTTTCCATGTGAATATTCTATCCTGTTTTCATTCTGATTTCAAATGTTTTGAAAGTTGATAACCTTTTTCCCTTGGAATAAAATTACTTTTAATTTGGAGTAAGAATGGATGCAGATGATAAATTGTGAAATACCCGGGCTTGATAAATTTGTCTTAATATAATTAAGCCTGAAGTTTAGTTGAGAATCTAAATTTATGTCTTTCTTTTCTAACACAGAAGCTTGATAATTAAATTGGTAGATTCTAGGGTAAAGCAGCAAATATTGTTTCTGATTCAAGATTTGACTTTATTCTTGCAAGTTAAATATTTTACCCAATGATTTTAGCAAAAATAATTGCTAATTACTTAAATTTTAGACTATTTTTTAAATCAGACTATTTTATTTTAAAAAACGCACTTCACTTTCTACTATTTAAAGTTCAAAGATAAAGTCAGCTGAAGCTCAGTCACTCAAAAGTCTGTTTTCCATGTTCTATAAGGACAACATATGAATTTTCATAAGAAAGGCAGATGCTCCCTTCTTAAGCAAGTTGAAGAAGAGACCCTGATTACAAGAGAAGTACTCTAACACAAGACCTTAGAAATTTAGAGTTTATAAGAACTGCATATGTACCTGAAAGTTCATATATACTTCTAAAGAAAAGTATTTTAAGAGCATCCAATATGAATTTTTGAATCTTATAGAAATTTTAATTAGGAGACTGCCAATTGCATGGCTAATTCTTTTATAAGGTCAAATTAATCATAAAGCTTTGTTCAGATTAAGAGGGGAAATTTAATAACATCAGCAAACATGAAGAAATATGAAGGGAGAACCTTTTCTATTTATTCTTTTTTTCTTAGTTTTCACTGAAAAGTCTAGAAATACCCAGCTCAGGACAGCCTCACACCTAAGAGGCTGATTGATAGACATAAGATCATAGAATCACAGAATCGTAGAATCATAGAATCAGCTGGGTTGGAAAGGACCTCTGAGATCATCAAGTCCAACCCTTGACCCACTATCACCATGGTTACTAGACCATGGCACTAAGTGCCACACCCAATCTCATCTTAAAAACCTCCAGGGACGGTGAATCCACCACTTCCCTGGGCAGCCCATTCCAGTGTCTGATTACTGTCTCTGTAAAGAATTTCTTCCTAATATCCAACCTAAACCTCCCACGGCAGAGCTTAAGACTGTGCCCTCTTGTCTTGCTGATAGCTGTCTGGGAGAAGAGACCAACCCACACCTGGCTACAACCTCCTTTCAGGTAGTTGTAGAGAGTGATGAGGTCTCCCCTGAGCCTCCTCTTCTCCAGGCTGAACAACCCCAGCTCCCTCAGCCTCTCCTCATAGGACTTGTGCTCGAGTCCCTTCAGCAGCCTTGTTGCTCATCCATTGGTGATGAAGAATTAGTCATTAGAAATTCACACAGTAATATTTTAATATTTTTTAGTCTATTGGTACTCTGCCATGACTAAGATTTCTGCAGCTTTGTACTCCCTCGTTTGCCATGCATAATTCTTATCAGGAGGACATTAATGTTTCTAAAGGAAGTAGATGAGACTGACTAAAATAAAAGGCAGAGTCATTTCATGCCATATGTCTAAAACTCTTCAGTAGGTGCAATGACATTCTTCAAAAGAACCAAAATTCTTTGAATAAATAGATAAGCCGTCTATAAAAGGTTGGATTTTAGACCTAACCTGTGCTGTCCTTTGCATTTCTCACATTATAGAAATTGTATATTATACAAATGCCACCAGCAGCACAGGCAAGAAACATGTCTGCTTCAGAAGAACTTAAAAACATTTTTCCCTTCCAGTAAGGGATTTTGCCTTTTTTAACCCCTTTGGTATCTCATATTTAAGTATCTCATTATTCAGTAGTGCTCTTGTATGGCCTGGAAATAAGGTGCGTTTTTTTCTTGAGCCCAATTCATGATGACATTTGCAAATTCGAGCAAGGGAGTGTCTCCCCAGTCACCATCATTCACAGTTCACAACATACAGGTCTCTATTCAAGGGGATCGGCATTTCAATGATTTCATATGGTAAAAAGGCTGAAGTCTGACTGTGTTTTAAAAGGATTAGAACTCAGCATTATTTTGTATCTTGCAGGGCTCCAAGAGAAGAGTGGTATATCAATCATTAATGCCTAGATGAAAAGGAGAGAAGGCAAAGTAGCTATTTCTAAGTGTAGCTGTCGAGAGAGTAGGATGAAACAGCATATAATCAATTTTTGGAAGTCCTCTGGGAAAAAAACGATCTTATACGACATGATACAAAATATCATTGAGATACAATTGATCTGAAAGCTTTGGGGTTTTGGGAATAGAGTGTTCTTAGTACCAGATAACATGTATAGTAGTAATATTCTATAGATTTAAAAAAAATAACATTTAAAACTCATCATGGATTATTTGAAAACACTTAAAATGTGTGACTTTAGGCACAGACCTTCTGTATAGTGTTTTATCTATTTAAACTGTACTGCAGCTGACTGTTGGATCAGATTGATATTAAAGAGTTGTCATAGAACTTATTTTTCTTAGTGCGGTATAACTGAACATAGAATCATAAAATGGTTTCAGTTAGAAGGAACTGAAAGTTTGAAGATATCTAGTCCAAGCCCCTTGCCATTGGCAGGGACACCTTCCACTAAACCAGTTTGCTCAAAGCCCCATCCTGGCCTTGAACACTTTCAAGGATGAGGCATCCACAGCTTCTCTGAGCAACCTGTTCCAGTGCTTCCCCATCCTCACCAGAAAAAAAAAATAAATTCTTCCTTATATCTAATCTAAATCTTTCTGTTTAAAACCACTTTTCCTTGACCTGTTACTAAATGCACTGGTAAAAAACCTGTCTCCATCTGTCTTGCAGGCTCCCTTAATAGACTGAAAGGCTGCACTAAGCTCTCCCTGGAACCTTCTCTTCTCCAAACAAAACAACTCCATACTTGTTCAACCTTTCTTCATAGGAACAGTGTTTAAACCCTCTGAACCTTTTGTGGCCTTCTTCTGGACCTGCTCTTACACATCCGTGTCTTTTATGTACTCAAAATCCCAGAACTGATCAGCCATTCTACAATATTTATTAAAAATTTCAGTTTGCTTAGTTTGTTTATTGGATAAAGGCAATGGGTTTATGTCATTAAAAAAAAAAAGTAAAGAAAAATTAAATTGTTTCTAGTAGCAAGTTACCAGTACAGATCACAACCTTCTTGCTGGGCAGAAAAGAATGAACAGCAGATATCAGCTGGGGAGGCTCCACAAAATCTTGTCTTCACCATGTCTTTTAATACTTCTCATTTTCATGTAAAGATGCTTATGTCTATGAGTCCTATAAATTTGTAAGAGCTCAGCCTGTTAGATAAACATCAATTTATTTTCCTGAGGTTCCCAATGACCCTGTTATAATTTAGCAAAATATTGTAGTATCACAATAACTTCAGAAATACTATATCAAAATCTTTGGTGTTAACTATTCCAATGCTGTAAACGAACCACATATTCATAAATATACTTTTGCGTATTTGAAGAAAAAAATTTTTTAGCAAATACTTTTTTTAAAAAACATAAATTGCATAAATTAATTTTTTTTATTTTAAATATTTATTTTTGGGTGCTATTATCATTAGATCATATTTAGTCTCCTGGTTATGTAGAAGAAAAAACAAAACAGAAGTGCATCGTACGCTTTCACGTAAAAACCGTTATTTGCAGTACATTTTGATACCATATTAGTTAAAAGTTGCGGTGTAGTCTTTCTGCTTTAGGAAGCCTTTTAAAAATGTAAAAACATTCAAGGGAAACAGAAGAGACTCGAGGAGAAAAAACTATAGTAGTATTAAGATTTTGTAAGATAACTTGACAGTTATAAAGAAATGAAAAAAAGATAAAAGCATTATTTCTCACCAGTTCACCTTTATCATTGTCCTGGGGAAACCCAGAGACAGGCAGATGCTGAATTGGTTCAGCAGCTACATGGGGCTAAACAAGAATGGCAATGGAAGCTTTCTGGTCTTCTTTTCCAGAGCTCTCTGGGGTCCCAAGATATTGGATCCATCACTCCGTTAGGATAGAATCGGTATCTATTTTCTGTGTTCTGTTTTAAAGCTGAAATTTGCGCAAGAGCAATTGAGGGAATAGTACTAAAAGGAAGCAGCCCATACTTTCCTAGGCACTGCCCAAATAGTTAAAATTAAACCCCTATGTTACTAGTTCAGAAAAGGAGTTGGTGCAATTGTGTAGAAGCCTAACGTGTATGTCTCCAACACTGATAGTTGGATAGCTGGGGAGCCAACTAAGGATTGTGGTAGTTATAGTCAAGTGTTGTTGGCAATGACGCGCTGTGAGAAAGAACGGGATGTGGCTGGAGAAGGGGGCCATACAGAGGTAGGGCAGCACTTTTCTGAGGCAAACGTCCTTGTTCTAGTTTCTGGAGATAAGCACAACACAGTCCTGCACAAGTGCATTCTTGCTCTTTGTGTGGGCCACAGGACCCTGGACACCTCAGCCAGATCAATGCTGGAGCCAAGACTAGTGACCTATTTTACTCTCTTTCCTCTTTCTGTCTCTCCGTTTTAAATTCATCTCTCTCTTTCTCTCTTCTTATTCACCTTACCCCTTTATCCAAAATCCACTGCCATGTGCTAATACTGGGAGGTCGGGGACTAACACACCAATTTCCATGTCAAGTGTGTAATTTGCTTATAATGCTTCGTAAGCTTTTGTGGGGGAAAAAAAAGCCTCTCACTTCTGTCGTTCCTTTCAACCGTGAGCATCTAGGAATCTTGGGTGCTCCCTTTGCCTTAAGGGTGGGATGCCACAATCTGTAGGCAGGGCAGTGCAGTGTGCCACAAAGAGAACATCACTGCTTTTGGCAGAGCTTGAAGATACCTTAAGGACTCTGCAATGCATATACAGAATACATAGTATAGAGATAGGTACTTTCCATCTTTCTCCTCTCTGTATGTAAATCTCAACATCTGTAACATGGAAATTTAAAGGACATGAAGATTTCTGTATTTCAGGCCTTTCAATTCTGTGTTGCTATGGCAGTTTGTTGGCAATGTCCTTCCAAGAAAAAAAATATTTATGAGATAACACATCCGAATCACTTCATTATTTTCACAAGAATTTCAGTTACTCTGGAATATTTTGATGTCATAATTTCTGTGACAAGTTATGCTGTGCTTTCCCAGCAGAAGGAGCCGAAGGTCTGGAGCAACAAGGCTGTCTTTCCTTTTGATTACTCCAAGTGCTATATTGAAATAACTTTAATGCAAAGTACACATTTAAATGCTGTCATTTGAGCTCAGCTTTTTGGAAAATGCACAAATCCTTTAAATGTCACCTTTTTACACAGAAGGTTACCATTAAATAAATTAACAGCTATTTTATAATGTAGGGTTACACATATTGAATTCCTTGAAAATAAATTTTAGAAAAGTACTGGGCAACTAAAGTAGATTAATGGGTTAAATCTCTTTACACATTATCACTCCAAAGTCAATCTCCTGTTTCCCCTCTTGCAAAACCACTACCCTTAGCTTTCTTTCCTAAGAGCTATTGGATTTTTCTGAGTCTGGAGGAAAATTGAAGGACTAGGTGATGACTGGGCTGGATGACAGATTCACCTGTTTTGCTGTTTGAGGCCATCCCCAGTTAGAACAGAAGATTATATATTGCATTTGATGTTGTATGGTGAATTACAGACCTGCCAATAAGCTATTAAGAGATTTCTGAGATATTTGGAGAACTTGGGGTATTTTCTGTCTCTGGTGTTGAGTTTTAATTAGCCAACCTCTCCTGGCAATGTCCCTCCCATATCCATTCTCTAGTGTCAGTGAGCCTTTAATCACTGACCATATATCCCATTGCCTGTCCTGATTTTCTTATTTCATGAATTTTTTTTCACTAAGCATAAACATCCTTAGGGCATGTTATTTCCTTTCTTTGCTTTCCCCAAGTGTTTTAGCCTTATTACTTTAGACAAAGATCTTCTTTTCACACCCTCCTCCTCTAATTCTGCCTGCTTAAGTCATGAAGCTGTACTTTTTCTTCCACAGAGGACGAGCTTATTTTTCTATGCCATCAGAACCTGACCCAGTTAAACATTTTTTTTTGCTTTTTGCAAAATAATTGTTGGAGAGTTCATTTTCTTCCAGCACTTAAGCTGGTTAATCTTTTCTCATTAAGGATTCTGAAGAAATCTTTCTGTTTGCTTTGTGATGTTTGGAAAACTAAAGATTTCTCTTTTCCCTGTCTCAAGGACACGCAGTCTATCAGTCTTGGCACAAATTCATATTAGATTGCCTGTCTGAAAATATTGCACAAGATCTAATTTTTTATTCTGTTTTCTTTTTTATTTGTCACTTTCTTCTCTCAGGAGACTCTTGCATTGCCAGTATAAGACAGCCAAATATATTCCTACATTTTGTGATTATTTAGCAGTCTACTTCACAAAAGAAATTTCTGGAAATTAGTAAAGTCCAGAAAGCACCTCGTTTAATGTTTGAAGTCTTGAGGGAGTTTACAAAGTTTTCTTTTGTCTTTTTCCATTCTGAACACTGTGTCCAAAAATATAGAGTTATAAACAGAAATGCATAGAAAGCGATATCTATATATTCTAACAGTTTCCTTGGATATCTAATATCATTACAGTGATTGAATGATGATTCTGAGTCTGTGTGCAAATGCAAATGTCCTGTTAATTTAATTTCCTTGGTCTATAGTCTTTATAAAAACAAAAAAAACCAAGCAAAAGTATATTTTTTAGCCTGAATTTTTATGAAACAGCCATTTATAGGACATAACTTAAGAGATTACAAGAAAAAAGCAGTATTATTCAGATTGTTTTAATAATTTTAAGGTGATTATTTTTCTCTGGATTTCGTCAGAAAATACAGTAACAGAAAGCCAAGGTGCTTTACAATATGAGGAGTTAACTTTATATTATAGTCTCTGCTGGTTCACACATAGCAAGCAATGGGTTATTTCCTAAACAAGTTAAACTATTGTTTTAAGGAACAATCCAGACCTTTTAATTCCCTTAATATTGCCAATGGGTTGGTTAGAAATGTTACTGAGCGCCTTCACATAATCTGTGTTATATCATAATACATCATTGGAAGAAGTTCCTCCTCTAGCCATGCTCTAGAGTTCCTCCTCTAGCAATACTACCTCCATTCAGCTACATATCTCACATGTAAGAAGAGTATCTTTAAATATATTGATGAGGTCAAAAAAGATACATGAGGGAGAAAAGCTCATTGCAATAGGTCATAATAGGACAGGAAAGCAGAGATTACATGCTACCGTAGTCAGCACTGAATGGAGGGTTTTGACAGAACTGACTACTTGAAAATATTGATCTTGTCAATTCTTCCTGCAGATATGAGAATGAAACTCCAAAAGAAGTGAAATAAGGAAAATTTTTGGGTAACATCAAGTTCTTTTCCTTCTCTGAAAGGTCTGTTGTCAGAAGCTAGCATATTAAAACCAAAGAACTGGAATAAGTTCAGTAACTTTTTCTATAAATGAGAAAATCATCAGAAAGAAAAATACAGGGCATAATAGAGAAAACCATAATTTTTTTAAAAAATGATGGTTTGTTTTCTAATTGTTTGGAATTAAATTAATAATGTCACTTATGCTTCAGCATTTCATTTTAAAGAGGTAATATCTCAGTAGAGTCATGAGCTTTTCCATCACCATGTGTAAGTCAGGAATCTGCCTCAAAAGCAAAGGGAATTAACAATGAAATTGCTTGTGCAGGAATGCATTTTTAGATTGTCGTATTATACATGTTCAGGTTATCTGTAACTATAACCCCCTCCAAAACAAAACTCATGAAAATAGGTATAATCAGGCTTATTAATTTTTTTTCTTTTTCATCTGTGATGGCTTTGTCACTTTAGGAGTACTTAGTCCATGATATCATACATAGCTAGTTAAGTACCATCAATCGCAGTGTTTGTCTGCATTGGCTGAAACACAAGACATGTGATACATCAGCAGGAGACAATATAAAGTTATTGGAAAGCATCCAAAATAAGCTGCCTTGTGACACCAAACTCACATTTGAAACCAAATTAAAATCTAATTTAAAAGGAGTCCAAATTAAAAAAGCCTACTTAACTCCCTCAATTTGCAGAACTATTCCATTCCATTAGGCAGCTAATTTCTACCTGTCAGATGCAGAAAAGTGGTTCCTCTCTGGAGGAAACTTTCTACTTGTTGTAATTAGGTACGAGGAACCTGAGAAGATGGCTTTACTTTGATAGTAGCCTGTGCTTAACTCTCAGAGGGCCTCAACCCATGAGTAAATGCAATTGAAGTGTCAATTTCGATAGTTTCACACTACAGAAGGCTAAAATGAGGTTACATATTTCATAATTAAATAACAAAATTACTTTAATTTTTGTTAGAGGATCCTGAATGTTGCCTTTGTGGAACACATGGATATAAATCCCTTTTGTTGATCTATTATTCTAATAAGCTTTTAGCAACAGTATGAACAGGTCTTGGTTACTATTAGAAGATAAGAGCCAGAACAATGCAAGTAATGAACAACATCAAGGCAATAATAAACAACATGAAGCTAACAGAACTCTGCAGACAAAACAAAATTGGTCCTCCTGCAATTCCCTTTGGATTGCACCTCCATTTATCTGTTTACTTCTTCCCTAAGAGCGTGTAACAGAATAGGTGGGAAAATAAAACAATTGACTGGAGGAAATGAGACACTACTTGTCACTTAAAACTACTTCTCTGTGCTTCCTTAAAAATTGTGCAATTCTTAGGAAAAGAAGAAAAAATACATTCATTGAAGTTCATATGCTTTTCATCAGCTGTTTTTACACAAAGATAACCCATTTCTGGATCAAATGGAGTTTAACTTGTCCATCCTTCAGTTTATAACAGGCAGTATTTTATTCTTTTACAACTATATATATTTCATTATAAGGGCAAAGTGGGGAAAAATAATAACACTGATTTATAACATTATTTTAATTTCAATCAAGACAAATATGAAGTTTGTAATTTAAAAGGTCCAAAGGGTTATAAACTGATTTAGAGGAGTATCGGTGAATTATGGGGAAGAAAGCATTTGGAGTTCAGGAAAGATTGGCTTTATTTTATTGTCTTATCCCTGGAGTATCTTCATTTTCTAACAACGTGAGCATTAAACTGACTGTAAGTCCCTTTAGGGTTGAAAACAAGCTTTGCAAAGTTTAAATAGGAAAATCTCAGTAACTCTCGGTTAAGAAAACAAAAACACCTTCTAACTCTTTTTGTATAATAGGAGTGATGGTAATTTTTATATTCCTGCAGAGTTCCTTGTATTAAATTGCATGATTCTCTTGAAAATAAGTTGCTAGCAGATGAATGCACACACCAAGAATTCCACAGCATACCTTCAAGAATGACATATTTGGAAAACAGAAACCCTTTATTTTACATTTTCGGCACTGCTTACAAGTAACTTTGTTAACATTTTAAAATTCGTTGAATCAGTAGGGGGTTATGATCCCACAACATCAAAGTAGCGTAAGCACAATCCTGTCACGTACGGTCGAAGACAGAAGAGCCTTGTTAGGAATTTAAGGCAGTCAGAAATAATTGTTTTGTCCTATAGGAGAATGAATTCTAAAAGGTGCACCCCAGCTTAGTAGGAAAAGTGGGGCTGCCAATGCCACTGTTACCTGAACTCTTTAAGTCTCAGGTATATATAGAGATGAGTTTAAAAGGTGATACTGGCTAGGATATAAAAATAAGCATTTGTTCTTTTATAAAACAAATTGTATTGCTTTTGTGAATGTTAAAAGAATAAAATTAAGCCTGGTACATTACATATTCCATGCAACTGGATTTTACCTGTAGGAATATTCTTTATTCTAAGCAACACCTCAACCTTTTCTTTTTGTAGATGATCTTTTCTTAATATGAATATGCATGTGTCTGAATCATGTAACTGTGTTGAAAACATTCTAATCATCATTTTCTTCCACCAATAGACTTCTAGTAGGCAGAGAAAAAACATAATATATATATAAAAGAGCTCAGATTGCTAGACTGGAAAATATGTGGTTTTTTAAAAGGAATTAAGACTATATTTTCTGGGTATAGAATCTGATCTTATAGCGATCTGGGACAGCATTCCCCAGTGCTTCCTTGGAGTCTGAAAAACAAGTATGGGAAGAATGTATCACTAGAACAAGAGTAAGGACTTTCTAGAGGTGGTTAAAAATATTTCACATATTATAAAAATACAGCTATATGGAAATATTTATGTTTTAAGAGGAAATTTCAATCTCCACAAAATTATTTTAGAGAGATTCCTCTAAAAACAAATGCAGCATTTTCACATCAGATGAATATTAGTTTGAGTTTATTTGCTTAACTTTTGAATTTTATCAGCGTCAGTTTTATGAATATATTCATATTATATTCTCTATATTATATTAAATATTTGTACACTACAAAGTTTTTTTCTTGTTAAAACCATATCTGCCCCCTAATGAAAATATGGAACTTTCCTCTTATGTGGGGAAAAATGTCAGTTCTTCATTTTGCCTTGAAATAAAAACAAATTTCAACACATTAGAAGATGGAGAAAGAACTGAAAAAATAGCTCAGACACATATTTCAACTCTCTTACAGATGATGGGTATTAGCAATTTGAAAATATGCTTTCACAAAGATAGCCTGAAAGCTAAGGATATTGCTGTGCAAAATGACACAATATAGAAAGGTGAAATAATGAAAAGCACAAAAATACAAAAATTGATCTCCATATTTACTTTTCTGAGAAAGAATAGAAATTTATATTGATTTGCTACAAATTTAAAACAGAGATTTGTAAATACCTTTTAATTTTATATACATTGAACTTGTGGAACCAGTGAATACCATATGTCATCTGAATAAAGAAACTTCACGATTTTTATGCAATGCATAATTTGTAAGGAAATATTGTTATTAATTATCCTTCATATTGACATATTTAGGCACCAGAAGAATGAGAAAACATGTTTTCAGGTACAACAACATATGCCTTAAGTAGTGATATTAGGAAACAAATATTGATAAATATAATATTAATAAGTAAATAAAATGATAATGCAAACTTCATTTTTCAAGTCATCAGTCAACCACTAAGTTTAGAGAGTTTTATTCCTTTTGGGGTGGTTTCTTTTTTTGTATTTGTTTTTTTTATTTTTTGGTTTTTTTTCTCCTTAGACTCTGGGAATAATCTTTTCTGAAAGTGATACCACTAGTAGTTTATTTTCTTGTGTCTTAATAATGGTCAACGTTGGAAAGCCTGTGCAATATATAAATAATATATAAATTACGTATATTCTTCAACCTTCCCTTTATTTTAAAAATCTGTTTTGTCAATAAATAGAAGCAAAACACTGAGGTGATTCCATCATTTGTTCTTCATTCATACTTGTCCAATTGTAAAAAAATTATATATGTTCCAGTTAGGATTTTGGCAAGGAACAGCTTATTTTCCTTCACTGATATGGGGAGATCTCCCAACCTTCTCCACAAACTTCTTTATTACTTTGGGAATTCTCTAGGTGTTACCTAACAAAAGAGGTAGTTTAGTGGCCAGCTGTAGAAGACAATGAGAAAAACAAATGATGAACTAGACTAAGAACACTTTTCATTATTCACCTGGAAAAAAAGGGAAAAAGGTCTGTGTTTCCCACCTTGGTCCTTCTTCTCCATTAGTTAGTAAGTCACGTCCAGTGACAATTCTTTGATTCTTTGATTCTTGATTGTAGCCATAATTATATGTATTGTCTATTTAAGCACATATATTTACAACCCAGTATATTTTTGCCTGATATCTCTAAATAAAAATACCTACAGATTAATTTTGATAATCACAATTTACAATGGCCATTCATATCCCTAGTTAAAACTGTCTCTATGAAACTTATCTTTCCCACAGCTTTATTGCTCTCATAAGGAGTAAATTTGTTATGAAAATTGGATTTCCATTTTGGGTTCCTCTGACTTCTATACAGCAGAGAGAGGCTTCTTTGCAGATTTTAAATGCAAGAAATGACTTGCCTTTTTTGTGTTGCTTCCTTCTCAGAAGTTGGTATAGAATAATAATTCAGTTAATCTTTCAGCCTGCTAAAACTCCTAGTCAATGATGCATTGTATTGTCACTAAAGTTTTCCTTTCTGACAGTTTTGGAAAATGTTATTAATTTAATCATCAAGAAGGAAAAAATCAAATTGTGTGATGAAAAGTAATGACCCCTGCAATTTAAAGCAAAGGTGGGTAAATGCAAATGATGAGCCAAGGAAATGAACCAACAGTTCCGAAATCTTAACATGTTTTCAGAGCCAAGTGCTTATTAATGTTCTGAATAAAGTCAGTAGTTTTATTAAAAAGTACCTAGAGAAAGCTGTTTGTGAAGATAATCTATGATTAAGTTATACAATCTAAAATAAAAAGCTATTGACTTTAATCTGTATTTTTGTTAGTGATCTAAATAGATCTTGAGAAAGTCATCTTAAGTGTACATTGGTTTCTCTACCATTTAAACAACTTAACATCAAGCAGTATTAACTTAGTTCTTTAATTCTTTCAAAATTTCTAAAAGATTCTTTGATGCCAGAGACAGAAAACTAAAATCTCATGCATGTTTAAAGTTAACCTACAAAAACAGAAAGAGGAAGGATTTTTTTTTTTTTGAGGTGAGTTGAATATTTGTGGCTAGTTAGGAGGTAAAAAAAGAATTTTAAAGCAGAAATGCCAAATAAATGTGAATGTTACCTAGATATACAGAACTGACATTAAGAAACTAACATGAGATTGTCTCCAAAATAAGTTCAATTTCAGTTATAATTGGAGTATCCATATATATATATGTATACATATTCCTTGTGCTGAGTAAGAAGCCACTCAAAAATTTTGCAAATTAGTCATGTTCCAGGATCATCTCAAACTACAGACAAATGAAAAGAAATGAAATGAAACTAGATGCCTGTTTTGATTTCAATAGCAGAACTACTGGAGAAATGGCTACAGCAATATTTAGAGCACTGATAATTATACACTTTTTAAGTATGCAACATTTTTTCCAGAACACCTGGATGCACAGTCTGATTTATGTTGATAAATATTTATGGCAAATCGTTCCTTTAGATCAAGGAGATTATTTGATTGCTAAGCCTTAGTTAAAAATCATGATGAACGCATTATAAAAGGTCATAAAAGTAGATCTAAATATGATACTTGAAATCTTACCTTCAGAAATGTTTTTGACCACTAATACGTCATTTAGGCTTCTGTGACAATCACTATGGACTGGAGACAGCACACTCATACTCAGGGATATAATTAACTTTATTACAATAAATCCTAACTTAATTTTTTAAATAGAAATAAAAATAATTTCTGTCTAATAAAAATCTTCTCTCTGATAGTAGTCTCGTGTGATATTTTGCTTTTTTATAGATCAATTGACCTAGGATTTGAGGAAATCTATGTTTGGCAAACGAACCTTTGATATATGTAAACTTGCTTTTTTGTAAATGTTTTAGGCATGTTTTAGGAACTACTGTATCATTATGAATGCTTATATAAGATATAGTATCTTAACATATGTTAATGATAAGTTGATTAAGTGGATTTATGCAAAACAGACTTCACAATTTTGAATGCTTTGAGAATCCTTACTAGAATACAGAAAGTTCTTTGTAGTCCTGCAGGTGAGATTCAAGTGAATGTCTCATTTCACTAAAAGGAAGAAGGATTACAGAAGCCGACATGCTGAAAAAGTCATATGTGGTGTAGCAAACAGAAGACCAAAAGATGTCTTGTTCAGTGGGATGTAAGATGATTTATTTATACACCTTCAAGTACAGATACTATGGATGACGGGTTTGGAAATTTTTGCCTGACATGGCTTAATTAAAGGTAATAAAATTCCAAGGTAGAAATAATTGTAATATAAAATTTACAATTTAATTTATTAGAAAAATATTTAAAATGTATTCTAGAATTTAAAAACCTTGTAGCATTTTCCAGTTTTGGAAAGAGTTAGGGAAAATGAAAAGACCATGATAAATAACTTCAGAGAGTATTTTAATACTCTAAACTAGTCACAATTCCTAGGTAATGCCTATGAGAAATAATTCTTTTATAGTGGTTAATATATTTTATATATATAATTCTATGTTTCAGTCGGTTTTGAGAGCACCAACAAAATGCCAGAAGCCTTCACTTCTGATAGACTTGTCAGGAGTATAACAGTATTTCCAACAGTTTTGCAATGACAGGAAGTACTACTAATATTTTTCACACAGAAAAGTCTGCTATAAGAAATAGTGTGGAGAAAAGAACACTTGCTGTTGTACGTAACGCTGAGAAAGACTACAGTAGTGTGCCATGTTCTGGATTAAAGTGTCAAGTACAGTTTTGCATTTTAATGTTTATGTAAACATTCTTCTAAGCTAACAAGTAAACATTGAAAATGGATTGATTTATCTACTAACAAATATATGATGGTCTTGGAACTTCTTGCTAAAAAGTGCCATGCTGCTCATAGGCAGCTGACATTACAGGAAACCATGCCAATGCCAGGATACTTAAAATTTATTTTTCTAAATCATATTAAATTAAAAAATAAAATGCATAAATTTAAATGATGCCACTTTGAAAGTGTTTCCTGTATAAATACAATGATAAAATACATAATACCATCAGCATCATCATGATGATCCTAATAAGTATCGTCACCAGAATGCTCTAGGTTGGATGGAACCTTAAATGTCATCTAGTCCAAATCCCTGCTATAGGCAAGTTCACTTTCCACCAAATCATGTTGCTCAAAGCTCTATCCAACCTAGCCTTGAACACTTTCAGGGATGGGGCATCTGTGACTTCTTCAGGAAACCTGTTCCAATGCCTCGCCACCGGTAAAGATTTTCTATCTTATATCTAATCTAAATCTCCTCTCAGTTTAAAACTGCTATTGCTTGATCTGTCACTACATGCCCCTTGAAAAAGCTTCTCCCCATCTTTCTTATGAGCCCTCTTTATATATTGAAAGGTTTCAATAGGGTCTGCCTTCTCTTCTCTAGGCAGAGCAGTCCCAGCTGTCTCACCTATGAGAGGTGTTTCAGCCCTTTGATCACTTTTGAGGCCTGCCTCTGGACTCACTCCAACAGAACTATGTCTTTCCTGTGCTGAGAACCCGCAGGTTGGATGCGGTACTCTAGGTGTGGTCTCACAAGATTGGAGAGAGCATTTCCCTTGCTTTGCTGGCCACGCTTCTTTTGATGCAACTCAGGACACAGTTGGCTTTCTGGGCAGCATCCCTATGCTCTTCTCAGGATAGGTGTCCTCGATTCCACTGCCTATATGTTTCTTTCTTGAACTTTATTTTAGCTAGGAGGTTCTTGTTCACCCTTGCTGGTCTCCTGCCTTCTTTTCTGATTTCTTGTAAATAGGAATCAGGAGCTCTTGTGCTCTTAGAAACAAGTCCCTAAAGAACTGCCAGCTCCGTTCTGCTACTTTATCCCTGAGTATCCTAGGGAGTCCCATCCACTAATTCCTTAAGGACTCCTAAAACGTTCATTTTCAAAATTCAGAGTCTTGACTTTACTTATTGCCTGACATAAATCCCTTGAGATCATAAATTCCCCTAGGGAATGATAGCTGCAGCCCAAGTCACCACCAGTCCTGACTTCCCTAATTAGTTCATCTGTGTTGATAAACATCAGGTCCAGAAATGCTTCTCCTCTGACCAGGCTTTCTGTCCCTTGGATTAAGAAGTTATCCCTGAATCTCCTGGACTTCTTATGGATTACTCTGCTTTTCCGGAAGAAGTCAGGGTGAAGGAAGTCCTCTAGTAGTTTCAGAGCTTGCAAGCATGGTGGTTCCAACTCCTCCTTTTTGTAATACATGCTACATGTACTAGTATAGACACTTGAGTTGGTCTATCGACCATGTCATAGTTTTTGAAGAACAAGTCATAATTCCTTTCAGACATTTCAGAGGTGTTTCTCTGTTGGTTTCTAATGTGTCAGCAACCTCTGTGTCAAAATTCCTTTCTCTTTCCCCATTGTCTACTTTAAAGTTCTCCTTACAAGTCTGCCCAGCTTGGTGGCAAAGACCTCTTGCTTCACTTTGTCATGTGAATCCCATCAGTTCCTGACAGATCTGACGTCTCAAAGGTCAATCTGTGATCATGGAAGTCAAAACCATTGAGTACAGCACCAGCCATGCAGCCAAGCATTCACCTGTTCAATTTGTCTCCTTCTTCCTGAAATGTCTTCCTCCAACTGAGAAAATAGAGGAGAACACCTGTGCTCCAGCTCTAATGCAGGGTTGTTGCTCAGCCTGGAACGGGGCATCATATCATGCATAAATCTCCTGCTCAAATTCCCAGATATTGTGTTTCCTGTTGAGCTCCTCTTGTTGCTTGATGTAGGTAAACTTTGATGGCTTTGATTTATTTACTGTACTCTAATTAAATGTGTTTTGTAGAATATGATATATGTCTTCCCTGTTTAATAAGAATTAAGAAAGGACCTTTCGTAAATAGACTCTCAATAACTATTGTTTATTAAAATCTTTTATTAAGAATACTCTCCTTTTTTTAATAAAAATTCAAAGCAGGTTGATACAACCTTGTAATAGAGACTCCAGCTGACTAGCAGAGGTCTGGAATTTGAGTTGCAATAATTTTTGTTGTTCTAGCAAGTTGGTCCCAGGAGTCCTGGGCAATGTCACACTTCTTCTTTTAGTCACTCTCCCACCATTTAACTCTGTCTTGTGCTTTCTGGAAACGAATTGGCCTTGATGGTTTTGGAACTGAACATGTCTATATGATGCTGGAACAAAGAAGCTCCAGGCTGAGACCCTGGAGATCTGATTTACCCATCACTTTCAACTAGCTCATAGAAAGCTGTTGACAATAAAAAATATTTCAGTGAAGAAAAAAATTGCAAAACTGTCTGTGAAATATGTTTTCTATTTTTGGGCAAGATTTAATACCTCACCTCCTGGATGATAACATACATTTTTTACCAGGCTAGGCACTCTTGGGTGTTTTTGTGCATAAGTTGAATTTTAATAGCTCCCACAGGGAGACATTGTGGAAATTGTCACACCATGTTTGATCACTATCTCCACCTAGGTTTGACACTGTGGGAAGAAGGAAACATACCTGCTGTTTTAAAAGAAGATGAATCCTTCCCATTCCATTACACACTATCATGTGTAATTATTATCAGATCAGTTTGCATAGGAACTATTCTCTATAGCAACAAGGAGAATTTACGCTTTAAACTGTAAGGTTAGGTTCTGTTTTATCAGGGGTATTTTTTACTATGTCACAGACTAATAATCATAAAACAGCTAATTCTGTTAAAAAAATCAAATCTATTTATTTTTTTTTCCTTTAATGTCCACATATGGTTATGGATCTTACAATTTAGCAACAGTCTGCAAAGGGAAATGCATACATATCTAGGTCAACAAACAGAAGTAATTTTTTATTAATGACAGCAAAAGAAAAAGAACAATTTATTTCACTTTATTCTCCTTTCAAGTTCTCTGGCTTTAAATTGAAGGAAAGGAGTGTTCCCTTTTGTTTTTCTTTAATATAAGAGATTTATTCTCTCCCATAAAATTTGTGCTACAATGCACAACAGCCCTAACAGAACTGAGAGTGTTAGGAAGGTCATCAAATAAGTCTTTAAGTTTTTTTCCAGCTAGACAGATCCAAAATAATTAGACTTTAAAGGATGGAGGAACATATTAACAAGAGCAGGATTTTCTTACTCATGTCTCAGATGCAGCTGGGAATGGAGACATATTTCTCATGTGACTGTTTTCTGTCCCCATACTCACCTATGCATTTATTAGTAGTTTGTATCAGTAAAGTAAAAAGCACTTTCTTGTAAGAAATACAGCAAAAAAATGTAAAAAAAAAAAAAAAGGAAGAAGTGTTAAAAAGCAGAAAGGTAACAGTCTGAGGTAAGCTATAAGTTGATTTTAGAAGTCTAGCAGGATGAAGACTTTTTCAGTCCTCAAATAAAAATACTCAGCTTACTTAAACATAACTATTAATTGCAACATAGAGAATTCAAAACTGTAAGTAATTTAGACATCACAACTGGGAAAAAAAAAAAAAGAGATCTCTACAGAGTTCTGTGTAGTGGTGAAAGAGCTCTGAGACCATCTGTCCTATAGGACTGTCAAAAGGGAAAAGCAACTTCTATGCAAAGCATAACCAAAGACTGACTTTATCTAGGAGTTTGTTTTAAGCAACATGAAACATTGTGCCCCAGTTGCCTTAATTACACTGCTGCATCTGAACACTAACTTCCCTGCTTGTTGCAGAGCTCCTGTGGAGTTCTTCTGTAACTCTTTTCCTTAGAAGTATAGCAGCTCTAAAGGAACCAGCATTATCTCTGCTATACTGCTAATGGTTGTCCTGGCTCCTGCTGGCACCAGTGGCAGGTTGGGTAACTGGTGTTAGAGCCCCAGTGCAGCTGGAATTTGCAACCAGAGCTTTTATGAAGTGAGCCTGACTGCTCTGCACTACCAAGGGTCACTCGACACCCTTGTCACACCAGTCAGGAGAAAGCAAAGATTAAACATGGGGTTTTGTCTGTAATGTTCCTTTACTCTCTGAAGGTGGAATTTCCTCACAGGAGACATTTTATCTGTGTGGAGCCCTATGTCTTGTGGAAGACTGACATTCCTTCTTGTCCAAATGCCTTCTTCTCTCTCATTTTCATGTATTGTATTTATGAAGTTTTCAGTAAAGAAATAAGTAAGCAAGAAGGATAAATATAATGTAGGTGGGACAGAGAAATCACCCTGTAGACAATCCAGGTATCCCCAAGCCTTGAAGGTATATTTATTTCCTTGTTTGGTAGCTAAAATACACATCTGAGAGAACTCAAGAAAAAAGAAATTATTGTTTCTTCAGCTTCTATTAGCATGCTTTAGAATTTCAAACCAAGAAAATTTTATGTTGTTGTTAAACTTTTTAACAAGGTTGGACCAAGTCATTCCAGAGTTTTACGAGAGAGTAAGATAACTGTTCCACTGGGATTAGAGGAATTTTAAGAACTGTTTAGCAGCAGCCACCTAATGGCCAAGGGTCAAGCTGTCTTCAACCCCCACTATAACCAATTATTTTGAAGGCATTTCTGTTGGGTGCCAAAAGTTGATTATCCAATGTGAGTGAGATTTGGGAGAAGTGAAATTCTGTGCCAGACTCCAGGCAGACTGCCCTCCAGGCCCTCGGGAACTGTTGAAGGACTTGACACTTTTCTCTCAACCCACACACATCATCAGAAATGGAAGAAAAAGCGAGGAAGCTGACAGACTTTACTTCTTTGGCAAAGTCCTGATTGTATGCATACCCTTTTTTTGGTATGTCACTGAACAACAGATGATTACAAAGTATAAAATAGGCAGACAGCATGATTTTTGTAGCTCTCTGTATGTCTTTTGAGAATGTTTTCTCTAATACCTTTAACTCTCACAAGAAATATCATGTGGACGCTAATTACCTGCAAAAACATTTTAAAAATTTAAACTTTGACCACTGAAAAATATAGTAATCTGAAAGGATCAATTATTTTATGTGTAGTAAACAAAGCGACAGTTCTATGTGCCATAAGTTTGTTGTCTGGTGAGCCATCACTTAAGAAGTTCAAAATGTCTGATAGGTTAAGTTTATAGAAGTTGCATTAAAGCAATTAGATTATAGAGGATTTTTTAGCACTTGAGCTTCCTGACAAATGATCTTATAACAAGAATTGGTCAGTTTATCTCCTTTTCTGTCAAGTATTCACCTTCAGTGAAAGCTTTTATGCATTTTAATTTGTCTTAAATTTATGCATAACTAGATTAACAGTTCCTAGCAATAATTTGTTTTGCTTTTCTGCTTTCAGCCATCTCCTCTTTTTATACCACCTGCTGTATTTGCCTTCTGCTCAGAGTATGCTGTTGACAGTTACTAATAATGCAGATTAAATTTACTTACTATGACAGGCAAAACACTGAGCAAAAACAAAACAATAGAATCCCACATTCTTTTTCTCTGTTTAAGTAGTAGCTTAAAAGGCCAAAACAGATCTGTAAGAACATTAATTCATTAACAAAGCAGGTGTCTTATTGGACTTAAATATAGACAGTGTGGAAAGCTGCCCATGGTCTTATATAACTGCAAGGTTATATATATATAAAGGTATATATATAAAGAACGAAATATATCTACAGGTCAACCTTGATTCCTTGGAGTTCATTAACATTTGCTACTAATCAAAATATAAATATTCTTATGGAATGAAAATTAATGCTTAATTCAGATATCTTATTAGGCTATTTTTGCCATTTGCTACTCATCGCTAAATTATCTGTCATTACTTCTTGTTCTTGATTTTTAAAAAGCTAAAAGAAAACTGTTTACAGCCTTTTAGGTATCGTGATCAAACCCAGACAGAGGCTGTGTTTATTATGCCTCTCAGACATGTGGTTAGATGATGGCAGAAGCGGTGAGTGTATTAAATGACTGCCCTTTGTACCAACGCATCATTGACCCACAGCATCCTCCACACCGCAGCTTGAAAAAAACTCCTTCACAAATTGCAGCAGTCTGTGCCTTTTCCATGTATTTAACTTGGAAGATGCATGAATTACAATGATCATACAGAAAAAACTTATAGTGCTTCATGCTGCGCTATAATGGGAGTGTTCCATAATCGGCATTGTTAGTGGGAAAAGACTGGGTTGTTGGTTTTTTTTTTCTAAACCTAGGTCAAGATAGAATAAGCATGTTAGACATAATTTGGCCCTCAGATACAAATATAAAGATCCTTTTAAATGGAAATAGGAATCATTTAGAGTATCAGAAGAAGAAAAGATGACCTTCAAAAAGATGAGTTTCTGTAGAGACATAAATGGTATCTTATAGAATATGTATATACCAGTGATTCATAGGTAGTCTACTACACAGAATTCCAAATTAGCTGGAAATCCACTAACTGATGTATTTTTAAAAATGAAAAAAAAATTGTGCAAATATAAAATTGAAGCTGTTTAAAGATGTTATTTTTCTTTCCAGCTGGGGCCTCTTCCAAAGGCTTTCATTAGACCCACAGATTGCAATGCATAATGTTCTGCTATAAAAAGGGGAAGAGGATTTTTTTTAAAATGTCTATGTTAGACACCTAAATTGAGAGCTTCCGTTAATTGCCTATGCTCATTATATACCCAAAGAATAAAAGTAAGCGTCTCCAAAGGGCACCTCAGAGCATCTCAATTAGGAGGCATCTACCTCTATTCATTATACAGAGAATGAAGGCTTTTAGTTTTATGGATCAGTTTTCTTTACCTGTGCAGGGACTGTGAATCTTACTTTGAGTAACTAGAGTTTTTCAGGAGGCAGGTTTCCAGGAAACTAGTTATTTGTCATCTGCTACAAATGAAGGTCCAGGTTTCTCTCCATCTGTCATTAACACGGAGACCTCAGCCAACACCAAGTAGCTCACTTAGTGCATGATATACCATTGGTGAAAGAACAATAAAATAATCCAGACTTTTTAACTGAGGACAATAGTACAGTGTATGGAGGCATTGTCAGTAGAGAACATGGAACAGTGGCAGGGGGAAGGAAGCCAACTGCAGTAAGTGAATCCAAAAAATCCGCTATGAAGAACTGCTCAGAGACTTTTGTATCTTTAAGCAGCAAGGTATTTGTTTATTCAACATTGGGAGCAAGCCAGCTCATGCTGGACAAACTTGCTCGGTTTGAAAGTGCAAAAGCAAGCCATTTTATACACTTTAGATACATGGTTACATCATCTAACATACATATTAATAAGTAGGCTAGTCTCTGGGCAGAGTCTTTCCAGACATGTGCAGTCTTCTACCATAGGGGTCTTCTCCTCAAGCCTTCATCCCTCTGGCGGTTGCCATGGATGTCTTCCTCAATTTGACCTCTTCAATTGGGTGACCGGAATTCTTCAAGCTTGCAAAATCCTGACTCTGGGCCTTCTATATCTTATTCAAACATCTAGTTTACCTAATTTATTACTGTGAGTGTACTACTCCTATTCTTTGTATAATAAGGCCTTTGGTTCAGTGAGCAGAACAGAACATGATATTAACCAGTGCTCCTAAAATGTTCTTCTAGCAAAATGGGTATTGGGGTTTCTTAGCAGGCCAAGATATCTCAGTTAACTCTTTTAGGCCTGGCTCCTGTTTTATAAGAGAGACTACAGCAGAGTCAGGCTAAAGCAAGTAAAGCAGCAGTAGTGAGTAAGTGTTTTGGTTACTGCCATGGAGATTTCAGAGTTTTTGAAGGAGGAGTACTAGGAGCACCTGCTGCAGCAGGCTACAGTAACTGAGTGGGTTTGGGATCTCAGAATCTAGCACCCAATAGACAAAAAAACCCCGACAAACCAAGAACTGGGAAAGAGCATTCACAGCAGAGCTCTGCAATAGCAACCTCCAGCAGTCATTAAAACAATTGGTGTTATGCGGTTGTGGGTGTTACATAGTTACAAAATTCTGATTTTAAAAAAATGGCAAAATTATTATAGTTTCATCTGGACCAATGTAGTAACATTGAGACTGAGTGACTTTGGTCTGGTCTTTAATTCTAGTTTAGAAGCTCATAATTATGTACCTTGTGAGGTACTGTAAGTATCTGAAATAGCTACCTTACTCACTCTGAAGCATTCACAATAGGAAAATAGAAAGGGAAAACATCAAAAATTAATTAACACATATGAAAAAATATTTTAGGGAATACTGGGCCAGATCTGAAAAAAAAAAATAAAAAGAGACATCAGGAATGTTAAAGGAATTGCCGAATCTGACATATTTAGTGTTGACATATTTTAAAAATGTCAGAAAGGTTTTCAGAGACAACAGAGGTGGAAGCAACAAAGATGTAGAAGAGAAATTGGGAAAAGAAAGCACAAGGAGAAAAACAAATGTACCTCCTGGCAGAAACAGATCTGTGAATGTAGTCCTAAGCATTCAAGAGATCATAGCATTACTGTATATTTTGCTGTTTAAAAACTCATTTGTGTTTGATAACAGATGCCAAAACTTTCTATCACAATACATTGAATTATATGGTCATCCTAGTGCATGGCATTTTGCTATGGTGTCAATACAGGTAAAAATTGCAAGAAACATGAGAGTCCTTCATGTTAGAATGAACTGAGAGCATATTAAATCCACATCAGAATGTATTCTCATTATCTGTATTCTATGTGCATTCAAAAGAATTTCTGCCTTCTCAATACACAAGGTGTCTATATATCAACAGGTGATGTAAAGCAAAAATGTCCTTTAAAATTTTACCACATAGACTGAAAATCACAACAGAAATTGGGCACAGGATAAAACAGGGAGCCCAAGGCTTTTGAATTTAACATTTGAGATATTCTGTAAGTTCATATGCATCATAGAGATGCATATTAATAAGAAATTAATCTATTATGTCAAAGTGCATCGCCTCCTCTGTCACTGAGTTTTGTTTCCTTGTAAAACTACCCTTGTCACTTTATCTAGCTTTAGTCATAGCTACTGGGTATAGAGCTTTTCCAAAATTTATTGCTTCATTGAAAATTGTTTCGTCCCTATGTTTTTATATGTGACTTACTTTCCTTTCAAAGCTTGGGCCAGAAATTTCAAAGACTCTCATTTTTCTCCTAACTAGTTTCAGTATTAACAACAGTTTTTGTCATAATGATTTTGTGCTATGTGATATTTCCAAAGAATTATATTTAACATGCAATAGATGAGGACCTGTGCTCCATGGGGTCATGCTTTGCCACCCTAAGTCTTCAAAGTCTTTTAAAATTTTACATTGAAAGCAATATTACAAAACTCATTTTAATTTAAAATTGAATGAATTTAATTCATGGCCGGGGAACTAAATAGAGTCTTTAAAAAGACAGGACATCAATTTTTACTTCTGGATCTCTGAAGTCAGAGAAAAAGGGTGAAAATTAGCCAAAGAACAGACAAGAGAGAGATGTTAGTATAACACTATTATTATTAATATTTTTGAAAGGAATTCCAAACATGAAAGAAATCAGAAAAGAAATGTGCAACACAGCTAGCTTTTATCTTTTTTTTGCTATGAGAAACAGCCCCAAGAAAGAACTTGGAAAGATTTAGGCACAATAATAGTATGCTATTAATAAAAAATACAGCAACAAGATGAAGGAAAAAATCAAGAGACAAAGAAAGGAACATGAAAAAAGAAGAAACAAAGGACACAGAGAATGAAGCAAAAAAAAAAACATCGTGAAATTTCATTCCAATCCTTTTATTTTTCCCCATCCATCTTCCTTTGTTCTTTCTTTGTGGTATTTTGAGATATGAAGATTGAGTTCCTCCTTCTGAACATTGACTAGCATGCTGTGATTGACATGTCATCTGACAAATGCTTTACAAAAATTGAGCTATATATCATGTATAAATTGTTCTACAGTTGGCTTCATAAAATTGCTACGTTACAGTTAAAAATCTTCTAGAAGTTTCTTGTAATGGTAGCAGCAGACCACAGATAAGAACTGAAATGCTTTTATTTCAGACTGGTTGATTCATCTTTTTTAAGTCTATGAACAAATCATTTGCAGTTTGGTTGTAATAGATGCTGGTGTCATTTTTATTTTACTTAATATGTTTCTTAGTCCCAGGAAAACATATTAGATAACATCAATTCCAAACAGAACCAGTTATATCTCCAGTACTAACTGCATTGAATTGTCAGTACTGTTCCATTGTTAAAAAAACAATCAACCAACAACCAAAATAATAATAATAAAAAAAATAAAAACAACCCAACAAGGCAAAGCCCCCACTTACTAGCACTGGAGTTTGGAGTTTAGCCTTTTAAAACACATATCAGATTCACCACCCTCAATAAACCAACAATTCTGTGTTATTGTTAAGAAAGTCATGGAATCATAGAACTAGAGAATTGTTTAAGCTGGAAAAGACCTTTAGGATCACTGAGTCCTACCACTAACTCAGCACTACCAAGTCCACCCCTAAACCATGTCCCCAAGTGCACACATCTATGCATCTCTTAAATACCTCTAGGAATGGTGACTCAACCACTGCCCTGAGCAACCTGTTCCGGTGTTTGACAAACATTTCAGTGAAAAAATATTTTTTAGTATCCAACCTAAATCTCTAGTGTCACAATCAGAGGATATTTCTTCCTATCACTTGTTACCTGGATCAGGATCTCAAATGCAGAAATTCACATTTTCATTTACAACACACTTGATTGCATTGTAAATGTTTGGCACTGCATATATTCATTGGCCACTTTCAAATAGATAAAGAGAGGACATATTAAGCTGGAACTACAATTTGCCCAGAATTTCCCCCTGAATTAGAACACACTGAAAATATATGACAACTTTCCATTTTAACAGATGTACAGATAGTAAAAGGGTGCTCTAAAGCTGTTTAGAGATCCTGTGGTCTCTGAAGCGCTTGGAAAAAAAATAATTTTAGCTCAAAATAAGAAAGATCACTGACATTGACACAATTAATTCGAAGTCATACAATCACAGAATCACAGAACATGCTGATTTAGAAGGGACACAAAAGGATCATCAAGTCCAATTCTTAGCCCTGCACAGGACCCTCCCCAAGAGTCACACCATGTGCCTGAGAGTATTATGAAGCTATAGCCCAAATATCTTTCCTAGATTAAACTATCAGAACAGAGGATGTTTTTTTTCTTTTCTGAAGTACCTTAATCTTTTTTTGCCTATTGAAATTAACCCTTTTTGCATGTCTGATAACTCAAAGAAAATCTGTTATTTATGTTGACATCTGAAACTTGAGGTTAAAAAGGGGAAAATGAAATCTGGAAAATAGAAGAAATGTTAGCTTACATAATTCACTTTATACTCAAAGCAAGTTGGGGTCACACAATGCTTATTTTTCTTTCTTCTATAAGTAAAAATACTATATATTAATTTCCAACAGTGAAAACTTAAAAATGTTTGAAAAATCATATCAGATCTTTCTCTTTTTCTCCTTCTTTGTTTTTGAGTAGTGAATTCCCTATCTGAAAGTGGACAACACAGAATGCATCCCGAACTAATAGTAGTATAACTCCCTGAATGCCATCAGGACAAACATAAGCAAAAGAGGTAATTACTCCCTTACTGTAGTTATACACATACAGGCATCGATCTCTTACATCTTACTCTCCATTAAATGGCATTGTGTGGGACATGAAAATATTTAGCATCATACAAATCTTTGAACTGCAGTAACATGTTTGCAAAATTATGTGAATATAGGCAGACACTAGCAATAGTTTTAAAGTATTACGATTGTTTCTCATTACACTTAAGAATTTCTTTAAAAATTTCTTTAATAAGTATTTAATTTATGTTGGTTGTGGGGTGGACGTTCCTGACTGATTTTTGTTACATCCTCTAAACAAGTTTCTCTTCATGCTAGGAAGTAAGGATTGTCCATAAACAGCTTATAATTTTTGTAATATTATTAGCCTGATACCAAGGTTAAACTTTGGAAGAATCTAAATGTCCCTGAAAATTCCCACCTAAAGTCATAGAATGATTTAGAATGGATCCATCAGGGTCATCGAATCCAACGCCAAACCCTGCCTGGGACACCCTAAGCATCACACCATGTGCCTGAGAGTATTGTCCAAACGCTTTGTGAACCTCCTACAGGCTTGGTGCTGTGAATTCATATGTGAATTTTGCAACCAATCACTTTTTCCTTACATTTGAGCCTTAACTTTACATATGAACTCTATCACATTTCAGGTTATTCAAACTGTACATTCAGATTTGCTAGTCCCATCGTTTCTTCTCTGATGTACTCTTGGAAAAGAACAGGTGATCACATTAAAGTGCTGCAATCTAACTTTTGCAGTCTGAGTGCCCCATTGTGGTTAACAATGACATTTTAGAAGGAAATTCTTTTTGCTCTTCAGAATCCTTTTGATTAGACTGAAATTGCTAGTACATAATTTAGCAATGGTGTATCGTGAAGAGAGAATCTTTTGAAAATGAAAGAGAAAAACACTGATTTTCACAGAAGAGCATTAAGGATTTAAGCATACATACCCAGAGTCTGATTTTGAAGAATATTGAGTGTTTTCTTTTTTTGTTTAGCATACTCAGCTTCTAGTGAAATTCTGCTGAGTCTGCAGATGGTAGCAGAAAAAGGTGATTTTTGACAGGTTTTCCTTTAAGAAGGTCTGGCATGGGGTCATAAAAAAATTTATAATTCTTTTGATTTCACAGCTGTCTAAAATAAATAATGCTGCAAAATGTTCACAGACTGCCAAGATTAAATAAAAATATGATTTATTAGAAACTTACAATGAAGAATGTTTTTTTTTACCTCAAAAGGAAAAAGATTTCAAATGAAGCATAGAACCTAAAACTTTTAGTTATTAAATTTTGCATGGTTAAGTTCCTGTAAGAAATTGTGCTCTATTTTGGAGAGCCTTTCTGGGACAAAGGCAGTGTACAAATCCATTGCAAAACTCTGCTCTCCGTATTTCCAGATATTTTCCGAAAGTATGACAGTTGATTACCCTGCATAGGAAAGAAACAGTGAAAAGGGATGTTATTTCCTTCCACAGCTCTTTGAGAGCTGCCTCTGAAATTGTGGCTCAGCATAAACACAGAATGAGGACATAAAGATCTGTACTTTAAAATTTTAATAAATGTGTGATTCATTTGTCTACTGATGGTAGATTGACCTTGATTTCCTGTTCTAATTTGTATGACACCACTCCAGAGTTATAAAGGGGAACAGCCTTTTGTTCCAGGGATCAAAAGTCACTGTCTGTTGCTGCTTTTAAAGAGCTGTTGAAGCTGTCAGCTGCAATTAGCAAAGGAGAAAACACATAATGAGTCCTTGAATTGGGTATGATTCAGTGTTATGGGATACTTGAAATGCTACAGAGTATACATCGCAATAGTAAAGCCTTAAACAGGGCTTTGCAATGTTGCCTGGATTCGTAAACATCAGTTTTTACTGTACTGTTTCGAATTGTTGCAAGGCAAAATGACTATTCTTTACAAACAGTGGCTTTCACTAACATCTCTGTTACACCTGCATTAATCAGTTATGTGACAGCAATCATAGAATGGCTTGGGCTGGAAGGCCCAAGATCATCTGGATTCAACCTCACTGCCGTGGGCAGGGACACCTTTTAGTAGACCACATAGCTCAGTGAACTACATCATTATGATGTGATGTGATGTGTGATCAGACGGCAAATGCCATGAGGCATTTACAGTTCTCACATCAGGTGATGCTGAACCTCGGAGAATACATACACATTCTCACAAAGCCAAAGTCAAAACCCCAGGGACTGAGATTCATACTATGGCATGTGCTCCTATGTACAATATCAGCTTATGATGCTCTTGACTGCTGTATGTAACACTTCAGTTTACATGGTTGTTCACAAAGGCCACCTAAAATCATTTTTGGTTGAGGAAGAATAATAAGAGAACCTTTGGAAGAACTAGTCTTGTTTAAAAGCTTTTATGTGAGGGTGGCAGGCATCCTTTCATAGATATTTTATGTCTTAAGTATAGTTTTGATTGCTCTGTGGCACAAAAAGCTGCTGATTAAAATACTCATTGACAAAATTTGAAATACTCAATGAAAAAAAAGCAGGTTATGTACCATTATTTGTATAGTTATAGCAAGGTGCAAACTTTGTGATTTGCAGCACAAGAACTTTTCTGACAGTTGTCCTATTTGTCTTTTTGAAAAGAGCAAAACTATTAGAGTAGAAGATTTAGAGCATAGGTCTTAAAAATGCATCTAGAAGCTTATGTGGCAAAAAATTAAGAATGTCTTTTAAAGTTATTAAAAACTTTGTTTCAATAGCTAGAAGCTTCTTTCCAAACTTGTTAAAAGACATTCAGAATTTCTGCCTTTGTTCCCACCAAGCCTTGAAGGCTTAGAATTTAATTTAAAATACTAAAGTTTTATTTTCTCAGGCTCAGAGGCTCCTTAAAGCCTAAGTAATTCATAGGACAATCAAATTCCCTTGTATATGACGTGACATAATTACTTCTAAGAAAATTTAAAATGATGTCATGAACTGTACTGAGTCTTCTGGCCTTCATCAACTCTTGCAGTAATTATCTGTCTCAGAAAAAGGCTTTTGGAGACACGAATTGGTTGTAAATCACTACAAGCATTCTTGGCATACCTTTTAATTTGCTGATTTGTAGCATTTATTAAAAGATAGCTTTTATTTTTGGCTCCTGTCTGTCTGAAAGAGGTTTGAATAGACAAAGACTTTTTGACACCTAATAAAAGTTGTTTTCAATCACTTTTATGTAAAATAATTGTTTAATACATAGTCTCGACTGTGCCAGATAAAAACCCAGAAAGCCAAAACCAAATCCAAAAAGCCCAAAACCCAGTGTTCAGGGCTTCACTACAGGTTTCATACACGACCCTTTTTGATTCTGGATTTCGTTGTAGGTCCAAGAGTTTGAAGCCTCTTTTGTTAACATGTCAGTGTTTATAAACTTGAGTCTACTTAGTACTGACATTACCTGTTAACATTAACTTTGCTGTTAAAAAGGTGTTTATTTAGGTTAAACCTAGAGTAAATGTTGCACTAATAAAACCTGCATGTAATATACTGCATATTTTAAGTTTGTTGTTTTGTAAAGCAAAATTATCATTAGGATATAGCAAGGATGTATGCTTCTTGCTGGAGATCTTTTATGACAATACGTCAAAGAAACTACATGATAAATCTGACTCTTAGATAACACCTGCAGAAATCTTGCCGAAGTCTTGGCTTATTTGGTATAACTTTACTAGATTCTGAAAGCACACAGGATCACTCCTGAGGAGAAAAGGCAACGCAGAAAGAATCGTGTCTTGCAGAATATACCCCCTAGGGAGTCCTTCTGCTGTGCCTTTTGCAACCGGACATGTCTGTCTTGTATTGGCCTTTTTAGCCACCAACGCGCTTGCAACAAACGTGGGTAGAGCCCTTCCCAAATCTTCGTTCGCGAAGCCCAGCCATAAGAGAGACTAGATACTGATGTGATATGGAATCTAAAACTACTCAATAGGTTATGTAATTTGGACTTTCTTTTGTTTATCAAATGAAAATTAAATTTATAGTAGGAAATAGCTACTTTTTCTTATTATTAATTTAACCATCTCAGTTTTATATAGGAAGAATGTTTTTAATGTTTTGAGATACAATATTTTCTTGAATTCTGTTGGTTCAGTATTTAAGGTACCCTTTGGACTAGGTAAATAAAGCCTTCTGAATATACTACTGGAGACAAGGTCATCTGAGAATAAGTGAACTGCAAATAAAAAGGTTTTGTTATGAAGTTTTAGCCAGTATTATATGATACGTTTCATATTAATAGTAAATCTATGCTAATGTAATAGTCACTTGGGAGAGCTTAAGAAACATTATCAGTAGGAAATGTAAAGTAAATGTAGAGGTTGATTTTATTTGACAGTTTTAATTTAATTTCTTTAGAACTCCATTTTCCTGATACTTTGCAGGAAGAAAATAGAAGATGCTTAGGAAACTGAGGGTGTTTTTGTCTTATCCTCCTGTGACTGCATGCAATATCTATAGCAATCACTGATACATTGTTCAGAAACACAAAGACCAATTATAGACTAAAAAATGATGGTGTGAATTATGGTATTCTCTCCAGGAGACAAATAGTACATTCCTGTTCCTCTTCAAAGGTTAATGGCTCAGCTGAGTTAATGTAGGTTTGCATTACAGAATAAGAAACTCTTTCTTAATGCCACTGTTTTGTTCTTTCTCTTTAAATTTCATTGTTGTAGTGGCTCATACACATCTATCAAACATAGAATTTATGTCACGGACATGCTTGGGATGTGATGGCAAACCACAAACTCACAAATGTATTCACCTTCTATTTCTCCACAAACAAATGTACGTGCTGTTACATACATTTTACTTCTCTGCATATTTTAGAACAGAAATTAGAATTTGGACTCTAACTGAATGATTGTGTTACTATTTACAAATTCATGTTTCTTTCTCCATATCCTCTTCTCAGCCTAATATTCTGTGAACACCTGTCCACCAAGTGGCAAAGTTTCAACAGGAGAAACAACTGAGCCATGCTCCTGAGATATTTTGCCAGCCATATATTAATATAAAAAATTACTTCTATTCTCATTTAAAGGAAAATGCAAGCAACCATTCTCCGGAGGGTAGCAGAGCTGTGTAAAAAGATGTCTCTTAGAGATCCAGAATTAATATTCAAAGCTCTGGAGAAGCTGAGATTCCAGGGAAAGTCTTTGCATGTCTGCCTAAAGCAACAAATACCCTTCTTAAGCTGCTGCTGGTACTATGTGACAAGCTCAGGCATCCAGCCCTGAGGTGTAGATTCTGCTCTGAGAAGAGGTTCATTAGGACCACCACCTTCATTCCCAATTGCCATCTCACGATGTCATGTGTGTTGTAGATTCTGTATATTCTGTCATCTTTCTCTGTTGTTTCCTAATTATACCAGATATTCAGCGCAGCCAGAAATGTAGGACTGTTCAGGCATTGCACTGATGAGGATTGTACAAAGCATGTTTTCTCAAATTTAGATAGGATGGAGTTGGTTATGAATTTCAGCAACTTTTCTGTGGCCTTAATCACTAAGTTTATTTTATTATTAGAAATTAAGAAAGAAAGAAAGAAAGAGGGATAATTAAATTTCTCCCAGCTTCAGGCTCCATCAAAGATACATTAAAAATAAAGCTACAAAGAGATATCTAGCAAAACTTTTTAAAGATAGAAAACTAGTAAAACAAAATGGATAAATACTTCCAACTTTTTCTAACAGATAAAGCACAAACTGAGTACTTTGAATTAATTCAAGAGTGTTTTACATAAAAAATGAAACATAATATGAAGATCTAAGAATATGTTACTGAGTTTATCTATGTAAATTGCTTAACATCTTTCCTCTCTTGTGCAAGACTTAAAAGAAATAGAAATTGTGAATTCACTGTACTTTCTTTTCTGTCAATTGTATCCTTTTTGTGCCTTTTATTTATACTTTCCTGACCTACAAAGAGTGTCAAACACATCCAGCAGCCACAGTCCAGTTGCTCTGCCACTCCATTAAGCTATAGAGAGCCTGGCCATGTAGCAGTCACTTATTCAAGTGAATCATTATTGTAATTATGCATGTTGCAATTATTATTAGTTGATCACAGCAAAATGCTAATTCAGAGGAACTATTTTATAGAACTAGTTTTTTTCCAGTCTTTGACTCTTTGAAGCAGAGGCGTCACACAGTTTCATGGCATTTATATCTTTTCTTCCTACCATTAGAAAGCCACCTCATCAATTTAGATCATGTTTTAATCATAGTCATGCAGACCCTCAAGGCCATGTGCAATTGGCTGCACTCCCTGCACCTGAGGGGCTACAACTGAAGGACCTGCTGGAGCACAGAGACTGTCACATCTGATTGTTTGGATGTGATTTACTGATGCAGTACCTCATAATGCTTTAATGAAAAACACTCTTTTCCTTAAAAAAAAAACATTATTTTTTTTACAAATTATGTTAAGCTTTCTTTTCTTTTTTTGTCTTAAGGAAAGGGAAAAAGACAGATAAAGTGGCATCCACTCTACATAAGATTTTTAATGTTAGAAAATAACAAAGCATTAAAAATGTCCATCATTTGCAGTAATGATGCTGTCTGCTACTCATCTCAACAATTTATCCCAAAGAAAAAGGAAGGTTCTTTTTCAGATCCTAGACACATTTTCACCTGTTCTTAACTGTTAGATCTGAAGAGGCTTAAGAGAAGTTATGATTAGTGTCAAATACAAGCAGTACTGTTGATTTCTGAAATACTCTATGTGATTGTATTATTCTGTGATTCTCTCCAGTTTTGCTGGAAGACTGTAACACATATTGTATATGAGCTTTATGCCATCTTAGACTTTGTGACCAGTCTACTAATTCTCCCTGCTTCTTACATTTAATATAATTTGCTTCAGGACCAAAAAAATATCCGTAAGGTTTCATTATTTAGGGTGTGCTGCTAAGCTGCTTAACAGAAATCAGTCTGTGAGATGGGGGGAGGATTTAAAAAAGTGTATGAACTTGTGCTGTAGATTTGTATTTTACTTCTTAGCTTGGATTTTGTCTCCTCTTGTCTACCTTCAAGAGAAGATTTCAGTGCAATGCCAAGACTGGGGGGGGAAAACCCAAAGTTTTTAGTGAAGGAAATTCTGAAGACCAATTTTCTTACTCTATATTTGTTTCAGATATTATTCTACTCTCATACTTTATCAGAATACAAAACTCTAGAGTAAATAAGGAAGCTTATTTTAAAGGAAGCATATTTTAAAGTGACAGGTATAATTTGTAACAGTGGTCAAAAGTAATTTGTTCTTTGAAGAATAACATAAATGCCAAAATATTCAGTTGCAGTAATTCTGTTCAACAGTTCTTCTGGTCTAATACTTATTCTGATGAGATAAGATCTGGAGGGTGCATCAAAGTGGAAGATTTGACTAAATGCATCATTCTAATGGGAGTCTGCGTGTTTTAAACTAAGATATGAACTTTAATATATATCATGGGACCATAGAATCATAGAATGGCTTGTGTTGAAAAGAACTTGACTGATCATCTAGTTCTAATTCCCTGCCATGGGTAGGGACATCTTTCACTTGACCAGGTTGCTCAGAGCCTCATCTGTCCTGGTCTTGAACACTTCCAGGGATAGGGCACCCACAACTTCTCTGGGCGACCTGTCCAGTGTCTCACCAGCCACACAGTAAAGAATTTTCCCCTAATATCTAATCTAAACGCATTCTCTTTCAGTTTGAAATCATTCCCATTGTCCTGTCATTACATGTTGTTGTAAATAGGCTCTCTCCATCTTTCTTATAGGTTCCTTTCAGGTACTGCAAGGCCAAAGCCTTCTCTTTTTTAGGCTGAACAATCCCAATTCTTTTAAAGATACCTAGAAAAAAGGGAAAAAGTCATAGTGTGGAGCATGGGTATCCAACTTAGATTACAAATTTCAAGTTTGAGTTTTTCATTAGAGCCGGTCAAGATTTTTCAGTTTTATAGTAGTATAAGTAAAGGTAAGACGTGACTCACATCATCATGTTTGTCAGTGACCTCATGGCAAAGAAGGTAGAAAAATATTAATATTTCTTTTCCAAGCAAAATGTATGCCTTACAAAAAAAGATTTCATTTTGTTTTCTCTTGCTGTCTCACAGAAACAAAGGTTCATGCACATTTTAAGACCTATAATGCATTTGCTATTTAAAATGCAGTCATTATGATGACAACATATCACAGATGGCGGATAGTAAAAGGGACAGTTTTGCAAAAGTATATACAGAAACTACATTTATGCAAACTGACAAATAAACACAGTCACAAGGTCAGTTGGTATACTTCCTGTTCACATTTGTGAACACTCTTGTACCATTATACTCAGTGAGATAATTCATCTAGTTAGCTCTCAGCATCTGCAAAAGGTTAATCATCTGACAGAAATCAGTTTATAAATGATTTGACAAAGTGAAAACAAAGATTAAAAAGGATAGAATTTATAGTAAATAATTTCATCAGTCTCACTTTTGAGGAAGTGTTGTTTTATTAAAAATGAAACAGTTACTGCTGAGATAAATAAATCATAAGAAAGGACAAAAGGGCACTTTTGAAGAAGGATGTAAATCCACATATCATAGTGAACCAAAAGGTCTGTCACAGAATAGAATCTGTCAAAGCAAGTTCATTGATACTGGGGGAAAAATGCTATTGTCATAGGTTAATCAGATTTTTATCAGAGTGTGCAAAAAATCCTTGAAATGTTCTTCCCTTTTTTCTCTATCTTTGTACTTTTGTAGAATGGTTGGGGTTGGAAGGGACCTTTGGAGATCCTATGATCCCCCAGTTCCCCTCAAGGAGGTTCACCTAGAACAGTTTGTCCAGAACCACATCCAGGCGGGTTTTGAATATCTCCAGAGAAGGAGACTCTACAACCTCTCCGGGCAGCCTGTTCCAGTGCTCTGTCCCTCTCACAGTAAAGAATTTTTTCCTCCTGCTCAGATGGAACTTGCTGTGTTTCAGTTTGTGCCCATTGCCCCTGGTCCTGTTGCTGGACACCATTCAAAAGACACATCCTCTTGAAGCATGCTCTTGAGATATTTGTATGCATCGATAAGATCCCCCCTCAATCATCCCTTCTCCAAGCTAAATAGTCCCAACTCTTTTGGCCCACTGTCTTCCCATAACAATAAATAAAATAGAGTTTATACATTTGCATTGAAATAACTTTCACTCAATAAGCATGGATATATACATCTTCACTCTCTCAACAGAAACTCTTAAAATTTACAAAAAAATATGACTTCTGAAATTCATATAAGCTAAAATAATTTAATATTTTAATATGTTCACACTTTAAACCAATTTTTCTAGAATTTTTTCCCCAATATACACATAAGTTTTTTTTTATGAGATAGGTAGTTTGAAGTTATGATCATGGGCCAAAATCTGAAGTTTATGCTTGGACAGAATTTGATCTTACCTCAGACTCAGAACAGGTTATGAAATATGCTGAATCAATTAAGGGTTGGACTTGATTTCAGAGGTCTTTTCCAACCCAGTCGATTCTATGATTCCACGATTCTATGAATGTCTCACTGTTGTTTCTTGTCATTATATTTTGCTCACAGGCACTCTTACATTACATAGAATTTTATACCCTTATTTTCATTGTTACTCAGAATTTTCATGATACTGACTCCTACTGAAATTCAGGATTGCTCTTCTCTCTTGAGTCGTGGTTTAGTACAACACTTTTATTCTACTGTAACTAATATATTCTTTACTGAAAATACAGGGAAAAGTTACAGGATGCAAGAATTTTTATAAAGACTGATTTAAAATATCTGGAAAAAGAAAAATTACCACAGGTCTCAGATTTATAATCAGATCTGGTATCTTCAGTTTATCTTCTCCTACAAAGCTAAAAAATCTTATAATCATAGTTGTTGTTAGCCTGGACTGCTGAATTTTCAGAAGCAGAGCTGTTTCCCAGGAGAACAGCAAACACCCAGGGAATTCAGCAATCTCTGTATAGAAACCATGAGAACTGAAGTCTCAATCATTTTCATGGAGATCGTAAACATTTCTGTTCTTCACTTGGAATTACAATGAGGCCAAGTTAAAAAAAAATATTGAAGCTCTTTATGAAAAAAAGCTTTCACTTTATTTCCTTTACCTCTCTTTCTTTCAGCCACCCCTAAAGAATATAACTAATTATTGCTGCAGGGTGAGAAAGCAGAAAGAAAATGAAAGTTGTTAACAGTTACTATTTTTATACAGAAATAAATTATATTACCCAGTAGGACCATATGACAATCTAGGTGGATATACATCAACAATAATCTTGCACAACCAGGAGAAGAATGATTATATCCAATGAAAATTATGAGATTATTTTAGTTATTAAATAACCTTTTGAAACTGATCATTTTACAATAATAAAGTGTGTTGGAGGGGAAATTCAGATCACGTTTTTCCACAGCTGACAAGCCATGTAGATGTAGATAACACTACCTTTCAAGAAACTACCATTTTACTCCTGTAAAGCCATTAGAATCTTGACCCAAATGTTTACTAAAATCAGTACGAGTACATAAGTATACCGCAAATAAAGCATTTTGAGAACTGAACTATTTTTGGACATATAAACATGTTTTGAAATTTGAAAGGTTGTTTTGAAGACTCTCTAGATCAAGATCTGTTCTTGTTTCTTGCATTGCATGCAGTCCCCTCTTTGTTGCTTTCAGCAGGTTTGCACTTTGATCCTAAGGTTACACTTCAATGGAATAAGTAGCTTAGAGGACAAACATCATCCAGGTTTAAGACAGTGAATTCAAATGTTGTTGCTGCTATAGTATAAAGGTCGATCTGGGCACTTAAATTCGCCAGCATCCTGGGACAATACTCAGGCAGTCAAATGGACCTGAGACCAGCGCAGTCTACTCTCACTTTCAAAGCTAGCCAGCTGAAAGCAAGTTTTGATGTAGCCACAAAATCTGCACTCATGCCTGCTTTTGAAGGTGCTGACATATCTTAAAGATGGCAGTAATCTTATACACAATCCCCAGAAGTGTTAGCTATTCTGGGCAAACCTCTCACAGGAATAGCTCATTAGTTTTGACTTAGGAGCCACTGGAAGTAGCTCCTGTAGAAAAAGCCATTCAACTGGTCTGACAAACTGATAATTAATAAGGTGCTTTGTAACTTACATTTACAAACAGAAAGGCAAAACAACTGAGCCTAATCCCTTGTAGGGAGATAAATTCTCTGGTGTTAGATTTGTCCTGTAAAAAAACATGGAAAGGCAATATATATCTTTAGTAACCTCAAAATAAATCTTATATTCAAGCTATTAAATTTACTCAGAATGTATTTTCTGTAAAATGGAAATACTTCCTTAGGGTTTGTGTTTTTCTTTTTCCCTGTAAGTATTTTGGCATGGTATTGTTGCTTATATCGTTTACAGAGAGAATTTACTTTCAGAATCTGAGTTTCTAAATAATAGTACCAAGTATTGGTACTAGAAACCTGCATCCATGCACTTGCAGTATAAAAATAGGCAGTGATACCTGTGTTCAGTAAAAATGTTTTGATTTTCAAGTTAGGCACAGCCAGTAAATATCCTAAATTACATGCAGAAGAACCTGGATTCTTAGACAAAAATCAAAGAAATTACATCTTCATAATAATAGTGAAAAATGAGGATCAGACTCAGGGACTTACACTTTAAAAAATGAAATCAGAATTTAGCTCTTGCACAAAATGAACCCTCAGCATGCACTTTCAGTCTTGCCTTTTCTCTGGAAAACTCTGCAGATGGAGGACATCTTTTACTTACATTGCCCCTCGCTCCAGAAATCGTCCTCCTACTGAGTTACTTCCTCTCTTTGTGTTTCACCCCTTAACCCTCCTTTTTCACTTTACCCTGCAACTGAATCCTCCCTCTGCTCAGCACAGCACACCTCTGTGCCATGTTCACTTCGGGCTAAAGGAGAACACTTGCATCTCAGCGCTTTAGGCTTTCTGTGTGCTTGTTCTTTTACTTTTCTCTGTCACCATAGAGTATGTCATTTTCTCCTAGCTATCTGCATGAGAGTAACTATTGCTAGCTCTATAAAACGTTTTCTCTTTATCCTTCCTCTCTTTCTGTAAAATATTTTATCGCAGTTTCCATAAAGGCCTGTACAAAATGGAGAGAAGCAGGCTCTGTTCTATTCATTTCTTCAAAAAGAAAGTCAAGAGCATATGCTCACACTTGCTTCCTTTGAAAGATGTGACAAGAGATTATACCTGCCATATGCACGGAGTCTTATAATGTTAATATGGAGGAAGGTCATAACCAGCTTTTTGTGAGCCCTGCACCCCACAGAGCACCGGGTCCATTCACAGTGGTATTCCCAGCATTAATAGACTGTAGAGATTTAGTTGGTCATGTGATTCCTCTCAAGTGATTTTTATCCACAACTATGGCAAGCACTAAGCCTTTCTTGTTCACCTTTACTGACAATGAAGGGTTCAACTGCATCCCAGAGCATAAGTGCCACAGATAATGTAAATGCAACCAGAAACCTCTGAAAGTTCCTTTCTCTCTTATAACTCATTATCTCTAATATTATCACTTTGTATTATTATGTGTCTCCCCTCTGGTCACCCCTGCAAGCTGCTTAGATAGAAGAGAGAACCCCTTTTCTAAAACTATCCAATAAAAAGAACTTCTATAGGTTTATGTAAGAGAGATGTGGATCCTCAATATGACAGTTAGTATGGGTTGACTCGAACTTTCCCCATATGACTTATTGAAACTGATGTATTAAATTAAATAAAAACGCTGGATATTACTTTGCCATCTAGCATTAGTTAGGCTGAAATGATCTGATGTGGAGTGAATTCAGGTGGGAGTGAGACAAAATATTCCATACCAGAAGGCAGCAATTCCACTTGTTAATTGATGGGTTGTTAGCATGACTTTAAACAACTTGGCAGCTGGCTGGCAAGCTTTATTCGGTGGGTGAGCACATATGATGTATTGATATTTAAAAGGATATAATCCAGTTACAATCCATATAATCACACTTCTTCCTTGTTTCTAACTATTCTTGTGACAGTCAAGAGCTAGGAGTAGTGGCAATGGAAGAGATTAAACAAAAAATACTTTCTTCAGTCTTTCTTTTTATTAGCCTGAAAGTATTCTGAAAATAGTGAATTTCACTGTTTGCCCTGTAAAGCTGTAGTTGAAGGACTAAGTCTTGTCGGCCTAGGAAAGAGATGAAATACCCTTTTTCAGTGTTACAAGTTGTCTTTCTGTTCTTTCACACAGTATTGGGGCAGAAATAAAAAAGTGCTAGTTAGAAAACTTAAAAATTGTCAGGTAGATCCAGGAGCAAGAATCATTCTGGGTTTTATTCTGATTTTCTTTCCATGTTGTATTGACTATTCATTAAGTTCATTTTCATTCATGTGTATTTTGACTCACAGCTTCATGTCTATAACTCTTGTACAAGACCATTGGAGCAATATAGGAGTAGTTAACAGCCTTTATGCCATCAACCACTGTGCAGAGAGTATTTTATTAATTTTATAAGTAATGAAATGTAGCACAAAGAAACTTCCTCAGTGTTGCAGAACAAAGAAACCTGAATCAAACCTCCTTGGTCCAAAGATGTATACAGACCTGGAGTGCCTGGTTTCACTGCCATTATGGAGGGTTATAGAGTTCAGTTTCACTCTTCTCTTGCTTCGGATCAGTCATGTGGTCTAGAGCACAGGAATTCATTAATGCCAAATGAACCTCTCTCCTTACTAGATCACTGTCTTCTTTTACTGTAAATGACAAGTTCACAGTGTACATGGACAAGTACTAGATGTCATCTGAGATGCTGACCTATGTGCAATGACAGTCTCAGGAATAGAATCACCCCTTTCAGAGGAACCTAGAGGTGCAATGACTTGGTGTGTAATGTCAACTGTCACTTGTGTTTGCTTCTGCCGTGCAGTTCTGTTCACAGAACCATCATCTCTGAGTGTTTCCCTAAGTTACACTCTGTCCCATAAGGCAGAAGAAACTTTTGTTTTTTGCTAATAAATCCTTTAGGGTGAATAAAAGTAAATCAATACTAGATGATCAGCATTTACAGAGCATCTCATATATACATATATATAAATATGGCTTATTTTAGAACAATTTGGTTGCAGAGGGTAGTGGTGGTCCTCCTTTGACACAGCCTGGCCCATAAGATGTAAGTATCACACACCCAGAGAGTCCTCACTGGCCTTCCTTAGATAAATATCACATACTCAGAGGCTCACTCCCAGGCCTCCACAAATCTAACAGTTTGTGGGCTATGGCCTCCTCCCCTCAGCATTTATCTTCAATCTCCTGGAAGTAGGCTTCTTTGCAAGCAGCAATGTTCTAAGGCAATTAAAAAATCCAATTCCTCACACCTTAGCGCCATTTGAGTTCAAAGCAGGAACGTATTTCAAAAGAGACTTATCCTCCCCTGTCCTTTAATTCACATTTTGGAGATGTCTGAACTGAACTACCTTCCCTTAGGTACTCTCTGGAAGATATGCTCAAAGACTTGTATTCAACACTCCTCATGTCACCTTACAGGACTATGACAGAGCTAGTCCAATGCAGGACCTGCTGATGTATACCTCAGACGGATCCTGGTCATCAGCATCTAATGTTTCTGACTGCAGGTTGACCTCAATGACACTGAACCACTTGATTAGGAATAGCCCTCTTTTGGCATGTATTTTTTTTTGCAAGATTGATAAATTTAATGAACACTTATTTATAGGTCTAGGTAATGTCACTATGTGGATATTCAATGCACTGTCTGAATTAAAATGGATCCCCAATGAGAACTCTTTTAAACAAACTTGATTAAAAATGTGTTTGTGTCTGAAGTGTGAGAATTATAGTAGTTCTTCTAATCTGAACAGCATTGATGGAAAATGACAATGATCGTTCTCCTCTGCCTTTCCACTGCTATAGGATAATGAAATATGTTGTTGTAGCAGGATGTCTGCTGAAGTGGGAGTATAACTTGGGTTCATGCTGCTTTTGGTGTTGAAGATTGCTGAGACCAGTCTGACTCAACAATCCCAAAGCACTCTAAGGATATGAAAAATAGTGTTTTCTGACAGAAAGTGACACTGGTGAGAATGTGGCAGACAAAGCTCCTGATAAAGGAACCAACAAGTGATAGAACTGATAGCTTATCTAAAGCTGCTGTGCTAAAGGCAGCTGAGCTGGCGTGGGTAGCCTAGAAACATTTGATGGACAGTCAATCACTTTAACTTTTAAAAGCCGGGTCTCACTTTTTAACAGCAGGAACTTCTAGCACACTCCTTCTGGAGGTGTGTATGGAGATTCCTCCCTCCGGTGAGGAACTGCCCTCAAAGGTTGCTCCTCGAGGCTGCGTGAAAGAGATTTGCCCATTGTCACTGGTATGGATGAGTAACCTCAATCTCTACTTATTAATTATTAAGCTAGCTTTGAAATTATCAATTTAATAAATAGGGCATTATACTATTATTTATAGCTATAGTGTGTAACAAATAATTCTGATTAATGCCTTTTTTGTTTAATTATTATCATCAATTCAAATAAATAATTTATCTTATTATATATATTTATTGGTATAATCAATAGATATATCAATATATTTATATAAAATAAACATAATATTTACTTAAATTGACAAAGTCATATAAGGGATCAATTACATCTATATAGTCCTTTAGAAAAAATCTTTGACCAAGGTTGGGACTAGAATTGGATCCAGCCATACCTAGACTCTTATGAGACAGAGATTAGAAAGCAAGGAGGTCCTTTCTAAACCTCATGACTCAAGGGGTCAACTTTGCCTGAAGTTTCCATTCTATCTGCAACAGCTCTAAGGAGGAAAAGCACGATCATGTTTCCATTAAAATGGTGGGATTTTTTTGGTGTTAGCAGCAAGGAGAGAGTGAATATCTTAGAAGAGTCCTAACATACGTCATGCTCAATGGAAGTTCCATGTTCAGGACATCTAAAAATTTCTCTTGAGCTGTTAAACATGTTATCAATCTCCCTAGCAAGGAATAACTAGTGGTGAGGAACTCAAAAAACTTAGAAACAATATGAGATTATTAATTTCCATAATTTGCAGTTTTATGATGCCATTTCTCACCCAAATGAAAGTTCCACTCTTCAAGGTGAATTGTTTAAAGATGTCTGCACAACTGCAATAAAAATATTCAAGGTGATGAAAGACCAAAAACATGATGAGGTTATTGTAATTATGGCAGAGCTTGCAGGTACAAACCATCTGGCAGAACTGTTAATTTCATAGCAGCATATTCTCAGTGTGCTAACTTTGTCAGAAGCTTTGAAAGTCAGTATCCATTTATATTCTGAGCCACTGTTTTCAAAGGTCACTCTCTAAAGTGTTCACACAGAGTAGAAAAGGCCTGGATGTTTATTCACATATTACTTACACATAAAAGGGAATTCTGAAGATAACTGGGAGAAAAATGTCCATATCTGTTCGACTGTCTGTTAAGAAATATTGAGCTGTAGTTCTTGAAGATGTCTACAAACATACTGATAGGACAGTACTATTTTATCCTGGAATAATTAAAACCATCTTTTCCTTAATATGGACAATTACTTTTTAATTATAAGTATTTAATTTGACTATCTGATGGTACGTACCCTATATATTTGCTTTCTGGATGAAAATTTTTCAGAGGAGAAATGCTGTATCATAAATTTCAGAGGAGAAATGCTGTATCATAAATTTCTAATTTGAAATACTCTAATAATTCTGAAGAAACATTGTAATTACTATCAATTAGTCCCTGACTCCCCAAAGACTGCTCTCTCTACACATCACATAGCTCCCCAGAGAGAGCCTGAATAATAGTGTAGCCAGGAAAAAACTAGAAACTATTTCTCTTTCCTTGAAACAAGGGTTCTTTAAATTTATCTGTATGCAAGCACATTTCGTTTTTTACTTCTTATTTGAGAAATAAAAATCAGATAAAAGGTATCAATTACTTTTGTTAAAAAGTAAATTTTCCTTTTGCAGAAATCTCTGCTGATTTCAGTACAATTTTATACTATATGGCCAAAGTAGAATCGTCACATCATGGCTAGGCTTTGCGAACGAAGATTTGGGAAGGCTCTATCCACATTTGTTACAGGCACGCTGGTGGCTTATGAGGCCAATACGAGACAGACATATCCAATTGTAAAAGGCACAGCAGAAAGACTCCTTAGATGGTATATTCTGCAAGACACTGTTCTTTCTGCGTTGCCTTTTCTCCTCGAGAGTTTCTCCTTGAGGGTTTCTCTTAAAGTGGGGGCAGTATCCAATTCATACTTTACTGGTTGTTGTGTGATGGACTGAATTGCTGAGTCTTGGACTACACGGTTGGTACTGAAAAGAGTCTGAAAGTGTTCAGACCATCGGTTCAGAATGGAGGTTTTATCTGTTAGAAGCGTTTGACCACCAGCGCTGAGTAGAGGGCTTTGTACCTGGTATGTAGGCCCGTATGCTGTTTTCAAGGCCTCATAGAAACCTTTATGATCACCTGTATCTGCGCATAGTTGAGTTTTTTCAGCTAGATCAATCCACCATTTGTTCTGGATGTCACAGAGTTTCTGTTGGAGCTTGCTGCATGCGAGACGAAAGGCCACTTTTCTTGCATGACAGGATGGCAGTGCAAGGTGTGCTTGGTGGGCGGTTCTCTTCTTCCTCAACAATTCCTGGATTTCTTGATTGTTTTCATCAAACCAGTCCTTGTTCTTCTTGAGGAAGAACCCTAAGGATTCTTCGGAGGATTGTAGGATGCTGTTTTTAATATGGTGCCAAATTGTTTCAGGAGAGGAATCTGCAGAATCTGTGGAATGGTTTTCAAGCCTAGTTTGAAGGTTTGCCTGGAATCTGTCTCTTACTGTGGCTGATTGGAGATTGTTAACTTGGAGTCTTCTCCTTTGGATATTGCTCCTTTTAGGTTTGAATTTGAGATTGAAGTTGAGTTTACGGCGCACAAGCCGATGGTCTGTTTGGCATTCTGCACTGGGCATCACGCGGGTATGGTGGACATCGCGAACATCTCTCCGTCGCACCAGGACATAATCGATGAGGTGCCAATGCTTAGATCTGGGGTGCATCCAGGTTGTCTTCNGTGATGGACTGAATTGCTGAGTCTTGGACTACACGGTTGGTACTGAAAAGAGTCTGAAAGTGTTCAGACCATCGATTCAGAATGGAGGTTTTATCTGTTAGAAGCGTTTGACCATCAGCGCTGAGTAGAGGGCTTTGTACCTGGTATGTAGGCCCATATGCTGTTTTCAAGGCCTCATAGAAACCTTTATGATAACCTGTATCTGCGCATAATTGAGTTTTTTCAGCAAGATCGATCCACCACTTGTTCTGGATGTCACGGAGTTTCTGTTGGAGCTTGCTGCATGCGAGACGAAAGAATGTTTTTCTTGCGTGACAGGATGGCAGTGCAAGGTGTGCTTGGTGGGCACCTCTTCTTCCTCGACAATTTCTGGATTTCTTGATTGTTTTCGTCAAACCAGTCCTTGTTCTTCTTGAGGGAGGACCCTAAGGATTCTTCGGAGGATTGCAGGATGCTATTTTTAATATGGTGCCAAATTGTTTCAGGAGAGGAATCTGCAGAATCTGTGGAATGGTTTTCAAGCCTAGTTTGAAGGTTTACCTGGAATCTGTCTCTTACTGTGACTGATTGGAGATTGTTAACTTGGAGTCTTCTCCTTTGGATATTGCTCCTTTTAGGTTTGAATTTGAGCTTGAAATTGAGTTTACAGCGCACCAGCCGACGGTCTGTTTGACATTCTGCACTGGTCATCACGCGGGTATGGTGGACATCGCGAACATCTCTCCGTCGCACCAGGACATAATCAATGAGGTGCCAATGCTTAGATCTGGGGTGCATCCAGGTTGTCTTCGGACCGTCTTTCTGCTGAAAGATAGTATTAGTGATGGTGAGCTGTTGCTCCGCACAGAATTCCAGCAGGAGTCGACCATTATCGTTGCAGTTTCTAACACCATGCTTGCCTAATATTCCTTTTCAGGCTTCAAAATTCTTACCTACTCTGGCATTGAAATCACCAAGGATAATGATCTTATCATCTGCAGGCACCTTTTGGGTAAGGCAGCGCAGGTCAGTGTAAAATTTATCTTTTTCGGCAGGGTCAGCTTGGAGAGTTGGGGCATATATACTAAAGACGACAACATGTTGTTTGTTGTGGAGTGGAAGGCGTAGGGAGATAATGCGGTCAGAGTGACCTGTCGGCAGATTTTCGAGTTTTGGAACAATAGAGTTTTTGATCATGAAACCGACACCTGAGAGATGTTTTTCTGTTCTGGGTTTACCTGACCAAAAGAGTGTGTAACCGGTACCATGTTCTCTGAGGCTGCCTTCCTCGTGAAGACGAACTTCACTGAGAGCGACAATGTCGATGTTAAGATGAGCCAGTTTATAGGCGATTAGGGCAGAACAATGCTCAGGACGTCCACTATCTGCAGAATCGAGCATGGTTCTGATGTTCCAACATGCTAGAGTTAATTTAGGTACACCTTTGGAGGCAGGTGCATGCCTTTGTCTTTTGATCTTTGTGCGACCGCATTGGAAGAAGATGCCTGTTGGTCTGCGGTTAACCAACTGGGTGAAAGTGCAGATGAGCTTTGTTTAGGCCACCTTTTCTAGGCCCCTCTCCAAGTGGAGCAAGCAGTGCTGTCCTTGGAAAGGCTGCTTGGTCGTTCAGGGTGCAGCCCCAAGAGACTGTCATCTCCAGTCAGTCTCAAATGATCAATATCCTGAACCGCCTGTATGCAGGGTTGGGTCTGCAGCTTCCAGTGCACCTTTCAGCTGCCGTTTCGACCCTCACCCGTCGCTACAGGGCTTTTTGCATGTGGGTAAAGCCTTCAAGCCTGCGCAATGGATTTTTTAGGTGAGATGTAGTATGCGCGGAACTGAACCCACCCTTTAATCCTAAGGTTCATCTGCCAGGGCCGAGCAAGCTTGGACGGTGGCAGCGAGATCCTCAGGATGTAGGTTTAATTAGAGTGACCTTCTCTTAGATGGATGGCCTT
>NW_016690186.1:5537837-5691209 GCF_001604755.1 Lepidothrix coronata | reverse complement strand
CCCCGGTACCCCTCCCCCCCCATTCCCCCCCCCAACCCCGTAGGGCTAACCTCAGTGTGCTCCGAAGCTGCTCTCTCCTCCTCCACGTGCATGCAGCAACTGCGGGCGAGGCTCCTCCACTCTCTCTCTCCCCTCTCCTGCACCTGGGGCCTGATCCCCGCGCGGCGCTGGGGGGGGAACTCCCGGGAGACTCCCAGCCAGCCCGAGACCCAAGCACACACATGCAGCCAGCCCGGGACCCAGCCAAAGTAGAATAGATGTTTAAATATTTCCATTTGGGAACTTTATATTTGGTATATAGCTTGCACTGGACAAGCACACAGACGAATCCAGTGACACTTTTATTGCAGTATATCTAGGGGGTTTTATACCAAGTTTACCAAGCCCAAAGTAATTAATTTGTTTGTTTCTTTCTTTCTTCTTGAGCTTACCTATTTATCTGCCTTCAGGCATTCATGAAGAAAAATACTTTAATCTTTGGCACAATGTGAGTATTTAACCTTGAGTTTCAAGTATCAAAAAAAACTTTATTAAAAAACTCAGCATATACAGATATTTTCAGTTTGTAAACTGAATGTTTTTAAGGTATATAACTGGTACTCTGAATGCTGAGAAGAAGAAGAACACTGCCCTGGCACCCAATCACCTCTGAGCCCCCCGAACTCTCAGGGGGGCCAATTTCAAACTATGACAATTTGTTAAAAAGACCCTCCAGTAACTGAACAAACAGACCATGAGTTATGCAACGGAGAATGAGTAAGTTCCTGACATGACTACAATGAAATATAAACAGAGTTAATGGAAAAATGTGACATTAGTTTCCATACTGTGCTAGTTTGACTGGGATAAAGTTAATTTTCTCCGTAGTAGCCAGTAAGGGACTATGTTTTGAATTTGTGCTGGAAACAGTGTTGATAACACAGTTATTGTTGAGCAAGGCTTGCACACCATCAAAGACTTTTTTGCCTCTCACATCACCCCACCAGCAAGTAGGCTAGGGGTGCACAAGGAGTTGGGAGGGGATGCAGCTGGGAGAGCTGATCCCCAACTGACCGAAGGGATATTCCATACCATATGGCTCAGTATAAAAAGTCATGGGAAGAAGGAGGAAGGGAGAACATTCAGAGTGATGGCATTTGTCTTCCCTAATCACTGTTGTGCATGCTGAAGCCCAGTTTTCCTGGGAATGGTTGAACACCTGCCTGCCCTTGAGAAGTGGTGATTAAATTCCTTGTTTTGCTTTGTTTGCATGAGTGACTTCTGCTTTACGTATTAAACTGTTTTTGTCTCAATCTATGAGTTATTTTCTTTCTTTTAGCCACCTGTTTCTTTTCCCCATCACATGGGGGAAGTGACTGAGTGCTGTGTGGGGCTTAGATGATGGTTGAGGTTAAAGCATTACACATGGATACTATATACAAACATCCTAGCTATGCAGGAAAAGGCTGAACACCTGCCTGTAGTTCCTTTTTTCCTTATTTGTAACAAAGGAACCTTGTTACTTTTCAAAATTATAGAAAAATAATAACTTCTGAAAATTGCTGCAGAACTTCAATAGAAGTTTCAACAGAAAAGGAATAATATTGTTAGATCTATAGCCTGTGTATGAAACCACTGAAGTACAAAGGAAGGAAACTTATTTTGTCATGGATTGTACTTATACATTTGATATCATATTGCTTTTTCAGAAACTGCAGCTGGATGGAGTTGCTGAAAATGTTCTAAAAATTATACAAAATCTCTGTGGAAATTCTCATGAAAAAAACATGAGAGAAGTAAATTGGTTTAACTTGGGGGTAGGTATAAAACAAGGTTGTCAATTCCACTGACCCTCTTTAACTGTTATGAAGAAATGTTAAGAAAAGCCTAGAAACTAAAAAAAAAAAATGTTATTATTAGATGGAAAGAACAGTCATCATTTCTTGATAGATGATGCTTCCCTGAGTGGACATTGCACAGAAATTTCAGCAAAAAGCAAGTAAAAGCATAATAATCAAGTCTAAAACTTTGTGAAAGTACAAAAAAAGAAAAACTCTCTTAAAATGCTTGCAACTCAGTGCAAAGTTGTGATGAAGCGTGCTGAGCTCTTTGAATCCAATGCTGAATGACACAATCACCAGAGATGCTAATAATTATGAGAGATGTAATTCTCAGCTTTTGCTCTTGGGAAAATCTGCAACATTTTGAGACAAACATATACTACCAAAACATCTTGTGCAGAAGAAAAGAAACCCTTTGTCTCTGGCGTATTTGTACAGGTATGGAGATGTGAACAGTAAGAGACCAAGTGTCAAGCAGTTTTCTGCCCTGGTGTATCATTACTCTCAGACATTATAAAATCTAGACTATACTTTTACAGTTCATCACTCTCTCAAAGTCGTTGTGGAATTGGGTGGTGCTTTATATACAGGTACTAAAAAGCCCACTGCAGATAGGTATTTACATCAACTATGCAAATTTCAGTCAAACAATTTAAATTTGAAAAGGAATCATGACTACAGAGATAATGTATTCAGTCTGCTTTTGCTCATGTACAAATACTATTTATGCTGTACCGTATTTCCATATACTGTTTGATTTGTAAAGTTAAACATTTATGTCATTTATTGATATAATTATTCCATGTCTTTGGAGAATTAGTGAGCACTGATCAATAGTTTGGAGGTTAATCAGTACTTTACTACTTGACTCCAGTTAAATTTAGTTCAATTAAACAGAATTGATGCTAATTACTGTCCTGATTGAGCAGTGGTTATTACCATATTACCATTCACTATCAGAAAGCTAAATCAGTTCCCCAAGAGACAACTCAGTAAAAGAGTTATAGTGACATAGCATGCCTCAATTAAACAGTCTATATTGTGATAACATATTTACATAGACATTTTCCTGTTGATACAAATTAGAAACTTGTATTATTTTTAAGACTAGACAGCATATATCCAAAACATACACTGCACACCAGTGTAAAGACAGAAAAATAAATAAATTGACCCTAAAGCAAATTTCCATTGCACCCATGAATAATATACAAACAAGCATATTCTTACCTTGGGGGAAGAATTGAGAAACTACCTTTTCTGAAGGGACTTAAGCATTTCAAAATATGATTTTTGCCAAGTTTTTCACACATAGATTCTGTTCTAGTTCTTTTCCTCTCTTTCCCCCTATTTTTTCTGTCTGTTTAGGGGCTGAGGGTGGATGTAGGTGTAGGGATCAAATCTGTGCATGAAATTTGTGCTGCACTTTTAACTAAATAGGGTAACAATTCAATGCTTCTTAATACTGCAACTATACATATTTTAATTAAAAAATAAAACACAAACAAGCATAAAGAGCTGCCACAAGAAGAAATATAATTGTATTTTATATTTGCTGAACAATTTACTTCATTTTTTTGCTTTCCTCCCTCCACTCTCCTTTTCTGAAAAATCCTAGCATCTGTAATAGCTAACAGTGAAAAAGGAGCAACATTTTAGGTTCTCAAGTTGGGTAAAAGCATTAAATAACTAATCCTTGTATGAGGGTCTCTTCTCTCTTAAGTTAGAAGAGTACATTTATTCAAAGTGTTTGTATTTGTCAAATCATCTGGTGAATAGAGTTCTACTTATCCAAATGTACATGGATAGAGATTCATTTCTCAGTTCAGCACAAAGCCTATACATAAGAAGATAAAAATATTATTATTCTTCCTATGATATCTCTCTCAAAAGTTATTCTATCCTAGGAGACTTTCTCCTCCACTTTCCTTAGATCAAGACTTTTTATCTTTCAGTATTTATGAAATGTGTGTTTTGTGGTGGGGGGAGAGATGTTTGGTTTAAAGTTTTTTAAAAACTTATTTTAAATCTTTCACATAAAATATTGTCTTTTGCAATTACTATTATTTAAGGTTCAGGTTTGACATAACTTACCAGGCAATAAGTTACAACAGAAGTTATCTGAGTTTACAAGTTGTAATTCTTATGGGCAGACAAAGAAGGTGGATGTGTGCCCTTTGCCAGTCTTCTTCCCCATACATTTCCTTCAGAGTTAAAGAAATCATGAAACCCAAAGAAATAAGAAAAAAACCAAATCCTAAAAGCACCTTCCCTCCATGCCTCCCTTCTTCCCAGGCTTAACTTTACTCCCAGTTTTTCTATTTCTTAATCCCCAGGGGTGCTACAGGAGGGGAAATAGGGGTTCCAGTTAGTTCATCACATGTCTGTCACTCCTTCCTCCTCAGGGGGGGAGGTGCTCACATTCTTGCCCTGGTGCAGCATTGGATCCCTCCCACAGGAGATGGAAACAAGGATGTTGGTTTTGCTCAGGTGCTGTAGGTAAACATCTTTCAACCTTTACAATCCCAAAGTGAGTGAAAGAGAAGAGCAGTGATAATTTGTTGTTATTTCACTAAGAGAGCAAATGTATTTTTTTTAATTCTGTAAATATTTAAATCACATTAAAATTAATTTTGTACAAATCCTTTGCAGTGGGTCAGAATATGAAATGTAAGATGCAATTCTAAGAAAAGTAAATGTTTGGATTTATATAGAAATGTTTTCTAATTTTATTCCCCATTTCCATTTTTATCCATCATGTTTCATACACATTTTTGGTAAATTTCCAATGCTTATGCAGCATTTTGCTTTTCATTTTTAATATATTTTACCTTCAGATTTTCTAAATTATCTTACTGGCTTATCCAGAGTAAAGAGACAAACATACATTACAAATCAATCTAAATGCAGAGAGAATCCTTGCCAAGAGATATCTCTGTTCCTTTTGGAAACGATAATAAAGGTGGCTTAAGGCTCAAAGCAGATATACCAGTTTGGAATCCCATTCCTTAGTCTCTCTGTTTAAGATACAAAAGTTTGAAGCCCAGCTAATGAAGCTGAGGTCAGTCTACTGTAGTGAAAATCTCAACTCTTCCCTCAGAAAGAAGCTAAAACAACAAAGAAAACAAAACAGACCCACGTCTTCCTCTCATCTTGTGAACTTCTATTGAAAATCAAATTCACCATAAAACTTTCATTCACCTCCCTGACAACAGCTATTGTTTCCTAATAGACTTACAGAAGAGTAACTATATGATGAAAAATATACTCATCATGCTCCCCAGAGATGGGCCTAACTTGGATTTAGTCAAATAAACCAGGCTCTCAATACAACAGACTACCTTTCTCAACCATGAAGAGGTGACAATTGCTCTTGGGTTGCTGGTCATCATTTTGACAGCAATTGCAGAATGCAGACCTACAGCCACCCTACCATACTGGGTTTAGATAAACTGACCAGGTGTGACCTTGCCTGTCAGATTTTTTAGAATTTGCCTTGCATCTGAATAAAAACTAGAAAGTTATTGGTTGGACTTCTCTTTGTAAAATAGAAGTGTATATATATATATATATACACATAGGAAGATTTGCAGTTATGTATACACAGAGAGAGATGAAGAATGCTTAATTTGAGGAGTGTATTCATGTAGAGAAATGAGCAACACAGGCATGTTGGATAGGAAGAATAAATGCAAGCTGTCAAAAGATTTTCATAAGTCATGTAAGCTTATAAGAAGCATTAGTACTTTTAGATGCTTAATTTTACCACAAGCAACCTTGGAAATTTTGGAGGTGCACAGAGCTCAAACTGTAGTCAGACATCTTCTCTGATGTTTAAGTCAATTAATTGCTATAAACCTGCAGGAGCTTGATGGATTTATTAAAAAAAATATGTGTTTTTAGTGTTGCACTTACACCCTTGTGGGATTGTTCTAGTGAATGTCTTTTTATTGGCAAGATTTACTTTCTTGAGCAACTGATATGATTTGCTGGCTTCCGAAATGATTTTTCACTCCTACTGCCACCCATTTTGTCTATTTAGAGTCAGCCTAGCTTTTATAACTGGAAATACTCATGGCTGATAAAACCATGTTAAGATAGTGCTTTACAAAAGGTAGACTCAGAAAAAAGAATAGGAGTGATTAGCATAAAACTGTGTAATCAAAAGTTATTTTGGATACTTGTTCTTTTGATACATTATTGTTCTTATATTGGAATCAGTATAAATACATTATTATCATTCATCATGAGAGCAATGAGGTGAGAGGGAGCACACATATTTGTATAAGCATGTGTCTGAACACCTGGCAGGGTATACAGAGTTATTGCACAACATTTTCTGATTGTGGTTGCTGATTATGATGGTTCAAATCCATAATTCTTTATTCTAATTTAATGTAATGATTCACTTATTTACAGAGAAAATGTAACAAATATAGAAAAACTATCCAACGATGGTGAGCAAATAGATAAGACAGACTTGTTTTGTCCTCTTTGATGGTGTATTGTCTTCCTTTGCTAGCCTATAAGGGTTTTAAAATTCTTCAAGGGCTCTTCAGTAGTATTCCTATACAGATGAGAAATCCATATTGGCAGGAGACTGATTAAGGCATTCTTCAGTCTAGAGATTATGAATAGGAAGAACTGCTGAGATAAATTGGAAGCGCTGATGGTGATGTTCTGATTTATGTGGGGACTGCAGTAGACTTCAGAGTCTCTAGTATCACTGAGTACAAGAATAAGGTGCTCAGTATCTATTCTTCAGTTTCTACGTTAATCTTTTTTTCCTGTCTTTTTTTTTTTTCATTTCCAGGACATTCTGAATCTGAAGGTCTAAATACCAAAAATGTCAGTGGAAAAAATTAAGGGACATTTTGCTTTCTAGAATATGCATTAGGTGCCTCTATATTTCGTACAGCAAAGGTTTTATTTTCTGGATAAAGTGATGGTCAACTGTTTTCTTGACTTGCATATTGGATTATGTTGTGCGCTCAAATGCATATTTAATTTCAAGAACATCCTAAATCTACTAAGCATGTGCTTATCTTTCATTAACTTTAATCTAAGCTCTTCATGTGGTTATAGTTTGTTGCAATATTTACGAGGTTTCAGCAAATTCCTACTGAAATAAGTGAGCATCTCCAAAACTATGACTCCAAATACAAACTCCAATATAAAAAAAAAAAAAGCAGACAATTTAATCTAATTGCTCCTCAGATTGTGCCACGTACGTAGTTCACTTGTGAACAATGGCACCACAAGCCTTCACACTGCTCAAAAAGCTGTAGGTTTTACCAGTTTGAGTAATGTGCATTTTGGCAAGTCAGTGTACTTACTCTGTGGCATTAGACTTTTTGAGGCAGCAGATAGAAACAGCGATTTTTAAGCTTTTCATCGTTTCAGCTAACATTGTCTGACATAATTTTTTTAAACTTGAGGACTGCTTGAAAAAAAGGGTATTCATGTGTCAGATTTTGGGAATAATCTGCCTTTAGTAATTTTGTGCTGTTAAAGCAATGCAAGTCTTTTGCTCTCTAACAGCTGTGCAATGAAGAAATCTCCTGTTCATACTTCTCCATCCTTTTGAGAAATTTGGGACAATTTTTGGAGTCACTGCAGCATGCACTGAGGAACATCTGTCAGCTGAAGCGTCAGCAAAATCAGTTTAACTACTTGCATTGAAATTAAAGGACCAGCGAAATAACACCCTTCCTTGAAAATATTAAAGATATTAGTTAATACATTCTCAGGCTATGGTATTTTGAAGTTGTATAGACTACTTCTCTGAAATATTTTGGAAAGGTTTCAGAAAAAAAGAAATCATATGTAAAGCAAAGTACAGTACCTAGAAAACATATCTTCAAGGTAGGCAAGTTTTTCATTCCTTCTATATTTTGTATTTATTTTCATTTGCATAAAATAAACATTAGGGCCAAATGATAATGCTACACTTTTGCACAATTTTTTTTTCCCCTAAAATAATTTCCATTCCAAAAATAGACTATCAGGCGGCAGGGGCTTCCTGAGGGAGCAGCGAGGGGACCCTCAGGGCTGCAGAGGGGGCCCATCCCACTGCCCTGCACCAGCCCTGGCCATTGGACAGCTCCTTGGGAATAAGAATAGACCTGTTGTAAAAAGAAGTAACCCATTTTATGGTTGGAGGACAGTAAACTTTAATCTGATTTAGTGTCCCAGATAACATACATGGGAAGAGTGGATTTTAAAGCCGAATGCAGGTGGCTCAGGGCTCTAAACCTTAATCAGAGCATTTAATTAGCTTATATCAACAAAATACCATAGATCAGGAACTTCCTCAGCAACCATTTGGTAAAGGAAAATAGATTTCCTCCATCATATCTTTGAAAAGATAAAGTGCATTCAAGTCCACAGAGATTATTAACCTATTGGAAAAATAGAACTACGTATAAGTACAAAGCTATTCCAGTGTCTATATATTGAGATTATTTTAGATTTGACAGTTCAATGTGAACAGCATTGTTATAAAAATTAATAGTACTTTAATATTATCTAAAAAGATATGTTAGCTGACAATTTGAGATGGGAATTCAGTGGTATTCCAGCAATCTTGGAGATTACTGTTATCCTTATAACTGAACTGTTACAAGATTTATTTAGTGTCAATGGTACAGAACTGACTAAGAGGTTAAGAGGTTGTTACAAAAAGGAGGTTGACAGAGAACTATAAATGTTCATCCAGATTCATTAAAACGGCTTTGAAAACTTTAATTTAAGAGGTTTAATAATAAAAACTATAAAGTTTAAAAATCTCCATCCACTGAGAAGAGTGAAAGGAAGTTATGAGGTTGATAATATTTAATATGCTCAAGGTGGTCCAAAAACATGAACTCCATATACGCTGAAACTTGTACTTTCATTAAAATTGTTGTATTAGAAAAATATCTCCATTGGTTCAACAGCTCATTAATCCAGTTTCTGGCAGTTGGTGGAAGCTACACTGGTGCAACTCAGTTGTGTGTACATGGATATTGGAAATCAGGGCTGAAATGTTACTCAGTCAAATGCCAAAATATACAAGTACCACATTACAGTGCTGTAAAAGCTCTGCTGATTCTGAATACTATTTGAGGGGTACTTGCTTGTTCTTTTATTACTCTGAAAGCAGAGCAAGCAAAGCCAAAGTGCAGACTATTCAGTTGAAATGAGAAGGGTGTATATGCACATAGTCTTAACATTTGTTAGAATCAAAATCTGAATGTGGGATAGCTGGTGCTGACTAGTGACTTATGACAAGTGACTGTGGATTTTAGATGTTTTAGTTATTTTTTATATTATATGTTGTGAAAGAGAGTGAGTTTCTCCCCTTTTGTTACCATGCTCCTTATTCCTCTTTGCTCTTTGTTTCCTTCGACTTGCAAACCTCATGGATGTGTTTCATGATATGACAGAATGTATGTCTCAAATCACAAAGCATGTTGATTTCAGATGGGATAGCAATATTGTTGGCAAGGTATGTTGCCCTGCAGAATGGAACAAGTCCAATCACCAAGTGATTATTGAGCATCTCTGAAAAGAAAACACCTGTACCTAGATCACTAAGTGTGGAAATAGGTGATTAAAATCCAAGTGATGGTGAAGTATGATTGTTTTAGTTGTACTGCCGCAATATTTAAATATATGTATTTGATTAAAGATTGGCCTAAGATTTTTCCCTTTGGTGTCTACTCAGCCCTGGTGAGGTCACATCTGAAGTGCTGTGTCCAGTTTTGGGCTCCTCAGTGCAACAAAGACATTGGGCTCCTGAAGTGGATCCAGCAGAGGGCAACAAGAATGACTGGGGGACTGGAGAATGTGTCTTATGAGGAAAGACTGAGGGATCTGGGCCTGTTCAGCTTCAAAAGGAGATGACTAAGAGAGGATCTCATCAATATGTATAACTATCTGAAGGAAGGGTGTCAAGAGGATGGATTCAGGCCATTCTCAGTGGTGCCAAGCAATAGGGCAAGAGGCAATGGACAGAAACTGGTGCAGAGGAAGTTCCGCATGAATATGAAGAAGAACTTTAGTGTGCAGGTGACAGTGCACTGGAACAGATTGTCCAAAGAGGCTGTAGAGTCTCCCTCACTGGAGACAGTCAAGAAACATCTAGACACAATCCTGTGCAAAGTGCTCTAGGATGACCCTGGCTGAACAGGGAAGTTGGACAATAAAGCCCACTGTGGTCCCTTCAAACCTTGCCCATTCTGTTGGTCTGTGATTCTGTGTCTATGCATAGTAGTGCCAGGGTACAGACACTTCTCCTCTTAAGGCATCCCAGGCAGTCTGTAGGTGCCTCTGTTCTGTGGGATCTGTCCAAGCTACAGAGTCACTTCAGCCTATTAAAATGTAAATTAGAGATAATTTAATCCTGCTCTTGAAGTAGGAAAAACACCAGTAAAAGTGGCATCACAGTCTAGTAGTTGAAGGCAAAACAAGACACAAAAAATGAAAGGGGAAGCAGAATAATATATTCAAATGTAGCTTACTTTTTTGCACTTTTAAATGAAAGCTATTTACCAATAACTATGGTAGGTTTTTATTCCTCTCACAATTTTAAAATTAAATGGTGATTGAATGCTTTGTTTAGGCTGTCTAGTTTAGACATGAGTTACTTTAGGTAATTCCTGAGCTTTGTGTTAGACAGACAACTAGACAGACCAAGTGGGTACTCTCCAGTACATCTCTCATTAGCCTATTTCTCTTCCTGAAAGGAGGAGTGTCTTTGAATAGGCAAGAGCTTCTAGTGGAGAAAATGCCATAGAGGAACAAAAGCCTTTGAGCTACTTTCATCACTCACCAGCTAATGGGAAATGTTCTTGCCTGTTATTGTAGCCCAGATGAACTATATGCTTGCCTGAAGATCTTGGATACAGACAGACAAGACCTTACTTCTCCTTCAGAAAGTTTGACCAAAGTGAGATTTGCTCTGAAAATTGTGCTTTCAGCTCAGCTGAATTAATAAACTTCACCTATAGGCAGGATATATGAGTTGTACGTCTGGCAGTATTACATGGCTTCCAGGCAAAATTTGGCTCTTTTCTGCATCCTTAAAAGTTACATCATACATCTCTGAGAAAATTTAGATCCCAAATTATGAGAAAAATTAAGAGAAGAAAGACAGTTTTTTCCACTGGTTATGTTTCCAGCCTGTCCTTACCTGTAAAAATATTCACAAGATTAAAATAGTTCTATGAACTAGCTAGCACTTCAGAAATGATCAGTGCTATTCAAAAAACTATAGCTTTATATCTGATATAAAGCCCTCAATTCTGCTGCACAGAGAGGGAAAATTCAATTTCTGAGAGGATTTTTTTTCCCCCACAACTTGGATAAAACACAAATATTTCAAATCTCTGTAGGAAAAGGCATGTCCTCCAGCGCCCAAAAACCTAGCATATCTCATCAAGAAAGTCACGTTTTTTAAGCCCATGTTCCTAAGTAGTCCCTTGGGCAGTGAAACATTAATTCACAAGAGAGTTTGAAATCACGTAGGATTTGCTATAAAGTTCTGAAAAACTGAACACTTCTGATTTGTTGGACAAATGCCAAAAAGAAAAATGGTACTTGCTCCTTTAAATGGCAAAAGACAACTAAAAAGTTTATTGAAGTCAACAGAAGGACTTGAAAATATTGTCTATAAATGTTTGCAACGTGATTTTAGTATTGGTAAATTCCCACTGTGGGTCTTTGTCTTTAACCATATCCAGGAGGCAAAATATTAAAATAGAAATAAATTATATAAAGATGTTCTTGCGTAATTTCCATTCAAATTACATGGAACTCTGATTGCCCCCGGAATTTGCATCTGGTGAGAAAAAAACACCCTCATTTATGATTTTAAGTCTGCAAATCCAGCAAATTGCAGAGTAATTCATTGCAAAGCTAGATGTGGTCTTCAACTGAAAAGCTCCTATAATTTATTAAAGGAATCGTTTTACCAAGTGTCAAGAGAATTTTATTCTCTTTCATTCTCTTTCATTCGATACTGATACATTCTATCCTCTTTCATTCTATACTGATGTTTTAGATACAACAACTACAGCACACAGACTCAGTGGTTTTGTTCACCCTGGAATTCCTGTAAAACAGTCCTTTGCAGAGAAAATACAATACTATTTCTTTTTTTTATTTTTTTTTCTTCATGAGAGGATGGAGCTTGGATTTGGAGGTGAGGGGGAAGAGGCTTGTTGTTAGGTGGCTATTTTTTTCTCTCTTTCCCCGTGCTCCCATGGAGATTAGTAATTTTATCCAACACTGAATCACTGAACAGGAATTGAACCTTACAGTGAATAGTAGTAAATAAATTTTTAAAAAAATGCACACTGAGGTAGTAAAAACTAGTTTCTCTATTTTGTGAAGTTTCATGCTATACCAGGAGCATAAGTAAATGTAATTTTGTTGTACTTATCTCCATATTACACACAAGTTGAGGGTTTGTCAATATTCTTCTAGGCTCTTTTGAACGTTTATCAGACAGCATTGGCAGCTGTGACAGGATGACTGCTCACTGAATACCAAGTGCAGCAACACAAAGCTGTTATTCTTCAACCAGTTATTATTTTGAAACGATTATTTTAAAGATAAGTTTTTGACATATATTTAAGTCAGACTTTCCACAGTCTCTGAGTTCTAGGAGGATGTAAAATACTTTGATGCAAATTGTATCTGTAAGCAGTACATGTAATATTAATCCTTCTGTGTAAATGGATCTTTGTCTTGAAAAGGCATTTGATTATTCCCTAATATATCAAGATCTTATATATACTACTGTTTATACTAATGCTTATAATCAATAAACTTTAAATATTTTTGATGGAAACATGCAGAATGTAGTGGCATTCTTGGATTAATATATGGGGGTTTTTACATATTCACAAAAAAATCCAATTTGACTTTTATTAAGCAGAAAATCTGACCTGCACTGAATGCATAGTACGTCAAGGTCAGAGGTGAATAATTTCTCCAGGACTTGGAAATGCTTACTCCACAATAACTTGGGAGCTGAATGAGGGTTCAGCAGGAAGAAAAATGCTTATTCTACAGAATTACAGATGTGCATTTAGAATAGAACGGTTTCCATACCATTATACATTTTTGCATCTGAAGTGGTCTTTGTTTCTGTCACTGCTGAGGGGGTGAATGAATATAACTCTCAAGAGCTTGAGATAAACTATGTTTGCTTTAAAGAAAACTCTGATCGCACTAAAAGGTTTTCTAATTATCCCACAGAACATAAATGTAACAATGATATGTATGCAGTGCAGAAATTATTTGCCTTTTAAAAAAATTGAGTGTTTTTGTTAATTACAAGATACACTCCTATACCATACCTTGAAGATGTAATTTCATCAACCAGATAAAAAAGATTAATTAATTAATTGATTACACTAATTTAGGAAGACGCTGGATATGTTTCTTACATACTTTAATTTTCTTTTTCTTCATTCATTCTTTAAAAAATGTACTTTAATGGTAATAACTGAGACAATCCAGTTCCTTTTCTCTTAAAAAGGATCTGTTTATAAAAAAAAATAATTGTGGTTTCAGTGTCTGAGAAAATAAATTACTAAGGTTTCTAGGGAGTGAGAGAAACTCATCTTTTAAGACATATAGAAGAAGCATATGGTATAAAATGTTCCATATAGCTAATGACATTCTTCTAGGGTTACCTTGTAAAATATTTATCTAATTTAGCAAGTCATTGTCATAATTTTTCATTTTTTTTGTTAGTGTTTCAAAACTGTTTCTCTTGTTTTTTTCATCAGTATTGCTTTTCCTGTATTTAGTCTCATTACGATTTTGCTTGGCTCCAACTGGTATTGTTGCTGTTTCTTAGTTAGGTAAAGGCTACCCTTACACTAATTTTTCATGAGTCTTCATGATGGAACTCTATCAAATGAATACAGGAAGAAAGAAAACACAAACGAATAAATATACCTTTAAATAAGATTCACTAACAGTGTGAATAAATAGCCTGCAAATAACTTTATAGCATTTACTCAATTCTAGTCTTGTTTAATTACACCTTGAAATCTGTAAGCTTAAGTCTGTTGCTTCACTTACTTAGGCTTTTTCTTTTTAATCCAGCATGTATATTATTGGGTGTTTTCAGATCTCTGTTGTTAAAGAGGCAGAAGTTTAATTATTTCTTGATTTGCATGTAAAACCAGCATCATTAGTGATATTACAAAAAGGAAAAAATCCTCACTCTTTAAAGTAACAAAGGTTTCATAGCCCAGCCTCTAAAAAAGTAGTCCTGCATCTGCTTTGTTTTATCCTGTTTGGAATCTTTGTGCTTCCTAACTGATGTGCCATTGCACACGCTAGCAATTAAGAGGAAAACCAGGGCTGATGGAAACCACTGATTTTGGATTAAAAACAATAATTCCTCCAACTGTGTTCATATTTTTTGTTGTTATAGTTATTCAGGAATCATTTAGGTAAATATCTGTGTATCTCCAAGAGTTCAGGGGATCTTTGAATAGGCAATTAATTGTGGTAAACTTCTTATTTAAAATGGATTATTCATTATTTTCCCACTTAGTCTTTTTATCATCATAGGACATAGGAGCCATAGTCAAGGACTAGCACTTTTGTTAGATAAGCAGACTGTTAGAATTGCACACGGACCTTATCTGAAGCCAGCACAGTCTAAATGTAAGTTGAAGGGGCACAAGCAGACCGAGGGAACAAAGAGAACATAAAGCTTATTAGGAAGCTTCACTGACAAATCATCAGGAGTGTTATTTTCAAGCTTTTTATTAGAATTTGCATTGAGGGAAAGAATTTTGAAAGATGCAGAGTGGTTAGTCCTTCTACTTCTCAAGAAATTGTCTCCCAGGTGTGAGAAATAACGTCTGTAAGTACTTGAAATTTAACACATGAGCAGCAGAGGCAGGCATAAGCAGAAATGGGAGCCAGTAATGAGTGAAAGGTGATAATACAAAGGCAGGGACATAGCTGTGAGGGTCTTTGAAAGTGAGGAAAGAAGCTTGTGCTTGATTCATTGGAAAGGGACAAGTAGCAAAAAGAGAGTGGGTGGTACCAAAGCTTAGAAAATGTTCTTCAGAGCAGCATTAAGTGTGGGATGAAGCTGTACTTATCATCAGACAACAAAGGTGACAAAAGTCTGAATGTTACCTGCTTCTGAATTCCCAAGTCCTTAGGGAGACCTGGCTCTTAAGGAGAAAAGGAATATCTACATTACATCTTCTGCGAGGCAATGAAGAGAGGCAATAAAGGCTTGGGGAAATATCTTTTGGAGGTAGGCATGAAGATTTATTGGGTTTTTTTACGTTCTTTGTTATTTTATTTTAACTGGTCCAGAACAGTTTATTTGCAGTTAATTCTGCAATAAAGAGGTTCAATTTGAAGTTTTCTTTACATAGAGTTGTTTTCATGAGCCAAATGACATTTTAATGTACAATGTCATTAAATTAAATAAAGTTTGATTAAATAGAAAGTACATTTTCACCAGGAAATCATTCCAATGAAAAATCTTTAACTATCTTAAAGTGAATATTTTGTAAGCAATCAAATATCTGTCAGGGATTATCCAAAAATGTTTTTGAATGATTAGACATTTTGCATGCAAACAAGATTGGGTCATGAATAAATTGATAATCAAAAAGAGGCTGCATTTGCATACTGTTAGTAATGACTAAGCCACCAATATTTAAGATAATATTCCTCAATCTGATTTTTTTTTGAGTACTGCAAAAAATGTCAGAAAAATATACTCTGAAGAATGTTAAAATTCTAGTTTCTATTTGTGTTGTCCTTACCATTTTTTTCTTCATCACTACCTTTTTTTTCCTTTCAGCACATAATGCTAACTGTAATGCAGCCTACAGAGAACAAATGCACAAATATCATGCTGTAAGTAAAATAGCTCTGCATTATTGTTTCCTTTGTGCACTATCAAGGACCATAATTAGAGGGAGTATCTGTAAACCTTCTTCTAAGGGGACCTTGGGTTGCTTTAGGAAATCTAGTTAAGATTTTGTAATAATAATAAACAGGGACTAATAAATTCTGTAGATAACTTTGAGAAAGCAAGAAAGAACCTGAAGAAATTGGTAATAATCTTCTTCTTCATTGAAGCTTTGAATCACAAAGTTTAGTTAGTCACTAGAATTTGCTATGAAGTATTGGTAACTACCACCTTTACAGTCCTAATGTGTGACTGACTGTACTTGGATGGAAATATTTGTGATTCTGGGGCTCATCTTTCATAGAAACATATAATCATTCAGGTTGGAAAAGACACTTAAGATCATCAAGTCCAACCATTAACCCAGTGCTACTAAGTCCACCACTAAACCATGCCTCTAAGCACCACATCTACCTGTCTTAAATACCTCCAGGGTATTTAAACTGCCTACTTTCCTAGGCAGCTTATTCCAATGCTTGACAACACTTTCACTGAAATTTTTTTTTCCCTAATACCTAATCTATACCTCCACTGGCACAACTTGATATTTTTTTCCTTTCATCCTATCATTTGTTATCTGGGAGAAGAGAATGACCTCACCTCTCTATAACCTCCTTTCAAGTAGTTGTAGAGAGCAATAACTTTCCCCCAAGCCTCCTTTTCTTCAGGCTAAACACCTCCAGCTTCCTCAGCTGCTCCTCCTAATACTCATGTTCAAGACCTTTCTCCAGCTTTGCTACTTTGCTCTGGACATGCTCCAGCACCTCAATGTCTTTCTTGTAGTGAGGGGCCCAAAACTTATCACAGGATTCGAGGTGCAGCCTCATCTGTGCTGAGTACAGAGGGACAATCACTGCCCTGATCCTGTGTCCACACTATTTCTCATACAGACCCAGATGCCATTGGCCTTATTGGCCACCTGGGCACACTGATGGCTCACGTTCAGCCAGCTGTTGTCCAGCACGCCCAGGGCCTTTTTCTCCAGGCAGCTTTACAGCCACTCTGCCCCAAGTCTGTAGCACTGCCTGGGGTTTATTGTGACCAAAGTGCAGGATTGGCACTTTGGCTTGTTGAATCCCACACAACTGGCCTTGGTCCATCCATTCAGACTGTCCAGATCTCTGTGTAGAGCCTTCCTGCCCTGCAGCAAGTCAATATTCCCATTCAACATGGTATTATCTGTGAACAGATTGAGGGTACCCTCAATCCCTTCATTCACATAATTGATAAAGGCATTAAACAGAACTGGCCCAATACTGAGCCTCAGGGTGCACCACTTGTGAACAGATGCCAGTTGGACTGAATTCTGTTCACCTCAACTTTTTGGGTCTGGATATTCAGAAAGGTTTTTATGCAACAAAAAGCATTCCCCTATGAGCTATGGACAGCCATTTTCTCCAGCAGAATGTTGTGGGAAACAGTGTCAAAGGCTTCACTAGACTCCAAGTAACATCCACAGCCTTTTCCACTTATGTCTAACAACACTTCCTGATGTACCATTACAACTTCTGTATGGTTTAATTGACTTCCATATTCACTAGAAATTTAAAAAGTGGGGGGGTTATGTTTTTCATACTGTTGCCACTGTTTTGCACATACTTCCTTCCTTCTTAGTTAGTATCTGTTGTTTAGACAGCCTACTTTTCTCTTTTTTGAGATGCATTTTTCAAGGATGATTGTTGTGTTCTTTATCTTTGGTGTCTCACAGTATTTGAACTCCACTGCTATAACAAGTCATAGACTCATAAAACAATTTGCCAACCATTTCTTTCCTGATGCTACTTTTCATGGGGATGATTTGAAACACGTTTGTCATTTCAATTGCCTGATATTTTTCTAAAGACCAGTCTACTCATTCTGGGGGTAAATCATCACCCTGCAACCTACCCATAATAAGGTTAAAAATGAGTTACTAGAATAGATGACATGCCAGATTTAGATTCAGAACTTGAGGTACCAAAGAGAAAAATAAACCATGTCAGCACAGTACCACTGATGAATTAATGTAAGGATCCTGCTCTGTCCCTTTCATACCTATCTTCTCTTTAAAAATATACTCTAAGAGACTGAGATCTGAATCAGGTGGTACAAGTATAGGTTAGTGGGTTACTGTCTTTAATTACCTATGATATCCTGGAGGACTAATGACAATCTACCACACAGATGCCTGCAGAGATCATTATTTTCCCTTTTTAAAGACTAATTATCTCTAGCACGATGAAATATCTCATCTAGCATACAGAAATTATTACTTCAGTTTAAAAATTAAAAATCATGAAACAAAGACATTCTGCTTTTTTCTCAGTCACAGTTTTATTATGTTTCTCTATGATTGATTGTTTTGCATAAAAATTGGATTAACATATGTGGAAATATTAACTGGAATATGTTCATGAAGTGCTTTCACTAGGGCCTCTTCATCTCAATTACATGAGACACTGGTGCATGGCATCTTTCATATTACTGGTTGCTAAATGAAGTAGGTGAAGCCTTAGGCAACATAGTACCACAGAATTACCTAATGTGACTATATCCTAAAGCAATGCATGCTCTGCCACATCTTTTGACTAAATTGTCTCATGAATATGCAAAATGTGGTTAAATTGTGGAGAATGCAAAATTATTTACAATTCAAATACCATCACCCCAATACATATTAAAATTAATGACTTTTGGATAAATGCTAATGAATAGGAAATAATTTTGCTTTAAAAATAATAATCATACATCAATAATTGATGTATTTTTCTTTTGAAAATAAGTAGCTTCATTTCCAGCTAGAATAGAAAGAATGTCTTACTAGTTATTTGTACTAAATGGTCTTTTATCAGAGCTTATATTTATGCCTACAAATAATTTCATGTTGCTTTTCTGCTTGTCAGCATGAACTTAGTCAGAGCTATTTTATGCAGAATTAGTTTTTGCACATATAGATCTATACCTTGGCACAAAGCTATGACACATGACTAGAATGGGTGTGATAACTGCCAAAAATTCATTATACAGGTATCAATGAAAAAGGGAAAAGTAGACATGTTTCACCATGTTTGTGTGTAGTCTTTGGGCGGGGGGGCAGATGAAGCTCTAAATGAAGGGAAAAACCCACATGAAATCAGGAATTTTCTGAAGTTATCGCTTCAAAATGCTCATTACACTCAACACTGGAATACCATAAGCCATCTACCATATGTGATTCTACTTTTCATGTATCAGTTTATTCTACATGCAGTTTTGTGATGGCTAAAATGACAAATCACTGAGTACCAACTGTGAAAAATTGTTTATTTCCATTTCAAGTCAGACAATTTAACATGTAATATGGTCCAGTAGAACAGGGACTTCTGTAAAATACCCTAAGTAGAAAAGAAATTACCAAAAAACTCAATTTAGTTATACAGATGTGTTCATAAATAACTTAGAATCACCGAGAAGCATGAAAAGAGTTCTTTTTTAGCAAATAACACCATGTTCTGCTTTTAAAATTCCAGTTAATGGTGGATTAAGCACATTTCTTGAATCACTCAGGTAAAAAATGCAAGAACAGGACTTAAGTGAAATAAGAGGATCCTCCATTTCACTTGTCATTAACACTGAACTTTAATTTTGGCTTTGCTTTAGTGGCAACTAAAAAAAGGTCAGATATTTGTAGGTAATGTAATCTGCAAAATCGCATTACTTCATAATGGTTTGGTCAGACTTTTTAGAGAGACCAGAAATGGCAGAAAGAGTCATTTCCATCAAAACAGTGATGAAAATCAGCCTGTGCTCTTGCTGTGTTTTGTCTCCCCTGGGGCTCCCTGCCTGGCTAGGCTGCTGGTTCCCAGGGCCACTGGCTGCTAGAGAAAGGCAGCTCACATGCAAACAGTCTTCTGAAAGAGTTACATGGAATCAGACACCTGGGAGCAAACTGCAAATTTCTGTTCCTCCTGCAGCAAATTGTTCAGAAATTTCTTTTTTTTTTAAATCCCTTATTTTTGTTGTCTTAGTCCAGTGCTATTAGGACACACTGCCTATCTATGCTTCTGCTATGAGTTTGGGCAGACTACCATGTATATCAAGACTTCCCTGCCATGCATATCAATTTTTTCCTGCCTATATTTAAAAAAAAAAAATCAATTCCACCCCAACTTTTATGAAAAATAAAAAACTATCAACAACATTGATTGAATACATCAAAAGTGAATTTCCTCAGGGCATCTGAAAGCAAGTGACACTTTACAATAATTTCTGATTGTTGTAAAGTGTCCCACTCTGTGACAGATTTTTGATGTTCATCTCTTGCTCTGGTTATAGGAGTTTAATACTCTTGAAGCCTAACAAATCTACCTTGGTGACTTTAGTTCAATTTTTAGAGTTGAAACAAAGACCATTTGTCTCTCAGGATTTAATAGAAATATACCTTCTACCAAGTACTTTTCCTAACATGAAAATATTTCTGATTGAAGTTTTGTTAGTTAAATATAAAAAAAGCAAACAGTGAGGACAAACGATGGAGAAATAATAGTTTATTAAACCATTATCCGCCATCTCCAGACTTTTTCTTCAGCTGGATACAAAAAATTTTCTGCTTATGACCTTGGTAAGCCTTGAAAATGTTTGGCTTTCCAACAGTTCCTATGAAAAATGTGTACATGATGAAAACATTTTTTAAGGAAATAAATTAAAGCTAAGCATTTAAATTATTTATTTAAAGGCAGAAAGAAACTCTCCCATCTCATTTTTTCACAGAAAGAAAGGGTGTCTGATTAAATTTTGTATTTCATGCACTGGAAAAGATGCTTTCAGTAATCCAAATCTTTGATCAGCTAGAAGCTGAGTGGAGATCATGCAGGCCTTGGAGACAGAAATAAATGAAGTGTCTCCAAACAGCTGAAAACCAACTTAGTCACTTAGGGAAGTGATAAACAAGGTTTTGAATTTGATTTTGCTCATGATAAAAGTGCTCTAGTAATCTTTTAAAAAAATTGCAGGACATAGAGAAAACTCAAGCACTCAGTAGGTCATATCAAAAAGCAACAGACATAACAGATTGCGAGGCTGTTTACTCAGCAAATGTGCTGTAGTCAGACTTCTGTGATATAATAAATTGATATGTAAGTGGTTACTTTCTAATGTTAATTTCTCTGATCTGAAGTCAGTTTTATATACAAAATGTGAACTGTGAGTATTATGCTCCCATTGTTAGGTTTCTCTTTGCAGTTCATGTCTGTATTTTGTTACTTTTAGAGTGGAAATATGTTCAATTTCATACTAAATGAATATAAAGTAGTTCCATCAGGGTGTGAGAGTGTGATTCAGGACACTACTGAGAATAAATAAGGGAATAAAATAAGGAGGCATTTTGGCTATTTTTTATGCTGAAAAAATGTGAAGGAGATGGAATGAACACTCAGATTCTTTGTGGTATTTTGTTTGGTTTGGTTTTTCTTCTTTTCCTTGATAGTCCTAACATGGCACAGTGTGTGTTCCTTCAAAACACTGGAACAAAAGAAGATTGGGAACTTGTGCCATTACATCTTTCAACAGTATTTTGTCAAAATGTTGTCTGAGGAAATATTGTATGTAGTAGTAAAATCTTAAGGCATCAGTGTATGGCAAGGGTTTTAGGTAAGTAAATTTATGTATTCTACTCAGGTTATCAATACAGCTCCTTCAGTCTTGGAAACAAAGATGTCTCCTGGTGCTAGTCTAGTGACTATCAGATCTTGATCTGTAGCTTTGCAAGTTTTCAAGATGACCAGCGAGGCTAGGACACTGTTGGCATAGTTTTCAGCCTTTGTTAGAAGGGGAATGGGAATTGCAGAGATAACACTGGTTAAGTGTTAAAACCAGAGCCACTCATTTAGCCATCATTATGCTAATTTGAAATTAGCTGAAAGCAGTAAAACTAAATGCACTATAAAGAGGCTGTTCTTGGCCTCCTGACCTTGTAAATAATATTCAAGGACCTGGATGCACCAGTAGTTTTGACTGGGTTAGACTAGAAATCAGATTTGGCTATGTCCTGCTCTCATCTTCAGAAATGTGTCCAGAAAGTTTAGGTTATTGTGCTACAGCAAATAACTTGATGGACCTTTTGGAATACCTGAGATAGTTTTAGTTGCTTGCTTGTCCCCTTTAAAATTTTACTCCTACTATGGACTACTCTTTTCATTCCAGGGTAAGCATTCAGTACTCTGAATTACTTTTTGTGTGTTTGTCATCAGAACCCTGAGGACAAAAGGATGCAGGGGAGTGTGCAGTGATATAAACCAAGAGAGATCAACATGAAGCTGTGATTCTATGTCTGACCTAGTAAACCCTCATGAAATTCAGTGCTATTTAGCATTAGGTCATGCCAAAATGAAAAGACTCTGTAACTTTAAGCCCCACATTATTCCCTGTGCAAGTTTCTTGGGGCATCATCGAGAAGTGTGGTGCAAATGCTATCCAAAGACTTAGACAAGGAAGATGCTCTACCCTTGCATCCCAAATGTTTGTCTGGAGGGGTGTACAGGAGAGAAATATAGTAAAAAATGGGCACTGAACAGGTTTGAGGAAAGCATTTTCATTTATATGTGTCAAAAAGTAATTATATTTACCTTCATGGTAAAGACAAATTCATTAGCCCAGCTTTCATCTCTTCCTGTATATTTACATTTTGGAGATACTTTGAGACACGTAGAGGTTGAAATTTTTTTAACCTCCAGCTATGACTCTCCTACCATATTCAAAGAATGTTTCATATAAACTTGTCTATTTGATAGTCTCAAAAAGGAAGAACATCATATCCTCTTTACAGAGATGGAAGTATCTGAAGCACAGATGAGCAAAATTACCTCTAAAGGTTAGATAATCTCTCAACATCCAGGTTAGATAACGGAGAATAGACTACAACTCCAGTCTTCTGATTCATAAACCATTACATTCCAATGTATTTCTTCTTACTGGTTGTCTGTGATATGCTTTCACTGAATGGGAGTTGTAAACTAGTACAGAGCTTTTAATTTGTATAACCTTTCCCCAATTATAATACAAAGATTTGTCAAGCATCCTATCATGTCTTCCACTGAAAGAGTTCACAACAGTAGTTTTACATTCATAATCTGAAAGTTTAAAAATAATTCTTCATGGTCAGTCAGCAACCAGGGATGGTTAAATAAAAGAATTATGAAGTACATGTTCTGTCAGCATAGAAACAAGCAAGTGAACAGTACAATTTGTCATTATTCTGTTGGCATTTGGATAAATAATGCCTTGGGAACAATCACTTGGGGATCAATTAAAAATGTGCCCCATATTATCAAATGAAGCACTAATAGTGAGCTCAAGCTCCTTCAGCCATTGTATGCAGCCTAATGAAGAGCAAAAATAGGAAATCCAGCTGATACAACAGCTTTTGTGCTTAAGTCCTCTGCATTCAAGTAAAGCGAGAGGCAAAAAGAAAATACGCTAAGCATTAGATTCATTAGAAGAACTAAATGCCTCTTTAGGCAAGTATTTCCAAGAAAAAGTACTTTGCTGCAGATTCACTGGAAGAGAAGTCTTTTCCTTTGGCTAGGAGAGAACCCAGCACTCTGAGTGAATGGAAAGGAAAAATTACATGAGAATTAGACACTTCCAGTTTCCTTTTGGCATTGGATGTTTCCCACATCGCTATTGAGTGTGCTGGTGTCTGTGAATGTTCTTCAGCAGTTATCCCTTACAACGGCATTATTCTGCACCTAGAAACATGTTCATGTCTAAATAAAATAGCTAAAGAAGAAGAAAAGAGACACCTAATGAAAGGAACTTTGTCATAATCAGGAATAGACTCAGAAAGGGATAAAGAAATATAATGTGGAGAAAGATAATACTTTAAAAATGCATATGGCATGTAGTATGTAAAAAATAGAGCTACTAGAGTGAGAAATGACAAGATGAAGTCAAGATTTAAAAAATTCCTGAAATTTTGCTGAAAAAAGTACAGACCAAAGTGAGGGAAAACCTGAGGTAGAGGGAAGATTTTCTGTATTGGAAAGGATGAAAAGATTATGAATTAATTATGTAAACCATGTTATTTTACAAGGACTTAGTGATAAAGAGTAATAGTGAGAAAAAAATTATGAGAGAGATCCTGAGATCAAAGGGTGAGTTTTTAAGAGGAGAGAGAGAACATTTAGGTGACATGATACTAGGTCATATGTGATGTGTGAAACTGTATCTACAGTCTCATAATTTGCACATACAGCAGACCTAAATCAGCAAAACAGCCTTCTGTCTGGGACTTACTATGTGATCAGTTTGGCTTTGTGATCAGTCTGGAGTGACCGTATTTGAATAGAAAATTACTTTGATCATTAGAGAATCGCTTCTGTGAATCATTTCTGTTTATCGTGTTATCTCTACTACTGCTCTTTTGGATTTTAGTCCACCATGAGAATTGGAAGAATACAAACAAAGAAAAACTGGGGAACATTAAGATCTATGTAAGTAACACAGTGCTGTCTTGTCAGTAAATATAAACACAGAGTCATAACTATGTACAGAATTTCAACATTATGTAAATAAATCTGGATAAGCACAGAAGGCTAGGCATGGTTTGTTTTTCAAGAGGCTGATGAACTCTTGATGGAATAAAGTGCAGCTGAGAATCTTTAGGGACCTGTGCAGCTGCTGAAAGCAAGAAAGTAATCAAGACTGTGAGCATAGAGTGAACATTTGTCAAACTGACAGTACTGGAAACTGGCATAACCTCTGTACTCAAGCAACAAATATGGTGTGAGGACCAGCAGTATAAACTTCCCCATAATTACATCCCTAAGAAATGGAAAATAAAGTGAATGGAAGAAGAGATACAGACTCTAAACCCATTCCCCTTTTTTTTTTTTTTATAGTCCAAACAAACATTTATCTAACTAGTAGATCTCACAGTTTAGAAGAAAAACAGACTTACAATATACTTTAATTTCATAGAGGTTCTAACAATTATAAAAGTAAGTTTAGTGTTTGTTGATTTCAGCCACATTTGAACTACTGACCCAGATAGGAGAAGATTAATTTACGACTGAACTTTTTCAAACAGTGTAGAACACGGAGATTTAATCGGTTGTATTTTTCATAACTAAAACAAAACAACATTGCTGATATTTAATTAGCTCAATGAAATTATTTTGTATTTTCTGAACTAACAGTTGTTTTCTGGAGGTTTATCCTAGCAGTAAAGCCATATTTCAAATATAGCCAGTAGGGATTGAAATTTTTTTCCTCCTTAGTCCCCCCTATTATTACAAGGATAAAAATATACAGAGATAAGGGATAGGTAAAAGCATTCCTGTGTAATAATTTAATTATTTACTAAAATTATTTAATTATCAATTAATTATAAAACAATAAACATAAAAGAGACATTCCAAAGAAATTTTTCAGGGTTATCATTCAAAAAATAGAAATACAAAAAATACTACAACTACGCTACCATTCAAAATCAGCAGAGTATGCTTATTTTTTAAGTCCACTTAAAATACTGGGTCTCAGTTGATTCTTACTTCAACTCTGTTTTGCCATATGCTATGTTTGCATTTTTGAGTGCATCACAACTGTACCATACTGTTCTCAGCTGTAAAATGGTAATAATAGTAGTTCTTTATCTCCGAGTCATATCAATTCTTCATCTATTAATATTTTATTTAGTATTTCAGCTACGGATATTTAACAACAAAAATTGTGTCACTACATTTATGGCAGAGGAAATCTGGGACCTTAGACCACAGACATACATCAATCTTGTTCTTGTCCATTCTTTTAATTAAAGAAATTAGACTGCTGTGTGTATCATGGACATCTACTGAGGGTCACACAAGTATTTTTCCTGTGAAAATCTCTTCCACAGCTTCATGTGCTGCACTACGATGACTGTCACTGTAAACCACACACTTTCTTACACTGTATCATCATTTTGCTTCAGCAACTGGTATTTGTTGAAATCTGTGTTCCAAGGCCTATTGTCAGCATTGCTGATCAGAATCAGCAGGCTCACTTGGTTCTGAGGATCAAATCAGACTCGCTCAAATGAGCTGTTCTTTCCTTTTGAATGGGAGAAGCAGATTAAACTTAAACAGTATTTTTTACTCTAGAATAGTCCCCCCAAGGTCAGTCAGCTGGCTGAGCCACACCCATATGACCCAGAATCAATTTTCAAAATTAGTGGAAGTCATGTAGGCACACACAGCACTGAGATTTTCAGTCTGGACAAAAGAATAGTTTGGTTTTTCGCCCCCTTTTTCCCATTAAAAAAAAAATAAAAAAAATTAAAATTAAAAAAAAAAATAAAAATCAACCAACTAAACAAAAAACCCACAACCCCAACACAGCAATGAGAGATGCATGATGGACCTGCCCCCTAAAAAGTGGAAGTTGTGTTACCAACTTAGGCTTTTCTGATGGACCTCTTCCCATTTCAGTCCTAAAAAACTTACAGAAAATTTGATTCAAAATAGACATTTTAAATATAATTTGTAAAAAAATCAACATTCAACTAGAAATATAGGCAGAAAAAGCAAAAAACTTCCTTCCTTTCCTTTCCTGCTGAGCTCAGCAGGTTTTTTTCATCCAGTAAATCCCAGAGCATGACCCAGATTTATAACTTTTCCCAAAATTTGCAGATATTTCAGACATTTCCCATGTAAAAGACATTGCTAAAAAATGTAGAGTTTGGCTGAGACTAACTGTTCTGTATGAGAGCAAAGCCTCTGAGTCCAACAGAGGCTTTAGAGCATTCAGGAAATTGTGATGGATTTGGATCTGAATTTTTAAATAAGAAGAGAGGATCACACTCTATACAACTGCTGCAATAAATGGAGCACAACTGCAAAGCCCAAATTGTGAACTGCTTTATCCTAAGCAGGCAACGAATGCAGGACTGTGAACAACGAGAAGAATTAATCTGCCTTGCATAATTAAAAAAAATAAAAATAAAAAGGAACGGATGAGTGAAACAAAGGACATTCCTGAAAAGCAGGAAATGGACTAAGAAATCTAGGATTTAACATAGAAAACTGTTGTGGTGAAAATATAATCACTGTTTCCAAAAGAATAATCACAAGAGAGCAATAAACCACTTTAATCCCTCACTAATTTTCACAGATCTATGCTCCCTATGGAAACAGAGATATAAAGCCTGCTAACATTAAGCATATAAAAAACATCAAAAGCATAAAAGGTCACACAAAGTTCCAGAAGAAGCTTGAAGCTTTACCTTCATATTAGTAGGAGAAAAAAATCAGCTTAATTCTTTCATGGCAGTGACTTAGAAAGAAGTTTTAAAACCAGTCTCCAAAAAGTAAAGATGGTATTCAAAGGCAGGATGTAATTTTTAAAATCAGATTCGAACAGGATTACTTAATTAAAAGAGACAAATTAAAAATAAGAAATAGTACAGCTGGTGTCTAGGAAAAAAAAAGAACATCAGTAAATGTTGAAAAAAAAGAAAAAAGAAAGAGACGAAAAAGTTCTCAGTAAATGTTGGCATCAAACAAGAAAAAAAGTGGGGATTTGGAAAATAATTTCTTAAAGACATGTGGGCTACAATTTTAGCAGCAGAAATTCCATTAAGTATAGATAGAAAGAAAGAAAAAGCTCGTTATCAAATATTAGCTTTGAAGTATGGGTCTTTGACAAAGGTACTGTAGTGGATGAAAGCTAGCAATATTCAAGGCTTAATAATTCAGCATTTCTCTCCAAGGCATTCTCTAAAGTTGTATCAATCAAAACAAAAAGGGATTTAGAAATAGGGTACATATGCAGAGCAAAAGACCATGAAAGCAATCTGAATATAGAAAAGCTGGAAAAACTCCTGTCCTATTCACTTAAGCAGAAGCTCTCATTAAATGTTTGCCAAATGTGCGCAACTAAGCTTATGGGCAGTGTAAGACGACAATATGTAGTCTTTGTTATTTTTCATTTTATTTTTCCTGAAGGATTAGGTAATGGGAAAGAAATAACAACACTGAAATACAAGAACTGCAGTGCATAAGGTTGAAGGTTTCACTGGGTTCAGTAGGTCCTGGGGGAATCAACTGTAGGACAATTAAGGTGTAAAGTGATTACAATTCACCTTATTTTTCATTTTATTGGGAAAAAGCATTTTTATTTCTCAACAAAGAGCTGCATAGCATGGATGATGATGTCCCATCAGACTGTCCTGACGAAGTCACAAGGCACTAGGAATCTTGCAGCTGAACTTCAGGCTGTTTCACACTAATGGTTTTCCTTTTCCAAAACATTTTAAAAACGAGAACAAAGCACTACTGTTACACTTTCTAGGCTAATTTGTACAAAGCCATTGAATAGAAACAGATAGACAAGAACATTTTTTCCAAGCCCTAGCTGATAATTACATTTCTAATGAATGGCTGTGAATGCTGAAAATTTCTAAAAATCAGGCTCTTTGTCCCAAAGCAAACTGTTCAACCAAGAATTTTCCATACATGAAACCCTTTCTTGTCTGTCCTGCAATAAGAAAGACCATAACTTTCTTCCTCTGCCCCACTGCCGTTTGTTTATTCTCTTCTATTTACTACTCTTAGAGTTTTTTCCTCTATTCCCATTTCTCCTTCTTCTATAGTGTTATTCTTGATGGAAGGTCTTTTCAGGCATCCTCCTAAGTATACCCTGTTCTGCTGAACGCAGTCACTAGTGGTAAAGATTTCTTTTGTTTTCTATCTTTTCCTCAACAGTGTAAAAAATACAAGAGTCTTAGCAGACAGGTTGTTTTTCTACTCCTCGAAGCATTCTGTGACATACCAATTTGATCACAGAACTACACAAAATGATCACACAAATTTAGGAAAATCTATTTTGAACCCCTATCCCAAAAGATCTACTTGCCTGGGTAAACTGTAGTGACCCCATAATGTTTGTCACAAGGCATTCATCATCCCTTCCCCTTCCCTTATTCCTAAAAAGGTATTTAATGGAGCAGATCTGCCACTCATGTAACAGCATGTGCCCACTTCTATTAGCTTTGAAAACCCGAAGCCGAAAATCTGAAGCCAAAAATCTGTAGTCAGTGATAGGCTGCTCCGTTATTACATTGACCTGTTATCTATTCACAAATATTCCCCATCTGCATTATCAAATCTTCACCAGTGAACCAAGTGAAGAGATTTTAGGTTGTATTTATACTTGGCATAGAGTGGTATTCCAGGAAACCCTTTGGGCATGCTCAACTGAGACAGTAAAAGCCCTTCTTTCTTGCCCATGTATCAGTCATATCTTCCTAGATGTACATGAAACATACATCAAACTCTTTCAGGATAAAAGAAAAGAATGAAGAGCTAAAAATTTCTTTACTTTGACAGCATATTGACATGGTCCAGATTCCTATTTGTCAGCATGATGGGAAATGGAATTATACAGGAAAAAATTTGAGCAAAGGAAGTTGAGGTCAAACCTTGTGCTGTGTCAAGGACCTCAAATGTAAAAAGAGATGTAGCTCCATGCAGCCTGAAGAGAAAGAGAATGGGTTTAAAAAAACTGTACCTGAAAAAAAAAAGGGCTTAATAATAGATTTTTTTTTTAATGGACTCTCTTAAAGTTCAGTTTTACTTTTAGGGAGTTGACATCTTACCAGTCCCTGGAGCTGGACTTGCAAACAGATAGTTACTGCGTAATCTAATGCAAGCCAGTTTTAAAGAGATTTTTGTGGGACATGTTCCAAGTTTGCAGAGATTATTATTTCATAAATAATTTAATATTACACAAGTAGCTCATCTGTACAAATTGAAAGTTTCCACCAAATACCTTGTTATTAGTTTCTTTATGTTCATTTCATTTCCTTAATTAGGCATCTATTTCACTTCCCCTTTCTCACTTTCAGTAATTATCTCAGCACCAAGAGCAGATTACGGAGATGTCTATAGGCAGCATACTATCAAGTCCTGTGAGCTGCTTTCTCAAGTCTTTCAATTAGAGATCTGTTACACTCATTTAATTTGCAGTGGAATGTAGAAGCTAGACCCTGCCTGAAAATCTGGACCTGAGTTTTACATCCAAGACTTCGTGCTCTGTAGGTGCAAGGCAGATACAGTTGCAGAGCCACTGATGGTCAGACTGTCTGCTTACACTGCAACAGGCTAGTGGAGCTTACTTGTTGCTTACGTGAAAGGATGCCACCTGTTCATGCTGGTGAGTAATATCTTGTCTCTGAGAAAGACCAGGACATCTACTTTACAACTCCTGCTGGAATGGCAACAGGGCAGTAATACCTCTTACTGGGCAGGTACCCACTTTTCTAGAAGGCACAGCTCCACATTATTAAATTCTTTGATTTCTAGTTTATGACAGACACCTGATTCCATCAGTTCTCAGCTGTAACCAGAATAAAGAAAGGTCCCCATGCCTGATTCAGCAAAGGCCAATGTGTCTACAGAATCAAACTGAAGTTAATATAAAAACGGTGCACCACTTTTGCATTTAAAGAAGAGACAAAAGAAAAGAGAAAGAAAAAGCTTCTGGATCAAAGTGAAGCAGCCAAAGGACAATCCTCCTAAGGAAACCCAACTCTGCTCAGCTGGGTTTGCTGAGATAGAGTTTTACAGGTAGGAAGAAGGATGGCTCAGCAGCAGTCAGAAGGTGCCTTGACAGGTCACTGCTGTCAGCTACGAGAGAACAAGCGTAGAGAAACCGCCTCAAGTTCAAAACATGGAGAGTGCTGAGGAATGCCTACAGGTATTTAACCCAGAGCAGCTCAGCATGTTATTGTCTTCAACTACTACAAGCATTTCCTGTGTCTAACAAAAATTGTTCTTTCTAAAGTACACCTGAACGTTGTTTTCAAAGTTAGTGCTGGGGAAAATAGAGTTTTCTGCATCTAATTGGTCACTGTTAAAAATATTATTCTGTTATCTCTTAATACAGGGGTTTAGAACTTTTTTGTAGATACTTAATCTATATTCAGATGGCCCTGTTTAAATATATTTTAAATTCTTACTAACAGATTATTCTCAAGAAGATCAGTTGTCTTATATTTTGAGGAAATTGCTAATTGTGTTGGAATGTTTGACTATCTAATATATTTAACAGGCAAACTTGTTTTGATAGCTTTGCCTTCTTGGGGAGATATGTAGTGCAATCCCTATATGCAACTCCACTTGCAGAAGCAGTATTAGCTGTCACACCTCCCAAAGCTGTCGTGATGACTTGTGATGGAAGAAAATGGGTAAAAGTCTGAGCCACTTTTCTCACCCTCATTAAACTTTCTCTTCAGCAGCATGTGGCACTGCAGGTAATGAGTTCCATCTGTGTGTCACCAGTCTCACCTACAGAGAAAAAGCATTCAGATATTGGAGGTAAAAACTGACTTCAGAGAAGCCAAAGTTTGCAGCTAAAAATAAGCTTTTACTTTCAGACTTCTGCAGAACTCCTAGATATTCCAATTACTTTTCCATGTTTGGTACTCAGAAAAAGCTTTTAGCAATACTGTTATCAGATGATCTAGCTATGTGGTAAAACTAAGTACTGATAATTAACAATCAGCGATAGTTTTCTTCAACTTTTGAATTCTTCAATTTATGAGTTAAAAAAATAGCAAATTACCTCAAACTTATAATATTTGTCTATAACAAATGTTTAGTATTAAAATTAAGAAAGTAGGTAGTAGTCAACCTTAGTTAATGATGAACTGTAAACACTGTTCTAGAGATAAAATCCTATAGCAACCCTGACCCTGAATTGGCTAACACGAGTTGTTTAACAAACTTAATGTTTCTAAATATTAGGAACTGCAATTGCTAACAACTCTGTACCTTAAAGCACATCTGCTGTACTAACGCAGAAGAACCATCCAAAAATGAAAGAATGACCACCTTTCACAACAGCATTTCTGCATTTCCCATTGGACCTTTCTAGAAGAGGTGAAGACAGCTGGAATGTTCATCAAAGCAAACTTTCCCATCATTTGTTGTAAAACTCAAGCCATTATAACAGAGTAGTACATCTATTCAACACCTGTAGCAATGTGTTTTCACTGTAATTTTTTATCCTTTTTCCTAATTTTGCAAACTAGGAGGGAATTTGATCTCACACCCACATTTGCAGTGAGATTTGCCTAAACCTTTTAAATTATGGATTGAAATAAATTTTTCATTTGCGCAATTCCCTGTTATTATCTGCTGTTAATAAAAAGTTTATTTAAAGCTCTTTATTTTTTACACAGTGTGCAACTGAAAAAGAGTAGGCTAAATAAGCCAGTCTTCAGACACACAAAACACATGCCAGGAGCTTCCCTTTTTCAGTCACATTTCGCTCCCTTTGTTCCAGCAGATCTCTTACTCACTTGAAATTGAAATTTTGACTAAGGACTAGAATATTTAAACTGTGTGTCAAACAGTAGAATAAAATATGTTGTTTTCCCATTTCAACAACTTTAGCTGTATATATTTTGATGGCCTCCAGTATCACCAGGCTAGATTTTTTCCTTATTATTGTTTTCTTACCAGGATTTTCTCACTGATAACTTTTGATCAAGTTTGCATAATAGAGTTCTCATGCATTATAAACTGTGTTGAATATTCTGACAACTTTCAGAAGCCTAATTTTTCATATTCAGCAAGATTTGAAGTCTTTCGGAGATAACCAAGTAGTCATCGAAACTTTTCATCTCCGACTGCTGCAAGGAGAGTCCATAAATTCATTTCTCTTATCAATAATAACAGGATACAAAATTCCTACAAGGTGCTTATTTAAGTAGTTTTAGCTGAACCTGATAAGTCACTGTATATAGAAGTAGCTTTCTAATTATTTAAATATATAACAATAGCAACCCTAGATATAAATTTTAATAACATGTGCTTTAAGTGGATAATATCTCACAGCAGACTTTGGTACACATAATGTTTTGAAACTGCTACAGAGGGCTTCCAAAATACTCATTTTCACAGCCCAAATAACCTCAGAAATTGTGGGGTTTGTTACAACATAGCCAATCTTGTCTTTTGCCTGTAAAAATAAATGTGTATCACCTGCTGTGTTGGCATATCTCTAACTGCTAACAAATTAGTTAAACCTAACTTGTATAAATTACGTCTCACATTAGCTACAAATGTAGACACAATGACTTTATTTAACCTGCTGTAATTGACTACACATGTTTCTAAGAAAGATATAATTTCAAGTTCTTCAATTACTCTGAAACACTATCTTTGAAGATCTCAGCCTGAAAGCTATGATATTTTTCAGAAGTGTTTGAACAAGCAACATCTTTTCTGGTATTTCTTCTTTTATCATAGTCAATGCATCTCTGCTTATCAGCACTGAAACACATAGCTTAAAAACACATACACGTAGATAACACTTCGCTCACTATTTTACCTGCGTTGATAAGAAAAGAAAGCAATTTTAGTGGGATTTAGATACATATTGAAAAGCCAAAAAGAGCTGATGAAAAAAAAGTGTTAGCATGTAATAAGACTGTGAAAATAGCAATGCTGGGTTCACTTCATACCAGGGGCTAAGATTGTTTCTTTTTGTCTTGTTCCGTTTGTAGTTTCTTTTTTTAAAAAAAAAGATATTCCATTGTTATAAGCATATGGGTCAAATCAGGCAGTTACAGGCTTTAAAGCCTTACCTTTAGTATATGTTGACACCTCATGAAGACTTAGAAGTTAGGAAGTCTCTTTTTGTTACAGCATTTGAACAATTTTTGAAGCTTTAAATTATCAACCAAATCTTGTTGATGTCTTATCAAACCCATCATTTTAGCAGGTTTACTTTTTACTTGATTTTTACCTGTTGGATGGAAATTGTTTCCCATCTTGTTCATCTCAGATTAAAATTTTCAACAAACTTCAGACACTCTCAGATCCTTCTCCAAGGGTAAAGCTAAAGAAAGCCAGTAGTCTTCATAATCTAAATGATTTCTAATAATTTTTCCATAGAGGAGATTAAGTGAATCAAAAGAGGCTGCCATTTTGCTATATTCAATGTGCTGTTTACTGATCTATCAAAAAGCCTTAGTCAAATCACAAATCTACAGTTTACACAGTCACTATAAGAATGATGGGGTTTGTAGCTAAAACCCCCAAATAGTCCACAGTGAGACAAAGTTAATTTATTACTGGTTAGACTTGGTTTGATGCTAGAGTTATAGTATCCATTTTACCAATATTGTCTATCCCTTTATTTTGGTATATTTTTGCAATGTTTTTATCAAAACATACCAAAACAGTCCGTGCAAATATGAGTGATTCTGTTTTTATTACTAGCTCTCTCTATTGTAAAAGAAACATAATAATATAAACCTAAGTGTCTCAAAAATACCTCTGTATATGCATGTCTGTGTGTGTCTTGAGACCAGGCCACTTGTGATTTTTGCCTATTTCAAGTTGACCATTAGTTGAGCCCTGTAGGTACTATCACAGAATAAAAAATTGCAGAGCAATAATGCAATGTGTAGTTTATGTATTAACAATTGCTTTTTAAAACCCACGTTGGTTATTCCATGTTAATTTTCATAAAAAATATATTAAGAAATGCTTTTGCTGACTAATATAATGCGCAAGAAACTATTCTGTTGTGGCTTTTTACCTTTGTAGTCCATTTCACTGCCATCTTTCTGTTTCACATCAGTGTTTCTGAACTTTCAGGAAGTTATCATATATGAACCCACATTCCTTTGTTCAAAAAGCTTTGAAACCACTTCATTTACAATTATATTTTTGTGTCCGATAACATATCTATGTCATATTGATTAATCATACTTTTTTCTTAGTAAAGAGCAGGAATAATTAAATGTCTATTTATTTTCAAATAGCAGTTCTTGTTGTGCTCAACCCGTCCTGCACTAAAAAGGCAGCAAATATAGTTAAGCAACAATAACATCAAAAAAATTTCAGAGACTCTAAATAATACTCTTTTTTTCCCATTGACAAAAAATTGTCATCAGTAGTAAATAATGTAGAAAGCTGGATATTTTTCAGTTAATTATTGTTTAGATGGTTGATAGTAAAATTTTTTGTGAATCAAACTCTTTTTGATAATGTTAAACAGATGAGTTTAGAATAAAATTTAATATTAATATAAGAGAATTTTATGCCAGAATAACATATTGATCAATGTTGACCAACATTCATTTTTTTGACTTGGTTAAATTATCCTAGGATCTTTTAAATTGGATGATTTTTCTAAATTCCTGTTTAATTTCTTCTGCATTTCAAATCTAAATGAGTGCATTGGTTTAAAAGTTTAAATTCTTAGAAGAATTTTGCACATTTTAGTGACAATTCCAAAATTCTAAACATTGTTTTGTTCAGGTTTGAGACTGTCCCCCTTATAAGATATCACAGGGGCACTAGCCCATTTGATCTCACTTCTATATCAAATACCATGAAGTTTTGGGAAGCTGGGTCTGGAATACTGGTTCAGGAATTATTTTAGATTTGAAATGCATCTGACCTCAGAGCATGACTCAAAAGTATTTTTAAACAGATATTAAAGTTCACCCATCTCCATCTAGCTGGTATGATGGAACATAGAAATAATATAAAAGCAATAATGCAGAACATTCATGGCATTAACTTCAATTTTATTCTAAAAGATTTCTGGATTTTATAATGTGTAAATTCACAGCTTCTGTGTAGACGTTTTTATCTTTTTTTTTTAATTTGTTTTATGTGTGTGTGTGTTTGTGCAAAAGGCTTGGGGTTTGCCTTTAACCTATGAATAGCATCTGAGATATCTCAACCCCATTTGTTCTCCTTTGCAATATGGACAACCATTGCTGGAGTTCAGAAAGAAATAGGCAATACTGTAATATGTTAGGCAGCCTCTACTAGAATATTTTATTGAGTCTATGTTTCTTATCTGTAAGGCATGCTCAGATTTCATGTCTATCAACTTCAGAAGGTAAAAGGGCTGTCGAAGAGAATTATATGCTTCTCACGCTTTCTTGGGAACCTTGAGCATCCAGATTAGCAGGGTGTGCTGTGTATCTGATATTAACTCTGGTCAACTAAATATGAGAGTTCTGTCTATTCCTTCGTCTTCCTTCATCTTGTCTTCTCTGTTTCGTTTCTCATTCTCTTGTTTTATGAAACAAAGCATCTGTAGGATAATGCCTTGAATAATACCTTGACTTTGTCCAAAACCTAGAAAAAAGGACATCTCTGATTTAAATATATATATATATGTATGTACGTATATGTGTATATCACCAAGGAACACTTCCATATTTCTGTTAGATAGAGAGATTAACCTTTTGGTCCATCTCTTGGCCATGAGTAATATGAAATTCTGCAATGGTCCGATTCATTTAAGTGCCATTAAGTTCTCAGTAAATCAAAGGGCATATTTTCCCCCAGTTCACAAACTGTGAAGACAATTCCTCAGTTCATCCTCTGAAACCTCTTTTTGACACTGAAGTGAGGGGAACTGAAGACAATGTCAGTTAACCTTCAGTCTGCTTTCTTTGAGCTAAAAAATACAGCCTTTGCATTGCAGAACTCTGACAAGGTTTAAAAATACACTCCTGAACAGAAGTTGTGCTATCCCCCTGCTTATATCCCCAATTGTGCTGTAATATAATGCACTTTAACAAAATTCACAAAAATGTTCTACGAGTTGCATGTCAGAAAATTCAAACAGACTGGCTCTGCCATCTGCTACTTCTGATAAGAGACTCATCTGTCTGTTGAGCAGGTAGTGGAGAGACAACTGGAAAAAAAAAGATAATGAAACACTGAAAACATGCTGTATCTCACAGTTACTTGTGGACACGCATCACCTAATTGGGGGTCAAACCAATGTTATTAAGTATTTAGAATGCATTTTGGATTCAACTGGAATTAAATATGAATATATACCGAACATTACAAAGTAAACCTATTGATGTAATTTGGCCACTGAACTCAACTCCATCTCTGTTTCAGTGACAAGATTAACAAGAGTAGGTGTAATCGTGAAGGAACACTTATTTCAACTGTGACACTCATAGCACAATACCAAAATCCTCAGCCTGCTGGGGACACACAATTAAAATAGCATAAAGGTTAGCTCCATAATTACAGTCTGTTCTGAGTAAGGACAGAGTGCAGTTGCAGTAATCTGGAAGCAAACAGAGAAAGTACTCATTCCCTTTTTTTTTTTTTTTTCCTAATGCTAACAGAAAAGTGCTACAGTTCTGAGCTATTTTAGAACATTATTATTTTATTTTCCATTCATGGCTGATACACATGTCAAGGCATTAAAAGCTTGACTTTTCCTCATGCCTGGTTTGATGGTTGCATCCTTTGTAAGCATGGTTTCCATTCCGTGTTCAATAATATAAAATGCAGTCAGTTTAATAAGCCTTTAATATTCTTGCACCCTTTATTTTCCTTCATGTTTCCAGAAAGACAGTCCCTCCAAAAGCTAATGACATTAATGACATCTGTCGGTTGCTATGGGATAGCAGCCCACTGTTAGCATCTGTCTCCATGTGACAAGGTTAACTCTGAAACAAGTCTTCAAAAGTGGCTTAAATGTACTGTTGTTGGCAACACCTGAAGAGGGCACAGTCATGATGAGGAAACGAGACTAAAAGGAAGAAATTAAAGCAGATTATGAAGATGCTTAGGATGGTGGTGTTTTGTTCACCATCCTAAGAAAGGATAGGGAGAAAGATGGCCTCACAGGGATCATGAGAGGCTGAAAAAGGATCTGTCATTGGCGAAAATGTGAAGAACAAAAGGTGGGAACTTTGATTAGCTCCAGGAGTGCATCCTTAAGAGGAACAACTCTGGGATAGAAGAAACATTAACCTTATTTGAAGTGACTGGAACAGAGGGAAAGCCCACATGTGAGGCAATGTGCTCTTCAGTCATATAGGCCTCCATTTAGGATGAAAGGCAGAAGGCCTGGGAAAGGGTAGACATGAGGAAGATCTGACTGAATGTTAGTTTCTCCCCTGCATGAGGTAAGTAATGCCAAAGAGACTACTCTGAAATGGCAAATATTAGAAATATCACAAGGAAGAACTCTGGGGTAGTGAGACTCATCAAAAGACTAGTCAGGAAAGCTTATTTTTGACAGATCTCCATAAAACCCTTCCATCTGCTTTTCATTCTCTTTCGTTCTCTCTCCCTCAGTAGAGTAAATCAAGAAGTACTTCTCTCCAGGCTGGATGAAATCTTTATGTAGATCTTTTCTTCCGTTTTGCCTGACATATTTTATCAACTTCCACAAGACGATTTCTGGTGTTCACCTCTTCCACTGACCTAGCTGTGCCCTGTTTCTAGATGTGCATAGGTTTCACAGGTTTATCTGAACATTTCATGTAACTTTGTGAAGTTTACAGACCCTTTAGCCCTCACCTGAAACTATATAAATGTGAAGAGATTTTCCAAATCTGGCTTGATAATTTGAAAATAGCAGTGCTAACCCAGTAAGTATTACTGATGAAATTTAGTTTGAAAGATAAAAAATCCAAATGTTGGTGAGACAAGCCACTCTTGATTAAAACTAAATGACATTTCCTGCACTGAACAGTAGTTTGGAATATCAGTAGCTATGGTCTTATCTCCCTGACTTACTTTCAGTGCATGTTAAAAATTCAGGGGCACAGGTGTTAAATAAGTGTCTATCTTAATACTTCAGCAGAATTATGTTAAATTGATGTAGCAGAGTGATCTCAAAATGCAGATAAACACAGTAGAAAACTTACTGTAGGAGAAAAGAAAAGCTGTAAGACATTTATGTTGCTTTTCTCTATCCTATTGTATCTTTCATGAATTTCATTAGGAAGAAATCCGATCTATTTATATGTGTTGAACCAGTTCACTTAAGAGCAGTATGGTTTGGATAATCAAGAAAAATTGTTTTGCAGGATGAGTGAGAATCTGTACCAATTCCCTCCAGCCAAAGTTGGTAATGTGTTTTTTAGTCCACAATATATTTGTATGTTCGGTGACTGCAATAATTCACATAAGAATACTTCTGGACCACTGATCAGCTTTCTATCAACTGAAAGCTTCTTACATTATGAGAAATTATTACAATTCTTAGTAAATTTCTTAGATTTCTTACTGCACAAAATTTCATCCCTTAATCACCATTGGTCTTTCATGAACAGTGTTGAAGGCAAAACTTTAATAAATACAGGGGACAGAAATGCCTGTGGAGTTTCTATAAAACTTTAATACCCATTAAGGCAGACTCAATAGAGAAACAAGCATACGCTCACAGGTAAAGTACATATCTTGTTAATACATTAAAATATTAATGGCAAAAGAAAGCTGAAAAATACAATTTCATAGCATCATAGAATTACAGAATCATTTCAGTTGGAAGGGGACCTTGAAGATCATCTAATTCCAACCCCCCTGCCATGGACAGGGGCACCTGCAACTAGACCAGGTTGCTCAGACCTCCATCCAATCTGGCCTTGAAAAATTATAGGGATGGGGCATTCAGGCCTTCTCTGGACAGCCTGTTCCAGTGCCTCACCAACCTCAAAGACTTTTTCCTAATATCTAATCTAAACTTACTGTCTTTCAGTATGAAGCCATTCCCCCTTGTCCTTTCACTACATGCTCTTGTAAACAGTCTTTCCCCATCTTTCCTTTAAGTTCTTCTTAAGTACTTCTGCTGCATTAGAACTTTGAAATTCTATTTGTTATTAGTACAGTATATCATTTCCATAATATTTTCTTTTTTTTCTCAACCACAAAAAATTCAAGCATTTCCTTACCTTGACTATTGTAGCAACATATGCTGATGTGTCAAAAACCAGAAGTTTGACAGAAACCTTCTTTGACAGTAAAACTTAATAAAGGTGTGGTTTTATATGGAACCGGAATGAAAATGAGTGTTAATTGTCCTTTGTAGTAGAAGTTATGTATTTTAAGTAATTAGACCAAGTTTGACATTTTATGAATATTTTGTGTTGCTGCTTTGCTCAGACAAGCTGTTCTATGCAGTCTGTGTTATGGGAAATCTTTCAGCTTCACTCTTTTTGATTCCATTTATACATCTGCTCCAAACAGATCAGATACTTTGCAGCTTTCAGTCTTCCTTTTCATAGTTGATCCCTTAAGAAGTGGAAGTATAAATGCAATATTTACCGTGGTGGATGTGACTGAGCCTGCCATAGTCTTCTTTTTTTTCTACGAATGAATTGTCCTTGAATTAGTATTGGGAATTACCCCAACCAGTGGATCTTTGCAATACCATTCTTTTGAGATCTATGGTACAATTTGTACCTGGTAGATAATTGTGTCAGGCATGGAAACCATCGACAATAATTTTTCTTGGCTCTTATCTTTAAACTCTTTGTAAAAATTGTAAGGAGTTAGATAAGCACTTCAGTACCAGTGTATTCAGAAACCTATGGGCACAACTGTAATAACCAATACTGCCCCTGGTTATCACCCCTGAATATCAGCAGTGACCTTTTTTATTAGCACTACCCTCTAATATAATGAATAGAGGGTTATAATCACCTGAAAGGAACACATTAATTATCACCTTTTTTTTAATGCAAATTGTCTTTACCCTACAAGATCACATATGTGACTTTGGAGAATGCTATACACCCTAATCCTGATATTGTACTGCAGTGGGTTACCCTGGCCGGATGCCAGGTACCCACTAAAGCCACTCTCTCACTCTCCCTTTGCAACTGGATAGAGGAGAAAAAAAAACAGCTAAGGATTCATGAGCTAAGATAACAGCTGGGAGAGGTCACTTGCTGATTATCTTCACAGGCGAAACAGACTCAAAGTGGGGATAGTACTTAAATTTATTACTAACAGAATAAGAGCTAAAGAATGAGAAATAAAACAGTCTTCAAAACACCTTCCCCCCACCCCTCCTTCCTTCCATGTTCTCCCTCCTCCCTCTCAGTTGCGCAGGGGGACGGGGAATGGGGGTTCTGGTCAGTTGTTGTTTCTGCTGCTGCTCAGGGAGAGGAGTCCTTCCCCCACTCCCGTGGGGTCCCTCCCACAGGAGACAGTCCTTGATGGACCTCTCCAGCATGAGTTCGTCCACAGGCAACAGTTCTGCCAAAACTGCCATCCTGTGGGTCACTCCTCCATGGGGTGCAGTCCTTCACCAGTGAGCTGTACTGATGTGGGTCCCCCACAGGGGCCACAAGTCCTACATGAGAAAAACCTGCTCCAGCATGGGCTTCTGTCTCCACGGGCTGCAGGTCCCCAGCAGGACCCTGCTCCATCTTGGGCCTCCCATGGGGTCACAGCATTCTTCATGCATCCGCCTGCTCCAGCATGGGCTTCTCCGAGGGCTGCAGGTGGGTCTCTGCACCCCGATGGTCCTCCATGGGCTGCAGGGGCACAGCTGCTCCATCATGGTCTGCACCACGGGCTGCAGGGGCCTCAGCTCCAGCGCCTGGAGCACCTCCTGCCCCTCCTTCTGCACTGACCTCAGTTTCTACATTGTTGTTCCCGTGTTCTCACTCTGCTCTTCCCTGGATGGAGTTCTTCCTGCGCCACAGCCTTCTGTTCTTAAATATGTTATCACAGAGGCGTTAGTAATACTCCTGATTGGCTTGGCCTTGGCCAGCAGCAAGAAGTCTGTCCTGGATCCAGCCGGCATTGACTCCACCAGACAGCAGAAGTTTCTAGCAGCTTCTAACAGAAGCCACCTCTGTAGCACCCCCTCACTATCAAAACCCAGCCACAAAAAAACCACTACATGTACTCACACAGTCAGTGAACAGTATACTGCAGTTTCTATAGCTATAGTAAATGGTTATTACACGTAGATATATGTATTGGGTCTGGCTGAGATGGAGTTCATTTCCCCATGAAGCCCTCACAGCGCTGTGCTTTGCATTGGCAGCTAGAAGGGTGTTGATAACACACCAGTGTTTTGGCTACTGCTAAGCACGGCAGCAATACTGTAACATTCCTTCCTCAGCTGAGGGCAAGATCCTGTGAGGGGACCCAAGTAGGCCGGCTGACCCAAACTAACCAAAGGGACATTCCGTACCATATGACGTCAGCTCAGATACAAAAGCTAAGGCAAGGAACAGGGAGGCAGGCATTCATTGTCTCCCATGGCTGCCTGCTGAGGAACTGTTTACACATGCTGGAGCCCTGTTTCTTGGAAGTGTTCGACCATTGCTGTTGATGGGAATTAGAGAATAAACCGTGTTATCTTTCTCTTTGCTTTTGCGCGTGCAAGCTTTTGCTTTGCTTTTGCTTTTGGTTTAAATAAACTGCCTTATCCCAACCCACGAGTTGTTTTCCATCTTACTCTCTCCCCTGTCCAGCTGGGAAGGGGAGTGATAGAGCCACTGTGTGGGCATCTTGCATCCAGCCAAGGTCAACCCACCACAATATATTATAGTCGTTTCTTGTTTAAATGCATTTAATTCACATTCAGTGAAAAGTGAATATTTAATCAACTATTCACAAGCATATGTAGAATATTTGTTTTTATAGTTCCGTTGTATATATGGGAAGCCCTCCTGGCAAAGTTAAACACCTTTACATGCATACAAAATTTCCTATTTCAATTGACAGAGCTTCATTAAATTATTTATAATTAGCTTCCTCATTCCTCTTTTTTTCTATGACTGGTTTGAAATACACATGTACAAAGTCATTTCTAATCATGCACTGCATTAATATGAATAAATATTCCAGGAGGCCAACATTATGCACCTTTCACATATTTTTAGCCTGTGAAGTTTAGTCAGCAAAATCATGATTCACAATTTCTGATAATACAATAAGCAGTTCAGAACATTTCCTTTTTATACTCTCATGATATTTTTTTCTGTTGCAACCTGAAAAGTATGGAACATAAAGAAGATAGGGATACAGTGGGAATAAAAGATGTACATAAATGGCACAAAAGAAAAACTATTTTTCTGTTACTTTCTAAAAGTATTCCATTGGCATTTCTGGAGTTTTGCAAAATTAATGTACCTATTAATAAAAAGACAGTTTTTATTGTATTGCAAACTACCTTTGGTAATCATCGATATTTTGTGATATTTAAATTTTATTACCTTTTTGTTGTTTTAAGAATTTCCTTCAATTCTTCTCTTTTTAGAAAACAGAGTGAGATAACAGAATTCAAGACACACGCTAAACTTTTTATTTTTACTCTACGGCTGTTAATTATATATCAGAAAACTTGTTCGGGTCTTAATTTTAGCATGTGCATAACATTCAATTGAGTATTCCAAAAGTCATTTCTATTTGATATACCATATACCTGTAGTTTGCAGCTTCTGAAACTGAAGAAATACGGATTTAAATTTGAATACAGCTTTGCACATTTGAGATCACCAAAGTAGCAAAGTATGACTGAATAAGACTTCTCTCTCAAAACGAAGTTTGAGTATCAGGGCTGAGTACTAGGATAACATAAGCCAGTAAAGTGAACAAAGATGCAGTACTGTGTAAAAAGAGTACTTTGCACTAACCTATATTGTGTATATATGTGTTTGCATTCATGTAGCAAAGAATTACATGTAGCAAACACGAAGTCATCAGTGTTAGTTCAGAGTGCAGTGAAAAGAGGGCTAAACTAATTCAAATTACCTAGCACTTACTTGGATTAAACAGTTCACTTGGACAATTAGCACAGATCAGCTGTGTCTAAAATCTAGCTTTTTTTTTACTTGATCTTCTGTTGCATGTGTCCTAATTAAATATTAATTGCCCCAGAGAGAGAGATAAAGGGTTCTTCTGATCCAGTTGTTAAACTGGAGGGGTTATCTGAGTTGAAATGGATATGTGCTGGAACAACTTGAGAATTTTACCTGTTACCAACTTTACCTGTTAGTCTAATGGCTAAGGTACTTGACGGGGATTGAGAGTTCAAATATTCTCATTTTAAATATTTGTCTAACCACTAAGAAAAAAAGAAAGTAGAGGCATCCTCAGTATTCTTTTTCTTGTTCACTTTCTACTACACATGCCCCAAATTAACTTCTGATACATCTCACATGAACAGAATTTAGTGTTTTGTTTGGGTGAGAGAGTTACATATTTTAATTTTGGATTTATCCACCTGAATGTTTATTATTAATTTTGTTCTTAATTTCTGATTACTCTCACTGAATTGAAAAATTAATTACTCAGAAAAGAATTCAATGAGAGTTCGTAAATAACATGCAAGTGCTTGTGAGACATCATCTCTGTTTTAATGCCCAGAGGCTGGAAAAGTTCTGTTCCAAAAAAAAGGTAAAACTCTTGTCCCACTGGTAAAATCCCAGTCCCACTAATTCCTTGAGACTGACTACTGAATTCCAGGATTAATACCCCCGCCTTCCTAAAATTCACTCATATCAGACTGTCAGATGAGTAGTATCTATATACTGTACATAATATATCCATTTTTATATTTTATGTCTGTATGTATATGTACACTCCAGAGGACAGATGTAACAGGAAATTAATTTAAAACAAGCATGTGCCACCAAAGATTACCTAGAGTATTAATAAAAAACAAAGGTCCCAGGAACATAATTGAAGCTGTTGTACAAATTTCAGGGTTTTTTCACAATGTAATTTTTATAACTACTGAAAGAATATCACTCTACTGTGACAAGAAAACCAGAATAATTTTCCTTCCAATCAGCCTATGAACTACATACAATGTAGCTATTTGCACAATTTATTCTAGAAAGTAATTTAGGTACATGTTTGTAGATGATAGTTAAAAAATCTCTGTTCCTGTACTGTCAATGGAGAGAGGTAGAATCGGCTGAGAAGGTGATTCAAAGTTCAGAAGGGAAATATCTGAAGTATGAATAGTCCACAAAGCATGCAAGCAACAGACCTACACATTCAATAGACGGCAGACACATTAAGGTTGGATGTGAATATAAAAGAGGGAACCTGCATTTCTTTATGGTCCCAGGACACCAGTAAAAATATGTAGGTATCCAAAGCTCTTGTGACAGTAGTTGCATACTGGAGTAACCCCTGATAAATAAAACAAAAGTCAGATAGTATCTGTAATAGCGCAAACAATCTTAGCTAATCACTTAACTAGTGCTCAATGTCATTTTACATAAAGTAAGCAAAGGTGAAAATGAAACATTGACATTGTGAATGCTTGATTAAATCTGGAGCCGATTAGGCTGGCACAGTTTAAGTTAAGAGTACAGGTGGTAAATCATCTCGCTTTTAGGTCAAGTCAAAGAAGAGATACAATTAGAAAGACAAGCATACTGCAGCCAAGATGATTCAGAGAGTGGGAAATTAAATGTTTGTTAGCAAAGCCCTGACAAGCATTAGGAATAAGGTATTTTAAAAAACTGCTGATTTGTATTAAAAGTGTTCTGTATAAACTTGTTGAGATAACAGGGAATTTTTAGTTGTTTCCCCTCTATTTCTATATTTAGAATTTTTGTTTTTAAATAAGTGATTTCATTCACAGGGACCAGTTCCTGTAATTTTTTCTAATACTCAAGTTTCCCCTTCATACCCATATATCCAGACTGATACTGCTTCTTCCTTCACAGCATTTCAGTGTACTTTACTCTCTCTGTATATTCTATGCTACATAAATCTTCATTGCTATAGGATCTGGCTTCTTTCCACTACTGCATTATGTATTAATTAATATGCTTTAGCACATTACAAAAGAAATTTCAGTCAAGCACAAATTATTTGTCTTGGTGCAAAAGTAACTCCCGTTGTGCAGGAGACTGAGTAGTCTAATAGGTCTGTTTTGTCCTTAATCTCTGCGGTTATATCTGAAGTAGCAGATGCAAGAACATGGGGATGCTCAAAGGTTGATGTAGGAGTGTTTGACATGCACCAAGGTTCTCCTTTATCTGCAATTCACATCCAAGGTTTTCCTCTCATAAGAAATGAACAATCACAGACTCAGAGAATTTCAGAATGATTTAGGCTGGAAAAGACCTCCAAGATCTAGTCCAACCTTTTACTGATCACTACCTGGTCAGCTAAACCATAACACTAAGTGCAACATCCAGTCGCTTCTTGAACAGTTCCAGGGATGGGGATCCACCACCTCCCTGGGCAGCATGTTCCAATACTTCACTGCCCTTTTAGAGAAGAAAATCTTCCTGATGTCCAGCCTGAACCTTCCCTGGCACAGCTTGAGATCATGTCCTCTTATCCTGTCACTAGTTGCCTGGGAGAAGACAGACGCCCACCTTGCTATAACCTCCTTTCAGATAGTTGTAGAGTGATAAGGTCTCCCCTGCTTCTGCTCTTCTCCAGGCAAAACAACCCCAACTCCCTCAGCTGCTCCTCATGTGACTTATTCTCTAGATCTTTCACCAATTTTGTTGTTATTCTCTAGACACACTCCAGCACCTCCTATGTCTTTCTTGAAGTGAGTGGCCCAGAACTGGACACAGTACTCAAGCAAAGTATCATAAGGACTTTAATGAGATTCCTATTTGAAATAGTTTGGGAATGAGGATTCTGACAGTTTAACATCTAATGTCATATGCAACATCTGAAACTATGTCTGCATTGGGTTACTGCTGATTAACTGTGTCTCAAAAAGGCATTGAGAGGGTCTGACCATGTTTTAAAATAAGAACTGAATGTTTTGTTGTATTCTGGAGCAATATTTTTTTCAGACCTCTTGAGCTCTGACAGTTGATAACTTAAATTGGACTGAAATCAATAGGTGTGACATTGTTAACTTTCATAGGAACATCTTGTGTCAGCAAAGAAGGGATGAGTTTGCTTACAGGATCCTTGCTGTTGATGGCACTAGTTTCTGCGTTGCTATCAGTTAATCCTTCCAGGAACTAATAGTTTTGTACTGATTTTTATATTGATACTGCACGACACATTTTTCTATGCTTCTTATCATTTGTCCTGCGTTTGGTTTTCCGACTAGCCTTGGTTTGAAACAAATTATTTTTCATCACATTTTTACATTTGCAAGTCAAATGGTGTGCTAAAGGCTATAACATACTCTAGTAAAATAGCTAATAGCATCCACAATATTATCCAAATAAATTATGTTCAGTTTGAAATTACTCTTTGTGATATCCGAATTCACAATTCACTGTACTGAATTTGGAATAAATGATGTTTTCACAGATGAACTGGAAAGATGATTTACCATTAACTGTAGAACTACTGGCCAAATGCTTCTATTTAGAATTAAATTTGGGGTTTTTTACTACTCTCAATGTAGTGTGATGCAAATAAGTTCTAAAATTCAGCCTGCCCTCTTTAAAAATCCTGGTCTGTATATTTAGCTTCCCAATTTTCTTTGCTTTTCTGAAAGACATACAGTAAGATTTAACAGTCCTTCCAATGTAAAGCAATTGCTTTCCATGTCAAACAAAAGCCCTTATTAGTGTAAGGTAACGCATTAGCTCCTGAGAAAATTCTGGTATGCTAGCAAACTAATAAATATTCATAAATAAACTTGAACTAGACAATGCACAGATTCTCTGAAGAATGTGCTATAGTCTTAATCCAGAGAGCATTGTAATAATTAACAGATAAAAGGGGAGGTTCATTAAATGAATATGCAGTGTCATGAAATCAGAGCTGTGCATTGATCACTGCTAACTTAAAGATTCTTCCTTAGCTAGAATGTTTTGACACTCCATTTATCACTGGTCCTATTTTTAGATTTTTAATTAGTAGATCACCAGCCCTTACCTCATTAACTTAGCTTCTGCAAAAACATTATTTCTAGAGATAATAGCTAAGTTAGAAAAATCACCACTCCCAATTTCTTGAGCTGTAAGGAAGGACAGGACTTCAGTTTCTATGACATGAAAATGTATTTCATAGCAGGCAAATCTGACCTTGACTCAAGAGCACGTGTGTCTTATTTTCTGGACAATTTCTCTTCACTTTATTTTCCTAAATGTATTAACCTCAAAACATGCACCTTTTCAAAGACAACAGAAACATTTTCCTAATTTATTTCAAATGCTTATTTCTAGCCCTCTGTTGGCAAAAATGTTTGGGGATATATTTCAGCAGAAAATTGTACCTTGATGTGTGTTTAACACAACTTGCTGCATATTTGTATAGATAGGTTTTTAAACGGTTGGCCTTTATAGGCTTTTTATGAGAGAAAACAACATTTCCAGAAGTGAAAATGAACCAAATAAAGACATATTTACACTTATGTTTGTTAAGTATAAAGGCTTAAGAAACTAATAAGAAGCAGACAATTGACAAATCAATGAAGTATGTCTTGTGCAGATGTTTCCTTCAATTTGAAGTGCCTATTTTATTGCTTATACTATTGGAAAGTATGTTCCACCACTGGTAATGGATAGGAGTATACATTATGTCTTACTGTTTCAAGACTATATAATTATCACTGTGACGTATATGTTATATTTTCAACATGCTGCTTAAGGCTAAAGGTTTTGCTGTTGTAAGATCCACAATTAAATCATCTTAAAGTCCTTTTGCTCTAACATAGTTAGCAACAATGAAAACATTAGACTAGCCTCAATTAAATGACCAATGAATTAGGTAGCTTAACAATATTTACACCCCTGGCCATTCTATCCAATTAAAATTCCTAGCAAATGGAAGAATTGATTAGTTTCTTCAAGCAGAGAGGTTTGCATCATCCAAGCAGGCTAAATAATTTACATTAGAGCTTTCAACACATTTCAGATGCTGTCATCTCTGCCTTGTGAAACAGTTTATGGCATACTAAGACTTCCTTTCATTACATTCACTGATTTTGCAATCAATAGTAAGCCAGAAGTTCAGAACACAATCTAAGAAGGTCATAGTGCTGCAACTGAAAATAGTCTGGGGAAAGGTCACCAAATTATTTTGCATTTTATGATGTTTATAGCTATGATCTGATATGTATCCATGTGTATGCAATCTCATTAAGCACTAATGCTAGCTTTGTAATGAAAACAATCCATTTTCAAATGTAAGATCTCATTTTCTCATTTGCAACATCTTTGATGTAAAAAATTTAGAGCACAGGACTTTGTCAAGATGGTTACACAAAGTCTGAAGATTATCATTACATTATTAAATGAATGTAATGGATGACAAAATTAATTTGTAGGAAAAATATCATTTGCTATAATTATACTGAAGGGTTTCAATTCAGGTAATGACACACATATTTGGAAAGACTCATTCAGCCTCTTTTTCAGTAAATAATACAAAACTGGAGGATGTGGTAACCTACTGTAAAAAATTTGCAACAAGAAGAAAGGATCTTATCAAATTCTGACAAAATTTTTCAAGAACACTGGTAACTTCATGAAGAGTCAAGGGGCTTAATTCCACTGGTAGATCTCAGGAATTACAGCAGTTTTAATGTATCTGGAGTATCCAGATGGAATCTGCGACAAGCAGAGAGGCTTTCTCAAAGTGTATAATTTTTATGTATACTTCAATCTTTGTTCACCTGGACCATCTGAGTTGGATGTTGTGAGAGACTGAAATGTTAATGGTTCATGACTCGAACAATCAGCCATTTGGAAAAGCATCAGGGTGCTTTGCTGAGGCCAGGTTTGTACCATCCAATCAGAGGGAAGTGCGAGAGCTTTTTGTGTGTGGTGGTGAAACTTCTGATCCAATAAGACAGAGGGGGTGCACACCCACTTCTGGAAGCTACAAGCTGGATTTTGAGCCAGATAACAGAGAAGGTTGATAAGAAGCAAACCCTACAGAGGTGGGATAGTGCTTTCTGTCATGTCAATGTCCTCCCTTACACAACTGGCTCAGTTGTAGAACTCCCCTCTCCCCCTCGGGGGAGATACCGGGACATTCACATGTAGGCCTAAATCCCTTCTGATGGGGCAAAACTGGCCTAACTATGCTGACGTGAGAGGCAGCTGTTATGTCTTAGAAGGTGTCATAAACCATCAAAGACCCCCAAAGTTCCCTCAGACTCAATTTCTAGGGCCTTCCACCAGAGTTCTGTGCATGATCCACAGTGTTGCATCAGACAGTGTAAAACTCCCCCCCAGGGGGAGGTACCTGGGCGTTCCACCCAAAACTGAACTCTTTGCTTCATGAGCTTTCCACATCCCCGATGGATCAAGACTGAGACCATCACTTCGACCAATGGACATCTAAATCGTAACGGTCAAGTCTCGTCACTGGATCCACAGGGGGTGATATATTCTGCTCTTATCCTTTCTTTCTCTTTTTTCTTTCTTTTTCTTATACATTTTCTGAAGTGCTATTTTCATGGGTTTATATTACTATATTTCTACAGATAATAATCAAAATATCTACATACCTTCTTTCTTTTGCAACCAAATTTTTCTAAAATGAACCCTACATATGTATATTTATATATAAACACCAGTCATTGTGTTGTTTCACTCTAATCCGCCCCAAGGGATCTATTAACAAGAACCTCAGTTACCCTCTAACGGGTGCAACAATGAGAAATTACTGCCTTTGTACGAGAGTAACTTTGCATGTCACAAAATTTTCAGACTCCATGAAAAAAATACTCCTATTCAAAACACAAAAAGAATCAAAACATATCAAATTTTCACCAAGTTTTCAGGTATGCAGATGTCAACTTCTATATAGGTCCCTTTGTATCCAAAAATGCAGAGGTAGGGTGTTGCCAAAATCCTATGCTGATCCAAAGCAGATCGGCTATTGAACAGTAAAGTCAGGCTATTCTGAAGACAAATTTCCTTTAAAATGTTGTCAACATATACTAACTAAATTTACACACACACACAAAGAATTTGCCCAAAAACTGGCAATTGAGATGAATCTCCTGAGCAAATGTCTGAAATTTCTTGACCTTCACCCTATCTTCTGATGTAATTAACCTTTTTTTTTCTTTTAATGCAGTAAGCTAGTTTCTTCTCTTCATCCCTGCCTCAACACATGCTTGGGTAGCAAGGAAAGGAGGTCAACTTGCTCCAATCTGAAAGGAGTGAGATAAACTGAGGTAATTGTCCTAGATGTGTGCTAGAGTGTCCTTGTATTCTATAAATGATGAGTCCTGCTCCATCCACTAATCCCAATGATACTTTTGTGATTATCCCATAACTGCTGGCCTATACCTCAAGTTGGTGGAGGCATCATGGCTTCTCCATGAGGCAGACGCTTTTGTCCCAGGAGAACAGCAAGCACAGGTGAACTACCAGGAGGAGGACCGAGGATCTCTGTTCACCACACCAACATCAGCTAACTTGGCACATAAGTTCATACATGCTGTGACAGCACATTTGTGCAGTGGCCCTGAAAGGACAACATTATAGCAAATGCATTTCAATGCCAATACATACAAAAAATTGTGAACTAGAAATAAACCATTCCTACATTTTAAAATATCTGTAGCAACACAGCAATCCTAGCATCTATAGAGCAACATCTATAGATGTTACACTGTCTCCCATGGCACACTCCTGAAAAAGCTGGCAGCCCATGGCTTGGACAGGGGCACTCTGTGCTGGGTTAGGAACCGACCGGGGGGCTGGGCTCAGAGAGTGGTGGTGAACGGTGCTGCATCCAGTTTGGTGGCCGGTCAATAGTGGTGTCCCCAGGGATCAGTGTTGGGCCCAGTTCTGTTTAATACCTCTATTGATGTTCTGGATGAGGGAATTGAGTCCACCATCAGCAAATTTCCACATGACACTAAGTTGGGGGGGAGTGCTGATCAGCTGGAAGGCAGGAGGGCTCTGCAGAGGGACCTGGACAAGCTGGAGAGTTGGGCTGATTCCAACGGGATGAGGTTCAACAAGACCAAGTGCTGAGTCCTGCACTTTGGCCACAACAACCCCCTGCAGCACTCCAGGCTGGGCACAGAGTGGCTGGAGAGCAGCCAGACAGAAAGGGACTTGGGAGTTTGGATTGACAGGAAGCTGAACATGAGCCAGCAGTGTGCCCAGATGACCAAGAAGGCCAATGGCATCCTGGCCTGGATCAGGAATGGTGTGGCCAGCAGGACCAGGGCAGTGATTCTTCCCCTGTACTCAGTGCTGGTGAGGCCACCCCTGGAGTACTGTGTCCAGTTCTGGGCCCCTCAGTTCAGGAAGGATATTGAGATGCTGGAGCAGGTCCAGAGAAGAGCAACAAGGCTGATGAAGGGACTCAAGCACAAGTCCTATGAGGAGAGGCTGAGGGAGCTGTGGTTGTTTAGCCTGGAGAAGAGGAGGCTCAGGGGAGATCTCATCACTCTCTACAACTACCTGAAAGAAGGTTGCAGCCAGTTGGACGTCAGTCTGTTCTCCCAGGCAGCTCTCAGTAAGACAAGAGGGCACAATCTTAAGGTCTACCAGGGGAGATTTAGGTTGGATATTTGGAAGAAATTTTTTACAGAGAGATTAATCAGACATTGGACTGTGCTGCCCAGGGAGGTGGTAGATTCACCATCCCTGGAGGTTTTCAAGATGAGACTGGATGTAGCACTTAGTGGTCTAGTAACCACGGCAGTGCTGGATCAAGGGTTGGACTTGATGATCTCAGAGGTCATTTCCATAGAATCATTTCATTGATTCTATGATTCTGTGATTCCAGGATTCTGTGATTCTATGATTCTGTGATCTAACACCAACAGCACAGCACCTAACATCTATGGCAACACAGCAAACGGACCTCAAAGTAGAAACAGAGCTCAAAGTGCCACTGCCAGTGCCACTCAGTAGCCATTCAGAAAAGTTTACGAGGCACTACATTACAAAAGGAATACAAGGGAAATATATGAATAAGATTTTATTGTCTTTTTATAAATCAAGAGGTACTGTAGGCTCATCCTGGCTACCGTACTGGTCACCTTGTCTTAGAAAACATATTGTGAAGCCAGAGGCAGAGACAGCTGGCAGAGGAATGATGAATCATCAAGGGCATTTCAGAGATTAAGAGAGACTGAGAAGATTAGAACTGTTTACTTTGGAAATAAATATCTGAAATACTTCAAGAGTGTCTAAAAGGCAGAGTGATGTGATTGGAAATTACTCTTTTCGATGTCTGAGAGGACATGACAAGAGTCCACTCAATTAAATTAAAATGAGGAGGAATTAAAACTGACTCTTAGGGACCTGAGGGCACTATCAGGCCCTCATGGCCCTGCCTAGTCTCCTGGGTGCCTCCCACACCATTTTCACAGCCCAGGACACCACTTCAGCTGAGCCCAGAGACATCAGTCCCTGCCCCAGAGACATCTCCAGTGTCTATGTCACTGTATCATTGCTTGTATCTCCTTGGCTGACAGGGACCTACTGCCTTGATCTCCCTGTTTCTCATGGAGTCAGTGGGGCCCATAGCTGTTACCACCCTGTTCTGTGGGGTGACACCACAGTGAACCACACCCACCCTCAGCTCCTGCTCCTGTCCCTGTGGGAGCTGCCTTCCTGCAGCCAGCTCAGGCCACCTGGAGCTGGGGGGCAAGCTCATGCGGGCTGACCTGCAGGCTGCCTCAAGGCAGCCCCATGAAGCCCCCTGAGCCCATTGAGCCCCAGGGTTTGGGCAGCATGTAAAGGCAGAGCACAGAGCACAGCCCTGCTGGCTGCCTGCTCCTGCTTCCTCGGCATCTTGCCTACACAGATTTCAGGGTGAACATGCACCCTGCTTGGGAAGCACTGCCATCCCAGTGAGTGTGGATCTCTTCACCACTGCGGTTCACATCGTTGTTCCCCAGGAGCTGCCTACAGTCCCACAGACTGCCCAACTCTCTTACAGCAGTCTTTGATGCTATGGCCCTCCTCACAGCATCATTATTGAGCAGTGGCTCACTCAGTTCACAGTCAGACCCTGGACGGGTGTCACAGGCGTCTCCCAAAGACCAACCCAGCTTTCCTCCACCTGGCCAGCATGATGGCCACCTTTGGCTCCCGGCTTCCCTTCCCATATAGAGCAACCATGTTCTGGCTGCTCCCTGGCAAAGAACAAAAAGAAACACCTAGTGCCAAAGCGTTCCATTAATTTGCAAAAAAAATGTTGATGTGAAGAATTTAGCAGGTCTCAGAAAAAAGAAAGGTAATCTGGGTATCCACAATTAATTTAACAAAATATTAATTTTTATGAAATAAGCATTAGACCTTCAGGCTTCAATCAACTCATAGATTGATGGGAAGATGAGATCTCGTGGAGGGAGGAGATTGTCTCACAGCTTGTTGAAACACAGGAAGTCACATTGAAATATGAGGAAAAACTTCTTTACTGTGAGGATGACAGAGCACCAGAACAGGCTGACCAGAGAGAGTTGCAGATTCTCCTTCTCTAGAGATATTCAAAATCCGCCTGGATATAATCCTGCATAACCTGCTCTAGGTGAATGTGCTTTAGCAGCATGATCTCCAGAGGTACCTTCCGGTGCCAACCATTCTGTCATTCTGTGGAGATAAACTTCTTGCTCTGAAGTTTCCAGTACTGACATTACAGAAAATAGATGTGTCAGCTCTTGTGTTCATAACTACAGAACAATAAATTGGATAAAATATGTAAAATAATTAATCTTCAAGTGGTCTGTGGTAACCACGTTTCATATTTTTAATTAATGAGTTACTTGCAGTGCACTGTAGTATTGCAAGGATATAGATTTCTGCTGCAATTGCTCTTTGGTTTTTTTACCTAGGGTCAGACATTCTCCAGTTCAAATGCTGAGGTTGTGTAGCTGGAAATATATCATGTCATGGCAATGTGAAATGGAGCTGAAAAAGGTCTAAATTCCCTTAGGGCTGCTTCCTTTCTCCACCAGTCTTTACCTAGACTATCCTATAAATCTAGGTGCAGAAAAGATCACGTTTCTTAAACCTCACATTAAACTATCAGATGAATGACTAGCAAGCTAAAGATGTTGGAAAATCTTTAGCAAAACCAAAGCTTTTATTTGAAAAATCCAGCTTAGTCACTGGAAATCACACAAGAAGCCATGTCTCACTTGATGTATCAATTGACGTGGCTGTACTTGACTCTGGATATCCAAGTTACCTTGGTTAGAATGATCTCAGGTATCCCTGCACCATATTGCTTATCCAGATGACCTCTAAGGTCCCTTAACCATTCTGTGATTCCGTGATACATTAAAAAATAGTAGTTTGAAAATTAAATCCTTTACAGATCAGAGGGACCTGGACTTATGAAAAGCCATCAATCTCTTCCTTTGCAGAAAAAAGAGTGGCCTTTATTTTTACTCCATTTCTGTCCAAGGCACTACTCTCATAAGACTTTCCCATTCTTAAAAAAACAGACCTAGAGGACCGTGTTTCCCACCAGCAGAAAGTTTAAAAGGTTGAAAGATTTTGTGTTTCCTCTATTAAAATGCATTGCTTCTGCCCTGTAGGACCTGAGATCCCCTGAAGGACCCTCATAAATTGTTGGAGTACTTTTTAGTTGCACTTCTAGTTTTCAGTTAATTTATAGCCATGCTCAGTTAAAACTAAGCTCCAATTTTCTTTTGCCAGCTTTTGGCTTTCTTTCATGTATGTAACTTCAGTGGTTAAAGTCAACAAGTTATTCCAGTTGTGAATTGCACTTTTTTCCTCCTTATAAAGATGACCTAATTATTAAATTAAAAGGAAGAACATAATTTTTGCTGTGTATCTGGAAAAGTGATTTGGATATTTGGTCCTGTTAACATGGCTGTCACAAACATAGCTGATTATTTTGTCAGCTCTTAGTCAAGATTCATTTGTATGGTTTCTTCAAGCACATGTCCCTTTTACTTGATAGCATAAAATAGGAAGGTAGCAGTATGAAGATCTCCATAAGTTCATGTGTATTATACGTTACATATAAATGAAGTCTACCACAGTAGACAAACATATGGTACCTGTTTTGTCAGAGCAACATCAGTCTCTCTAAAACGAGAAGTGACAAACAATGATGCAATGGAGAGAAGGAATGAGACCTATCTGCATTCTTCCTTGCATTAATTAATACTAGAGGTCTGAGGGGAGATAAGAACCACAATGAGGCTATGTGAGTATAATCCAAGCTTATGGCCTCATAAGCTTACCATGCTTTATCAGGAGGAGGATGTGTGTGTTGAATGTAACCTCGAATGTGGAAATAAAATAAAGCAATTTCTTAAGTAGGAGCTGTATAAATAATATACTTATCTTATATTCAGTATTTCCCAGATCAGAATTCTAATACAGTAGGCTTTGGCAGCTCAGCTTTGCTTTTGCTCATAGATAACAAACTTCCACTCTATTTATCATTAAGACTTACAAAATGTTTATTAAATGACAGTGAGAACAAGTTCTGAAAATCAGGAGCAAATCTTGATGATTTTGCTGCATCATTTTTGTCCAAGTAATTCTCTTCCTTTGAAAGTTTCTCTTAAATTATTCACAATAAATGCAAGAGTCAAACTGGAGCTCTTAAAGAACAAATAACAATAGTCACTTAACTGTTTTCATCAAAGGATTAGTGCAATCAAGACTGGAATATTTTTTCTTCCTTGATTGTTCTTTCTATGATCATGATGAAAAATTTAATCCTTTTGTCTTCAATAAATATACACAGTAAGAGAGTTATATTTTACAAAAAGTTGTCAAAACTGGAGCAGGACCTAGTGACCCTGGACACTAGAATCTTGAAAAATCTCCCCATAAAGATGCTCAAAAGGACACTACTAGGGAATATTCAAATCATGGCTTAGGTGGACACAGATATGAACTGGATTAAATTGTTTTTAATGTCATCTTTACCTTGCTTCAATCTTACTATTCTCAGTATGCCATACTATAAGGATCAAAGCATAACAAGAATACCTAATAATCCATAGGATAAAGATTTCTCCAATACATTGGAACTTGTGAGGTACAAGGACATGACTTAGCCAAGCTATGCAGGGTCTTCCATAAAAAGAACTTTTGTACATGCTCCAATAATAAAGACTTTGAATTTGAGTGACAAGAAGCCTTTCAATAAATAATATCTATTGAATGAAGATCTCCCTTTGTTTGCATTCATTTTTATCTGAGTAGAGGGCACAGAGGAAAGAAAAAAAAAAGAAATGGAAGGCAAAGAAAAAGAAAAATGAAAAGAGAAAGGAGATAGAGATGGGGTGGAAGTTTTCTGAGATATTTTTCTGATTCCATACAATTGTTTTTCAGTTGTACTCAAATAGCCTGTTTGCAACCTGCTTCAGAGAACAGGAATTGTATTTTGGTTGTCTCCATTTCAAATGCAGACCGTAGGTACTTATTTAATACCTTTAATTTCACAGAAGCAACACATAAGAGAGCAAACAATTTTTTCTTCATTACTTTCTTACACCGTACAACTATCTAATGGGCCCAATACAAATCTGCAACTTCTCAAGTGAAAAATGAGACCACAGCTCTTATGTTTAGTTGCACTGCATGCCACAGCCTTGTTAAAGAGGACAGTTTCTTGTGGCATTAAAAGTTATTCAGCAGGAGTCACTTTGCATTACATATGGCCCCCCTAAAAATCTTATCTGATAAGGAATTGAGTACGGTTTTAGAGATGTTACCTCAAGGAAAGTTCAGCATTTCAAATTAACAATTTAATCCTTGAAATATTACAACTACAAATATTAAATTGTTGAATAAAAATAATTAAAAAATATGTACTATAAATAACAACATATGGCATCATTGTGAGTATGAGCCTGAATTAACTTCTGAGGCTCTGATGCCATTCATAAACCTCTCACAGTTTGTGACTGCAGCTGAGTTCTTGAGTGAAATACAGCCTTCTGTTTGCTCCAGGGCTATCTATTAAGCTCTATATTATTCAAATGTATTCTAGTGTTGATTCTTATCTTTGCCTCTGAATTGTTTTCCCCCAGTCATTAAAAAAAGCTTGTAACTTTTTCCCCTCATATGAGTCCTCAATTTCTTCAAGAGAAAGAACACTTCTGAACAGAGACATTGCCTTATTGATGCCACAAATCACATAGTCCACCAATTCACATCCTTTCAACATTCATGGCTGGAGTAAAGGGAGTAATTTTATATGGAAAGGAAGATTTAGGGACATTTAATTCAGTTTTTCATCTGGATAAGAGAAACCATTTCTGGTTTCATTGATTCATGAAGTCTAAGTAATGCTATTATACCACAAGGACCTTCTTGAAATTATTCTAAACAAAAACCTCCTGGAAACAAGGCTCATCAGCCTAACAGAGACAGAAGAAAAAGTTCCTGATATGGAGGCCTTCTACAGACACTCAAGAATTCATACTGCCCTGACAGAGTTCTTAGAAAAATCATAATATTAACTGAGTAGTAGGAAAAGATAAGATATTGTAATGGGTTATGTTGCACCACTATAAAACTGGTAAGAACTGAAATATCATTTTGAAAAGTTTTTGAATGTCTTCTGAGAACTCGGCTAAGGATGAATGTGGCTTTACTAAGGCAATATCTGTCCTGCTTCATATCTCTTTCAGAATTATAGAAGGCCTACTGTCAACCTAGCAGAAGAAATCAGAATTCTTTCTATTAAATTGAAGGATCTTTGATCAGGAAGTGCAAACTGACCACAAAAGTAACAACCATTCAGTTTGTATCCCATGGAAGTAGGATATTTATTATGAAGCACCAAAAGTTTGTTGAGATCAATAAAAAATAAATGCAAGAGTAAAGTCCTTGTTCTAAATAACTTTTTAAAAAAAGGTTACCTAAACAGTGAAAAATCTTTTTTGACTGACTTCTAAAAGGTAATTTAACACTGTGTTCAAGTGAAAAACTTCTGTAGGACTTGCCTGAATATCTATACTTTTAAAGAGTGCAACCTCTTACCGCTGTTTCCCAGTTTTGGCACTCCAGTTTGAGTATACACTCATTATTTTAGCTTCTGCTTATTTTGGCAAATTAAACATTCCTAGGACATTCCCAGAAATTTTCTGTTAAAGTCAACTGGTCTGAAATGGCGCACATCTAGGCTAATTCCTCAGAGTCCAAGATTTGGAACCTGAGGCAAACAACCCAAGGGAAAAGATAAATCCTTTGAATGCTTTATCTTCCAGTGTATCACTGAGAATTACCTGGGATGCTGCTAGTTGGTAGAAACCAACTACTTTCTATTATATCAACACACTAAGTCCAGAACAAATGAAATATTTACAAGTTTGGAGTGTGGAGGGATTTTTTGGAAGTAAGTTATCTGCATCTGCAGAGCCTTTCCTTCCACATTCCTTAGAGTAGGACTTTGTTTTCCCTCTGTTAGAGAGCAATCCCAAAGCACAATTACTCTTATCATGTCAGGTTGGAGTCCTTCTGACTCTGTGGCATGCCACAGCGAGCTCTTTGTGTACTTCCCAAATTTATGCTCTAATTTGCTAAAATTACTCCCAAAACTGTGGGACTTACGTCTGACTTCTTCCTGTTCTACCCATGCTGTTTACCATCATTGAAGGCGAAATCACAGAATCACAGAAATTAAAAAGGAAAGACATTCCTGTAGCTGTGGAACTTTTGTCAAACCTATTATTTACATAAGAATCCAATTCTTTTCAATCCTTATTCTCTACATGAATTTGGGTCTGCTACCCTCTGTAACTCTCAGTAGCATGTTAGATTTGGGACACCTCCGAAGTGTGGTAGTAGAGATCATTCCTTTCATATTTTCTGGTAATGACAATTCCACTGTATAGGTGTGGCACACACATATGTCATTTGATAGCCCATATACTCATATTGACTCTTAATTTGTCCTTTCTCACAATACAGTTTCTACTGTAGTCCACAGCTGCTTTCCTTGCTCATTCATCCCAGATTCTGAGGCTTTAATACTGTAAGAATATCTAGACTGCAGTATTTGGTTTAATTGATCAGCTTGGATATTGTTGCACTTCATGACCTACCCATTAAATAATTTGCATTTTGTAAATAGCATTTTAACAATTAGAAATCAAGTAAGCTGTGCCTTTAGAGATCTCACTATGTAAGGCATTTTTTTCTGTACCTCAACAAAACTTGGCAGAGCAGTTAGCCTTAGAAACTAAGTATAGCAGATGTAATTAATTATTACACCGTTCAGAATAATAGCCTGTATAAAGGAGAAGGTAGTCATCACCTAAAATCCAAAAAATTGTTTCTCTGTATGCCTGACAAATCAACTCTATTTACCAAAAAGGAGAGTCTGTGGTTATTAATCTGAATCTATGCAACAACTTCTAATAAACAGAAGACACATCTTCTTAGGAAACATGAAAAAAATTCCTGAACGTGCCAAGATTAAAGCAGGCATATGTTTTTCATGTCCTTGCCTATAATGCTATACTATTGGAATATTACTCTAGAATGCTAGTAGACTAGAAGTAGTCTAAATAGTATTAATTAAATAGTATTAATAAGGTAATTTAGACTTCTTAAAAAGGCTTTTAACTAAACTAGCAGTTTTTCCAAGAGCAGGGGGCAGAAACTTTGTGGAATTACTTTTCTTCTTTGCTAACTTGTGGTGAATGGTAAAATTTCTTGCTGTATATTGTTCTACTTCATGTCTGTGAATTGCTGCCCTAAAAAATGAACTAAAAATATGAGTTCATTTCTGTACTGTATTATAAATGTGTTATTGTCACAGCATGCAATTACAATAATTCACAGTGTGAACATGAGGTCTGAATAGAAAATTGTCCTGAAAACAGTATTCTGTTAATTTATGAATTTCCAAGCTTACCTCTCAATACTGATTAATAGTGTATCACCATTTAACACTCAGGTCATTCAGTGGAACAGCCACCATACCTCAGAAGTCATGGCAGTGAAAAAACATTTACTGCACAATAAAAACAGATCTTATGACAATGTAATTAATGGATATTATACCTTTATAGAATGAAGATGCAGGCAATATATATAAGAAATCATCAAAAAATCTTCTACTACTGCTACTAAGAGGAAAATTTGAAAAAATAGGATTATCAGGATAAGAAAAAAATGTCTTTATGGTGTAATTTGGTAGCATTTATACTGGGAGGGACAGTTTTCTATAGACAGGGAGGAAATATCTACAGAGCAAGAAAAGAATAAATACTGCATTAGCCAGACATTTTTGTACCAGTTGGAAGATTTGCACTTTGCGGCACTGTGCACTCAAGTTTTAAAGACAAATCTGTTCCTATTAATCTGTAATGGCAGTGTCTACCTCATAGTGAAAGATGTCTTCAGTCAACTTTGAGGCAGGACATTTTCTGATTTTCTACCTGAGCTACATTGCTGCAGTAGTGGTTCTACGCAAAAGGCATTCAGTAAAATGACTTACCTGAACCCTAAACTACATCCTTCATGTTTAAAAGAGGAACATGAAGTTAAGTATTGCTAAACTTTATACAATTCCCACTGTTGAATTGTTTTTTCTGAGAAAAATATTGGATTTTTTAAAAGTTCTTTTCCCCTTTTTAAGCCCTCTTGCAAAATACGTCTTTTTGTTCAGTATACAGAATCAAACACGATCATATAGAGTGAGAAAGACCATTTTTGTATGAAAGAAATTCATAGGTTATTTTTTAATGATTTCAATGAAACAGAAAATTTTCAGCTGTCATTCTTTCAAAATTCAAAATTTAGTTCCCAGAGGTCAGTGACTGTATACACAGTTTCTTTCATTTTCAATTTATTAATTATTTTGGTGTTGATTTTATTAAAGAGACTTCTGTAAGGAAAAATGTGTTTTGAAATTATACTATCAATATGTTGATTTTAACCATAGATTTGTTACTATGTGTTGGCTTATCTATAGGTTTAACAAGAACGGTCTTGTAGAACACTCAGACCGCTAAATAGAATTGACCTTTTAAAAATTACTCCTATGATATATCTATGTGACTGAGCCTTAGTCTTTTTTTGTTGTGAAATAATTAATGAGATTGTTTAAAGCAATAAAATAATATAGGTCCAGAAACCTCATTAAATATGTTACAGTTGATTTGATTAGTAATCTACATGCTATTTAAATGAAGCTAGTCTTATTACTCCTTCTAGCTATTACAATCACCAAGCAAGAAAAGAATATACATAGGTTTCTATTTATGCCAATATCAAGGGAAAAAACAATACTACTGAAATTCTTAAATAAAATACTATAATAAGGACACAAAGTTACTTCAGTGTCTCTCTCTCACTGATTTCAGTGGGAGGTAGCTCCTAACTAATTTGTGGAATTACCTGTGCAATATATATTGATTTGGGAACCAATTTGCTCCACTGGAACCTCTGCTTTTGACATATGACTTTACCTTACTCTAAGAAAAAAAAGAAAGAAATACTTGTTCAATATACTAGTTTTGAAGCCATTTTTCCTTCCATGAGAAAAAGGTCTTGGGTGCTTAGTTGCTATGACAAAAGTAATACATCTAAGGAATACACTCTGACACACTTATAAGAGCCACTAGAATAGGTGAGATAATGATATTTTAGTACCTTTATTTCTATTTCACTCCAAAAATTTGAAATCAAAATGATTGTGAACTTAACTGTTTCAAGATTTGGAAAACTTTGGGTGAAATTTAAAGAGAAGACTGGTTTCCTTTTTTTTTCCTAATAGTAAATTTCCCCCCCCCCAATACCGTCCATTATTCCTGTCTATTTGCACATGTTATGCTAATTTAAGCTTTTTCTAGCCTAAACCCTGAATAGCACTTTCTTAATTCAGAGTACAAAGAGGACGAAGCCAAAAAGTACTAAAGTAACTTTATGTACAACATCTGTGATTAATTATAGCCTTTTCTTTTCCTCATCACATGAAGAATGAAATTTTTTCTCACAAAGAAGTTGCTATGGAGGCATTGGTTTTGTGTGGGTTTTTTATTTGTTTGCTTTCTTAATAGATTTGCACAGAGATGGAGGTTTTGGCATGTAATACCGTTGCAATTCAAAGGTAAATTCAATAGCAGATGCTGTTGAGGAGATCTCTCTAGAGTATCTGAAGTCTTAGTATAAGTGAAATACTGTGGTTAGGTCGTAAACATTACACAACAGACATGCTCCATTTTGGCTTGGACATAAGCCATAAGCAGGAATGAGCAAGTCACTCAAGGTCACTATCTCTGTCATGTTGCAGTTTGACTAGGACCATGTAGGAATTAATCTTCCTAAACATCATGGCACTCTCTTGGTGCTTCATCTCAGCATTAGATCGCAGCAATATACAGATACCACCTCAGTTTGCACCAACATCAGTTTTTAATTTCTATTAAAAACTAATAAGTTTTTAATAAACCTAAGTGCAGAGGTTCAGAGAATAATGCATGCTGCCACCTCCTTCTGGAACACCAGAACTACAAGAAAATGCATTAGCTGGCAGGTTAGCTTAGGATAACACGATGAGAGACTCCATTTATTTATAAAACATTATAAAAGAAAGAGTGAAGTGATAAAGCATCCCTGATTTGTTCTCTTCCTTTAATGAACCTCTAGATCAAAAGCAATGTCAGTGTACTTCAAGTTCCTAGGCTATATAGACAGTAAGTGACGGATTCTGCTGCCAGTTTCTATTCACTTTGAGCAGTAACTTTTATCTTAGAGGATGCTATTGATGCTGGAATAGTATTTGAGATACTTAAGGATAACAGAATCCTGTATTAATGCAACACCGTTCCAGATTCGATCTGATTGCTTCTGTTAGTCACTGTGCATGTAATATTTATGTATCTTGTGTAAGCGATAGTAAGCAACTATAAGGCATGAAAATCTGATTTTAGTTACAGCATATCTGTAGGATAATCTGTGAAGTTTGCAACAGAACAACTTGTTTCCCTTCGGGCCTCGCCAAGGCTAGCCTGTCTCATCCAAAAACCATTTTCCTTTGTATTCTAAAGTGGGGAAGGCTAAGGGCTGAAATCCCTGAGTGTGCCTGGCAGGCAAAGCATCATCAGAGAGGAAGGGGAATGAACAAGGCCAGAGTGCTCTGGGTAGCTGAGACCAGGAAGACATATCTTGAGGCAATCTCTAGAGTGAAGGGAGGGCTGTAGGCAAAAAACTGACACCTTTGTTATCAATACTAAATCTGTAAAATTCCCAACACCTTGGTATTGTCTATGTCTATTTAAAAATTACTGCTGTAGAGAAGGAAACTGGATGTGAGAAAAAGAGAAAAAAAGAGAATTAAAATAAATCTTTAATAATCCTATTTAACTGCTTAGTTCTTGAAGGTTTTTTAATTACATTTGATGCCTGTAATAGAAACAAACTTGTTTAGTCTTCTGAGGAGAGACTTGAGAAATGGTGTTCAATAGTTACTTAGATCTTCCTAAGCAATAATCAATACAGATTTGCAGCTTATGGAATTGAAACCTTTCTAAAATGTCTATATATCTAATGGAAACCTTTCAAGTCCTGCTGCCTAAGCAGAGATAGTTACATGTAGCAATAAGGTAGAGGAAGGAATGATTAGCAAATAAAGCAGTCAAATAAGAAAGTGGGTTTCTTTCCTTTCCCATAAAGATCTTGATGCAAAGTATGTCATGTTAAATTTTATCATTTGCATAGTGTTTGCTGCATTGACATATGAGAAAATTTAAATATATAATATATGACAACTTCTAAAAGCTGCTTTAGTCAATTTGGGAATGAAACATGAAATCTTTGATGATGTAGGCAGACAGAGGCTCTTTAGACAATGTGAAAGTACAGATTTTTAAAATCAGTGACTAACTCTTAAAATTTCAAATTGCATTTAAAATTTTAAAATAAAAGTGAAGTTGCACGACATACTGTCTAGTAATATGAAAAGAAGAAATTATTATAACAGCAATAATTTGGGTACACAAACAGGCATTTAGAAAGCACGGGGAGCATCACCTGAACAGGACAAGAAAACTCTTGTTAGTCTGGTTTTTTAGTTTATTAAGGGGGGCGGGGAGGGTTAAGGGTTTTTTTCCTGTTATTGATGGTATTGGTGACCCTTCATTCAAAACCCAAACCCATCATTGAGTCTTACCTCAAAATCTGACACTGATATCCTTCAAATCCAACATTGTTTGAATTCAGTTTTTAATAGTACTTTGTATTCAATGCTTCCTCTTTTCCTTTTCTTTTTCTCTTTTCATTTTCTTTTTTTCTTTTCATTTTTTCCTTTCCCTTTTTGTTTTTCTTTTTTCCCTTTTTAATTTCTTTTTTTTTCCTTTTCCACTTCTTTTTATACAGAAGACATCATTCTAACTCAGTAAAATCACAGCCCTGCCAGGATGTACTGCTGTCTAAGCCTGGAAGAAACAGTTTCTATATCTCCATCTGTAAAAGGTAGATTGTAGTATACATGCTTTGAAGAGATGTTTAGTTTTTCACATTTCATTTATTATGTGAAAGCTTATTATTAAATTTGTACCCAGTCTAGTTTTGTGAATGGTTGTAGAGAGGAATCATAGAATCAACCAGGTTGGAAAAGACCTCCGAGATCATCAAGTCCAACCCTTGATCCCACACCACCGTGGTTACTAGACCATGGCACTAAGTGTCACATCCAGTCTCATCTTAGAAACCTCCAGGAATGGTGAATCCACCACCTCCCTGGGAAGCCCAGTCCAATGTCTGATTACTCTCTCTGTAAAAAATTTCTTCCAAATATTTAACCTAAACCTCCCCCGGTACAGCTTAAGATTGTGCCCTCTTGTCCTACTGCTGGTAGGATGGGAGAAGAGATAGACGCCCACCTGGCTGCAACCTCCTTTCAGGAAGCTTAAGAATATCTAGGAACTTAAAAAACTATTTATTATTTAGCTTTGTGCTTTACACATCTTATGCTGCATGTAATCTTACAAAATATCCCAAGAGGTATTGAAAAGATGTAGTTGCGGTGGGTTTTAATAGGAAACACAAATGGTCTGTCTTTTCTGAATTTTCTGGGTATTTATGTGTAGAAAAAAAAATTAAGCAGTTCTAAAAATCCGGAAAATAGATTCAAAAATGTAATTCAAAACTTTTCATTCTATTCCAAACCATTTTGTATGAAGAAGCTGTTTCTTTACAGGATTTCACCCCACCAAACCTGCAAATAGTGAGAAATACTCCCATTTCTCATTAACCTGATAAAATTTGAGGATCTAGGAGATGAATCTACTTCAAATGCTGCCAGAGGGTTCTTTCAAAACAATGTATGTAAGTAAAAAGTATATTTCTACTGTAGACTAGCATATATTTATCAAGATTATGGTGATATATTCTTTATAATAAGAACTTAGTGGTCAGCAAAAGTCAGTTCATCAAATACTAAAGTATGTATTTAAAATCTTTAAAAGTTATTTTGATTGGACCTGACATTTGCAGAGAGTACTTGGGGTGGTGTTTCTAAATTTTTTCACCTGTATTTGTTGTTTTTCTTGGTCATAACTATTGATCACAAAAAAACCCTAAGCAACCAAAATCCACTGTTATAGAAACATAAAATCATAGAATCAACCGGGTTGGAAAAAATCTCCAAGATCATCAAGTCCAACCCTTGATGATCCAGCACTGCCGTGGTTACTACACCATTGTACTAAGTGCCACATCCAGTCTCATCTTGAAAACCTCCAGGGACCACCTCCCTGGGCAGCACAGTCCAATGTCTGATTACTCTCTCTGTAAAAAATTTATTCCAAATATCCAACCTAAACCTCCCCTGGCACAGCTAAAGATCGTGCCCTCTTGTCTTACTGAGAGCTGCCTGGGAGAAGAGACCGACGCCCAACTGGTTGCAACCTTCTTTCAGGTATTTATAGAGAGCGAGGAGGTCTCCCCTGAGCCTCCTCTTCTCCAGGCTAAACAACCCCAGCTCCCTCAGCCTCTCTCCATAGGACTTGAGTCCCTTCACCAGCCTTGTTGCTCTTCTCTGGACCTGCTCCAGCATCTCAATATCCTTCCTGAACTGAGGGGCCCAGAACTGGACACAGTACTCCAGGGGTGGCCTCACCAGCACTGAGTACAGGGGAAGAATCACTGCCCTGGTCCTGTTGGCCACACTGTTCCTGATCCAGGCCAGGATGCCATTGGCCTTCTTGGTCATCTGGGCACACTGCTGGCTCATGTTCAGCTTCCTGTCAATCCAAACTCCCAAGTCCCTTTCCGCCTGGCTGCTCTCCAGCCACTCTGTGCCCAGCCTGGAGTGCTGCATGGGGTTGTTGTGGCCAAAGTGCAGGACCCGGCACTTGGCCTTGTTGAACCTCATTCCGCTGGAATCAGACCATCTCTCCAACTTGTCTAGGTCCCTCTGCAGAACCCTCCTGCCTTCCAGCTGATCAGCACTCCCCCCCAACTTAGTGTCATCTGGAAATTTGCTGATGGTGGACTCAATTCCCTCATCTAAATCATCAATAGAGATATTAAACAGAACTGGGCCCAACACTGATCCCTGGGGGACACCACTAGTGACCAGCCACCACCTGAATGCAGCACTGTTCACCACCACTCTCTGGGCTCGGCCCTCTAGCCGGTTCCTAACCCAGCATACAGAGTGCCCCTGTCCAAGCCGTGGGCTGCCAGCTTTTTCAGGAGTGTGCGGTGGGAGATGGTGTCAAAGGCGTTGCTGAAGTCCAAATAGACCACATCCACAGCCTTCCCCTCATCTACCAGGTGGGTCACTTGATCATAAAAGGAGATCAGGTTGGTCAGACAGGACCTGTCCTTCCTAAATCTGTGCTGGCTGGGTCTGATCCCTTGTCTATCCTGTAGGTGTTTTGTGATTGCACTTAGGATAATCTGCTCCATAACCTTGCCAGGCACTGAGGTCAGGCTGATGGGCCTGTAGTTTCCCAGGTCCTCTTTGCAGCCCTTTTTGTGGATGGGCGTGACGTTCACCAGCTTCCAATCATCTGGGACCTCTCCAGTGAGCCAGGACTGTTGGTAAATGATGGAGAGCAGCTTGGTGAGCTCTTCCACCAGCTTCCTCATCATCCTTGGGTGGATCCCATCTGGTCCCATAGACTTGGAGGATCCAAGTGGCTCAGCAGGTTGCTAACTGTTTCCTCCTGGATTACAGGGGGGCTATTCAGCTTCCTGTCTCTGTCTACCAGCTCCAGAAGTCAGCTGTTCTGAGGAGACTGGTTTGCTGTATGAGCAAACAAAAAAATTTCATTGTAAAAGAAAGAACTCCCACAGATAATGTTTATATTACCCACTTCTGGTTGTTAAAAGTTGTTTTGTTTCACCTGTTAATCTAGGCTTTCTCTGTATTGAATACTGTATTTTATTGGACATTTCCAATAAAACTCATCTATTTACTTCAGAAAACCTTTTAAGATGGGATTAAGTTGCCATCTGAAGTTTCCTGTCTCTCTCCATCAGCTTTAGAGGTAATAGAAACAATTCAACAGCTATAAAAAAAGTTCCCAAGTTATATAAAATCCCCTTATCCTGTGTAGATTCCTTGTTCTTTAGGTGATTATTTTGCCCAGAGTAATCCACAATGCACACATAATGCCAATGTGTACAGATATTTGAAGATGCGGACCACATCATGTGATATCAGTGTTTTAAACACGGTTGTGATTGCTGCATATTGTTGGCATAAAAAGTAATCATACGGCCAAAAGAAAACCATGGTAGCATTACTTTGACCACTGTCTGTACAGTTTAGAGTCAACTTGTGTATCTGCAAAGAACTATCAAACTGAACTTAAGGCAGCACAGTAAAAAACCATGCACTGCTATTCTATCTCCCCCACAAAACAGGAGACAGACAGGCACAAACAGGTTCAGAAAGAATAAATCACATCAAATAATTTGTAAAAGTAGAATATGGGAGGGAGGGAGGAGGAGCAGTCATTTTAACATGGCCAGACTACCTTTTTTTGTTTATAATATAAAATCGGACAACTACTGAAACACAACCCATGAGATCTCAACAGATGTGATTTAGACACGTCAGTTTTATTCATTTCAATGGAATTTGGTTTTTTACTGCTCGGTAATTTGCTTTTGATGTTTATTGAAATCATGGATTTAATGAGCAATCAGGGTAGACAAAATGTACTAAATGTAAAGAATATAAATAAGAGAGGGAATTGTAATAATTTAGAAACAGTTTAATAAGGGTTTTGTTATTATTATGCAAATACTTGATTAGAAAAAGAAATTCAGATTGCTTTGTAAACAAGCTAAAGATGATTAAAAAAATTATTATAAGAACAGAACATCTGCAAAAATAGTCTGAAAAATACTGTTAGTATTCTGAAATCTACTGTGAAATAGTACTCTGAAATCAGAAGTGGTAACAGAAGCTTTAAGATTAAACTGGACAGTAAACTACTATAGTAACATAATGACTATTTGGAGATTGATTTAAAAAAATATTCTCCAATATCCTATTTGAAAACTGATAAAGTATTTTGGTTTGGGGTTTTTTTTAAATTATAATCAGGAGGGAATAATTTCAGGAAATAACTAAAAAAGTTTCATCTGGATAGTTTTGCTGGACAAGGTTAAAGAATGGTGTGATGACTGTTTAAAACCATCAAAAGAGCTAGTTAACATCACAGAAAGATATGTAACACAGGAAGCGATGAAGTTAAGAAGTGCAGGCCAAAGGTCTTGAAAACCTTCTTGGCTCTAAGAGAAGCACTAAGCTATGCAATTTCTTCTTGAAAAAGCATTTAGGTCTCATCACTTCAATCCACAAAATTAAGACAGGTTGAGTTTAAGACTTTCTCGTAGTCATGAAAAAAACTAATTTCTTCATAATAACTTTTAGACATTAACCATCATGGTTTCTTTTTAAGTGTTTTCAGAGATTTGCATGTAGAATACAAAGACAGAGGCTCGCATTTTGTGTCTGTACAACACATAAATATATTGCCTTACTTTAAGGCAATAAAAAAAACCCTATATTTTTTTAACAAATTTTAATATTATTTGAATAGAAACCATTGCAGTACTAGCACAAAAAAAGAAACTACATCTGAGAATGTGACAGCTAGAAACTTGCTATAGTATAATCACAAATTTAATAAAATCCATATATACGTAGTCATTTATCTTGCAGGGGGTTTGCTATTTTTCTCATTTCCGTTTCTTTTTTTGAAATAAAAGAATATTGTTTCACTCAGTTAAGTGAAATCCTACAGGAATTTAATAGAATAAGTATAGCTTCAGCTACCAATATTATATAGTAGTAGCAGAGTGTAATAATAGTCTCAGGTCAGTAGAAGACACCCTTTTTTCCCCTTCCTCAATGAATACTGGAAGTTAACTACTGCAATAAATCCCCTTTTCTCAGTGTAACAAAACCAGTATGTATGAGGTCAAATGTATCATAACAAATGCCATAAAAAAATGGTAGCTTACTCATCAGATATGGTGTATACCTTTTCAGCTTCAATCTGACTTCTCTCGCTCTTCTGTGTAATAAAATAAGCATTTGATTAAGATCTCAAGAGTTTTTTAATAGAAATTTTTTTTTGCTCACTTTCTGCTTAATATTCCCCAATGTTTACTATCAGTGCATTAGAATTATTTTAAACTAAGCATATGGCACATGTTGGGACATAAAGACAAAAGGCAGACAACTTTTCTGTTCGACATAGGAGAAGACACACAATAACAGTAACCAGTGTTCCTTGGGCATAAAATCAGCCCTGGTGGCCTCAGCTGCATTGAGGGATGTCAGTTAGACAGAAAGGACAATACATTTCTGACTCAACAGTCTTCTTATTTCTGATATTTTGTTTCTATGGCTTCAGAACATCCTCATATGAAATGAGTGGCTCTTCTTGGCAATTATGAGGACTGAAATATGAGAGAATTCCAATCACCTAACTGAAGGCACTTAGATGTAGGCCAAGCGGTTTAGGTTAGGTAAGACTAAATTCCCTGAATCTCTAGAGAGACTTGTGGAATCTCTACAGATTACTGAGGGAACATACACACCTAGGAGTTTAGTCCAACTTTTTCAATTAAGTTTAGACAAATGTCATCTAACCCGAGCTATTTTATTCAAAGTAAAGAAGAAAATTTTCTTTTTATAAAGTTGGGAACTGGGGATCCAAGGATATCTTTAAATATCAAATATTCTGCTATCAGTGTAGAGAATTGCAGAATCATAAAATCATTAAGGTTGGAAAAGACCTGCAAAATCATTAAGTCTAACCTTTGACCAGTCACCATCTTGTCAATTAAACCATAGCATTTAGTGCAACATCCAGTTGTTGCTTGAACACTTCCAGGGGTGGTGATTCCACCACCTCCCTGTACAGTCTGTTCCAATTCCTGCCCACCCTTTCAGTGAAAAAATTTCTCCTGATGCCCAATCTGAACTTACCCTGGTGCAACTTGGGGCCATGTCCCCTTGTGTCCTGTCATCAGTTGCCTGCAGAAGAGGCTGATCCCCTCCCTAGGTACAACCTCCTTTCAGGTAGTTGTAGAGAGTGGTAAGGTCTCCCCTGAGCCTCCTTTTCTCCAGGCTACACAACTCCAGCTCCCTCAGCTGTTTCTAATATGACTTACATATCATCATGGCTAGGCTTCCCGAACAGAGATTTGAGGAGGGCTCTACCCACATTTGTTACAAGTGCTCTGGTGGCTAAAAAGGCCAATATGAGACAGGCACATCCAGTTGCAAAAGGCACAGCAGAAAGACTCCTTAGATGGTATATTCTGCAAGACACGATTCTTTCTGCGTTGTCTTTTCTCCTCGAGAGTGGTCCTTCATGAGTTCTCAAAGGCATCAGCAGCGTTATAGATAGTGTGTCTCCAGGCCTCCCAACTGGAGGCCAGAGTAGACCAATTATGGTGATCAATATGGCCAAGGCTGAGATGTTGTTTCAAGGAGTCCTTGTATCTCCTCTTCGGGGCTCCTCTCATGTGGCAGCCAGAGGCAAGTTCACCATAGAGCAGGATCTTAGGGAGGCGGTGGTCCTTCATCCTTGAGACGTGTCCTGCCCACCGCAGCTGTGTTCTCATCAACATGGCCTCAATACTTGTGATTGCTGCTTGTTCTAGAACAGATGTATTGGTCACATAATCTGACCAGCGGATGTTTAGGATTGTACAGAGGCAGCGTTGATGAAAGCATTCTAGGAGTTGCAGGTGGTGGCGGTAGATGACCCATGATTCAAATCCATATAAGAGAGTAGACAGCACTATGGCTCTGTAAACACTGATCTCGGTACTTTTCTTCATGTGTTTATTTCACCAAACTCTTTTATGAAGCTTTCTGAATGCACTACATACCTTTGCTAACCTGTTGTGATTAAATAGTCAAGTAGAAACACATTTCCATTTTAAAGTTGTACTTAATTTCAGTCAAGTTGGAATAGCTTTTTTCTTATAGAAGGGCTTTCAAAAGGCTTGATAGTTTTGTATGGTTTTTTCAAATGTAGCCCTAGCCTTTGTCTAACAAAAGTTTGATCTCTACAGATTGTTTATGCAGATTGTATTGGTTTTTTGTATTTTCAGTTCACATACAACAGGAACGTGAATATTTCAAGATCTTGTTAAAACACACTCATTTTCCTTATGATACATTACCTTGGCATGGAGGGAAAATAACTTGAAGAGACAATAATAAAACTTATTTCTAGCTATCAGATTAAAGTAAACAAATATGGTCTGCAAGGTTTTAGGCATTTAAACATGGCAATTTTTTTAATAGTTCTTTTTGCAGCAAATAAGTATGTAAGTGTACTATATAAAATAGCAAGTTACATAGTTTGTAAGGGTCAGCATTAAATTATTAAAAAAAAAAATGAAAGCATGTACAAACAAAAATAATCCACTATACACACTCAATAATACTGCTTCTCCCTGCAAAGAATGCCCTCCGTTTCATTTCACTGTGATAGGTGCAATGACCACTATTAGTCAGGTTAATTTGATGCAAACAGATTGATAGTCATCATAGAGCCATGAGCATTCAAATATGCAATTGATTTAATTTATTGTACCTCTTGGAAAACTGAATCTAAATTAAGAATTCAAATCTTACAAAAGCGTGTCATCTTTAAAACAAAGAGTAATTCATATGTAAAATCTCCTTAAGAACTGAATAAATCTTGTTTTCTCATGGGGGACATTAGAATAGTTTTAAATTAAAAAAAAAAATGACCACAGAGTACAATACATTATCAAAGTAGTTCTTCCCACAATTACCCCAGGTTCCATATTATTTTTATTTAACAAGATTTCTGCATATGTGCATGTCCTGTATCCTTGTTGAAGAATTTACCCCTAAGAAGTTTTATGCTCCTGCTTATATTCCTAGTTGATAATAATACAATCATGTTAGCTATATCCAAATCACATTCTGAATAAATGCCAGAGTTTGAAGAGTGTGTTCTGCAGCAGAGAGTGCAAAACATGCCTGAGGTTTATTTCTGAGAAATAATATGTAAAGGCATGTGATTAGGAAGTGCATGTGTGCAAAAATAATTATTCCTGAATGTTGCAAGATCTTTCAATATTTTTACTTTTCTTTTTCACAGGAATTTGTACACAAAAAAATCTTTTTTTAAAGTGTATGAATAAACACAGAAAACTAGTTTCTATCTGACAGACAAATCAGACAATCAAATTGTCACTTAACAGATTTTTTTCCAGTGCTTGCTGTTTGAGTAATAGCAAAAACAGAACTTCCTTAGGGCACTGTAGCATGGGAATGAGGGTAAGAGAAACCATAAATAAGTAGTACCTTTGAGGAGGCAGCATGTTGCTGAGTATTGATCTCATTTATGCGGTCTGCCATTAAATATCCCTCAGAAAGTGAACCTGAATGGAGGTTTAGTGGAGTACAAATGGCTTATATTCATGCAAACTAGAAACATTAATAACTCATTTCTGAAGAGAATCCCATATGAAGTCATGGCCTTAGTTTGCCTCCAAAGAGAGAGAGACAATAGTTATATGACGTCTCAAACTAAAAAGCCAGCAATGTGAGTACAATTTACTGCTCTATATGTCTTAAATTGAGCATTCGTGACATCTGGATGCCATTCTGGAGCTAGAACATCATTAAACACAGGGTGGAAAGAAATATGCACAAAATTCAGGTTGTGTTGATTGGAAAAGCAAACATCTTGAGGATGGAAGTGGTATTTTTCAAATTTAGTTCGTTTAACAAGTTTTCATGTGAATCATAACTTTGAGAAGCTCAGAATTACCAAATATTTGTATATATTTCAGTTTTGAGTTAAACTTCATTTGATGTTGACACATTTCTGTTATCATAAATAATATTTTACTTCCATGCCTATAATGGTTACCTATAGTATTAGACCAGTACTTGACTATTGTCCAGTTGAATTATTTTTTTAGCGGTTCACTTGAACATTGCACCGATATAATCTCTATAAAGCTGTAACGACTGAATACTTCTATTCTATTGATTGTTGTATGATTGAGGAACAGGAAACATTTTGTGGTTTTATATTAGGAAACAGCTAAATGGCATATGACTTAGACCACTTAAATGTCTTACAAAATGCTAGAGGAAAACAGTGGGCATTTAGGTCCTTCAAATTAAAAGCATACGATACATCTAAAATATAAAAAATATTATGACCTACAGGACTAGGGAAGTGATCTTCCCCCTGTACTTGGCACTGGTGATGCCACACCTTGAATACTGTGCTCAGTTTTGGGCCCATCACTACAAGAAAGACATTGAGGTGCTGGAGGGTGTCCAGAGAAGGACAACAAAGGTGTGGAGCACAAGACTTATGAGGAGTGGCTGAGGGAGCTGGGGTTGTTTAGACTGGAGAAAAGGACACTCGGGTGACCTTATCACCCTCTACAACTACCTGAAAGGAGGTTGTAGCAAGGAGAGCGTTGATCTCTTCTCCCAGGTAACAAGCAATAGGACAAGAGGAAATGGCCTCAAGTTTTGCCAGGGAGGTTTAGATTGGATATTGGGAAAATTTCTTTAGGAACAGGGTTATTAGCAATGGAATGGGCTGCCCAGGGAATTGGTCGAGTCACCATCCCTGGAGGGATATAAAAGATGCATGGATGTGGCACTTAGGGACATAGTTTAGTGATGAGCTCAGCAGTACTGGTTAATAGCTGGACTAATTGACCTTAAAGGTCCTTTCCAAAGCAAGTGATTATATGATTCTGTATTTGAAATACAACATTTTTGAAAGAATTCCTTATTTTCCTATGATTTGCAAATCTGAGTGGCTTAGCACATGTTGTTTGAGCTCAGTTACTGATAAGGAAATTGTCAGGAAATTGTCAGTTACTGATAAGGAAAATGTATGATATATTCATTCTTCTTACAGTGCTTGATACTTTAAAATGTTATTCAAATGGTTGGAATTCTATTCATTGGTAGGATTCAGATCATTGATAAGAGTCAATATTGCTATGTTTATATTTAACATGAAAGTTTTTAGACTTTGAAGTTCGTTGTCATTGAAAATCTTTAAGTGGTATTTGTTTTATTTGCCTACAATATCAGACTGAAAAAGACAGAAATAAGAGCTTTCTCGTGTTTTTCTCTCAAGTTATATTTATTATTGTTTTGTACTCAAAACCTAATAATATAATATACAAAAGCAAGAAAAAGAGCTATATTATTTTACCTTTAAACAGAACATAAGTCAGTATGTTTTGGTAAGCAATCTGACTCACTAAACGTTCTCATAGTTTTTTCTTTCATATACTGAAATAATTTATTTCTTGAGACGTATCTTCAGCATAGCAGGAGTAATTGTAGCAAGATGACTTGAAAACTTCAACTTACACCTTTAGTTTGTGTGCGTGTGAGAGAGAGAGGGATAGGGAGAGAGCAAACTGAATCTCTATTTATTAACTGATAAAACCGTTACAAAATGTAATGCTTCATAAATTACAAAATCTTGTAGATTATGCAGATGATCTTTCTGATATCATTTGCATGCCAAACTAGAGTTGGAAATTTATTTCCAGTTTCTAATTATTTAAGACCACTTGTCTACTTAAATGCAAATCATTACAATTTTTTTGTGTCTCGATGTGGTGCAGTTTATAAGCACTGAATTAATATCATCAAAATAAGAAAATTAGGAGAAAGTAACCTGTGGTTTCCATTTGTTTGCTGAATGATCTTCAGTAGACTCTTATTATTTTGAGAAGAACATCTTGTGAAAAAACATGTTCAGCTGGGACAACTTGTAGTGAAGTTTCCATTCAATCCCTTGCAAGTTTTATCTTCTTTAGTTGCTTTTCTGTGTATATTTTGTTTGACTGAATGAGATATGACTATCTTACCTTTCAAATAATCAATCAGTTTCATAAATCAGTCTCATTAATCGTCCTCTGGTATTCCCTGATGCTTTAAGATTTAAATAGTTTTCAGGAACAAAAATCATTAAATCTTCATATTAAACTGCTTTAGTTCATTTTTTACTGAGAAGTGGGGGAAATTTTGGCATCCTACATAGAGTTCCTCAGGGTGCTATTACAGGTTAGTCTGGTAAATCAATCCCTGAAAATTTACACTTTGCAAATTCGAATGCCTTTATTTAATTCATTATACACATAATTTGCAAAAACTTGAAGTGGAAACACTCTAATAGAATTTCAGCTTCCTTTGAGTATCTAAGGAGTATCTAAGCTGTATCTGTACATTTAAAAAAAAAAATCAAACGTATTACAATGCAGTTGTCTATATGGTTAATTTGATAGGATGGTCTTTGGCATGGCTTTGTTCTGGACCAGCTAGCAATCTTCTGAATAACTCATTTGCTTTGGGATTTAAAACAAGGCAGAAAAAACTGTTCCAAAGTCAATCTGGATGCGAGATTATAATCTGGAGAATAAGAGAACTCAACATTAAAGATATGACACTCCTGTGCTGGTTCCTCTCAAGTTCCAGAGAATGGTTCTTAGCTCATTTAGTTTACTAGCACAGCTTAGTTCTAGTGTGATCTAGGAATGAAGATTCCTGTCTCAGTCCGTCGTGAGGGATGAAGTATCATTAATTCTACTACACAGTCCATCTCCAAGACCCATCTTAATACAGAAAAAAAAAAGCACCCTCTGAAAATATCTGTTTCTCTTTATTAGAAGGAACTGAGATTACTTCATAATTAGATTTGAAAAAATACCAAGCTTGCAGTGTCTAGAGTTTACTAACAACATCCTTACTGGTCCAACAAAACTTGAATTGGGAGTTTAGAAAGATCAACCACAGAAAGAGCTCTCTGTGCACCTACATAAAGGAGAACTTTAAAGACCTTTTTAGGTTCAATTACTATATTGCTTCTGATTGAAGTCTTGGTTACCAAGGCTTGGGCAGCAGTGAGGGAGGGGAGGTCTAGGGGGATCCTGCAAGGATCATCAAGTCCAACTCCTAGTTCTGCACAGGACAAATCCCAAAGAGTCACACCATGTGCCTGACAGTATTGTCCAAATGCTTCTTGAATTCTGTCAGGCTCGGAGTCATGACCACTTCCCTGGGGAGTCTGTTCCTGTGTCCAGCCACTCTCTAAGTGAAGAACCTCTTTCTAATATCCAACCTAAACTTCCTCTGAAACAACTCATACAGTTTCCTCAGGTCCTGTCACTGTTCACCATGGAAAAGAGAGCAGTGCCTGCCTCTGCTCTTCCTCTCACAAGGATGTTGTAGACTGCAATGAGGTCTCCCCTCAGTCTCCTCTTCTCCAGGCTGAACAAACCAAGTGGCCTCAGCTACTCCTCATACGGTTTCCCCTCAATGCCTCTCACCATCTTCATTGCCCTCCTTTGAATGCTCTCCAACAGCTGAATATCTTTCTTATATTGCAGCGCCCAAAACTCCACACAATATTCAAAGTGAGGCTTCACCAGACCAGAGCGGGACAATCACCTCCCTTGACAGGCTGGCAATGCTTTTCCTGATGCCCCCCAGGACACAGTTGGCCCTCCTGGCTGCCAGGGTGCTGCTGACTCATATTCAACTTGCCATCAACCAGGACCCCAAGGTCCCTTTTCATGGCACCGATTTCCAGCATCTCATTCCCCATTCTGTACGAACATATGGTTGGTGATTGCCCAGTCCTCTAATTTGTCAAGGTCTCTCTGCAGGACCTCCCTGTCTTCAATGGAGTCAACAGCTCCTCTGAGTTTTGCATCATCTGCAAACTCGCTTAATATTCCTTCCAATCTTGCATCCAAATCATTTATGAAGACGTTGAAGAGCACAGGGTCTAAAATGGAGCCCTGTGGAATCCCACTAGTGACAGGTCTCCAGTATGATGCTACGTCAATCACTATTACCCTCTGTGCTCAACCCATGAGCCAATTGCTAACCCACCCCATGATGTGTTTATCCAGCTGTGTGCTGGGCAGTTTGTCCTGAAGGTTCCTGTGAGAGACAGTATCGAAAGCTTTACTGAATTCCAAAAAGATTGCATCAACTGGTTTCCCTTGATCAACTAGGTGGGCTACCTTGTCATAGAAGGATATCAGGTTTGATGAGCAGAACTTTCCTCTCATGAAGCTGTGCTGGCTGTGACCAATGACAGTGTTGTCTTTCAGATGCTTTTTAACATTTCCCAGAATAATCTTCTCCGTAACTTTACCGGGCACTGAAGTGAGACTGACGGGTCTGTAGTTTCCAGGGTCTTCCTTCTTGCCTTTCTTGAAAATGAGGATATCTTCCAGTCAGCTAGGACCTCTTTGGATTCCCAAGACCACCCAAAAATCATCGAGATAGGTTTTGCAATGAGATCAGCCAGATCTTTCAGGATTCTTTCTTGAATCCCATCAGGTCCCATAGATTTGTAGGGTTCCAGCTGGAGCAACAGATCCCGCACAATTTCAGGGTGGATGGTTGTTGATCATTCTCACGGTCATGGTCCTCCAGCTCATGGCACTGAGACCCTCTTGGTCTGTCATCCATGTTGAAGACAGAGGCAAAGAAAGCGTTAAGCACCATACAGGGGTATAACGGAGATGGTGTGTAATGGAGATAACCTGTAAAGGATTTCAACAATCAAAATGCTTGTGTTTGCTGTGATAGGAACCCAATAAAGATACGCAGAGACCTTTCAAATGTCAGGGGAGCTGATGCATTCAGCAGTGTGTTGCAGAGTCATGTATTGACAGAACCACATATACTTCAGATGAGGGAAAAAAATGCAGCTGTAATAAGCATGGAGTAAAATGGTAGCATCATGTTCAGAGTTTCAACTGTATGTATAAATAGAAAAGTCTAGATCTTATAGACAATCTTCAGAAGCCTAGACATAGCTTTGACCACAAACATTTATTCCACAGAGTTCCACTACAATTGCTATCAGTATTGGCAAAGTAGGAATATGAATGGTAGTAAAATACAGCATTCTTGAGTTAAAAAAAAAAAACTCAGGTGATAGATACAGGGATTTGGACAGTCACTAAAAGTAACTTTGTCTTTTTCAAGTGTGCTTGCAGGAAAAACTGGTGATACTCTCTGGCCTTTAGTTAATCTCCCTTTACAAATATAGAGCAATTCTTCAAAGTGATGATCTTTTTCCTGTGTTGCTTACTAATCTATTTTCATGTGGAGTAAGAAGTAGCCATATAGCTGAAAGCCAAAGCAACTTGGTTCCAGGGATCATTTAAAAGCTTGTCTTCCAAGAATTAGCTCTTCCTGGCATTTTTTCACAATGCTGTATTGTTTGTATCTTCCTGGGTTTTTTCAGGCTTTCTTTCATGCTTTTCCTATACTTCTTGAACCTGTTCACCTTCTGTATCCTTTTCTTCATAGGGTTCCCATACAGTCATGCTGAAATGATCTGTAACTCTTGTATCAACACAATCACTATTAACATCTGTCTGTTTGCTTAACTGACTCTTTTTGTTCAATCCTTTCTTATTCTTATTTAATTTACTCATTCTTTTGCTTCCTCTTAGTGTATACATTTTACCCTTCTGTGCCTTATGAGCAATAGATACCATAACTATCTATGTTAACATCCGTGAAAGAATAAATATTTTACAACTGTAAGTGTAAAACCGTCTTGATGATTTTAAAAATAATGATTCTGACAAACAACTTTATTCAAAATGAATCAGAGACCTGTCTCTCTCTGCCCCCTTTCCGACCCATTTAAAAGACATCTCCATATTTCTCTAATATGTGCTGGGAAGAAGAACTGAGATGAATCACCACCTTTTTACTAAAGTGTTGTACCTGAACCTTCATTTTTAGATATATAAAAGACTTACAACACTTACTTCTCCAGCAAAATAAATAAATACATTTTTTAAAGTTTTAGTTTGTATAAATTAATAAGTTTTATCATCTGAGAGTAAAAACAGCTCCAGTATAAAAATAAATACTGGAGTCTTGATAAAAGAAATTGTTTTTTTAGAAGAAGGAGACAGGACTTTCATGAACAAGGAATGAGAAATGTTTCTAAACATAGGAAGAGACATAGAAAAAATAGCAATATGAGAAGCTCAAAAGGCAGAAGATCAGAGAGACCCAAGAAAAGAGCAAGTGAATGAGGGGAAAGAGGAGGGAAAAAAGATCAGAAGCAAGAAATGTGAACAGCAATTTGTGGTAAAAGAAAATCAAGTTAATCCTAGTGCATGAATGTAAGACAGGGAAGAAATCATGGTACAGTGGTTTTTGTAGTGCAGTGACGTAGTTACGCGCTTATAGACAAAAAGGGTGTAGTCAATTTAATAATATATAGGCAGCAAATGATTTACCTAAATTTCCTTACTTATCACTAAGAAAGAGACTTTTCCCATATTTTTATCTACTCTACATCTCTATGAGACCAACTATGGAGCTTATTCCATCAGTATTTCACCTGCTGTCATATTATTTCTAGATATGTCATATTATCTCTAGATGCATCAGTACATCAGTACAGATTCACAGTTTGTAGCTATTTAATAAAGAAGTTATAGTCATGGAATTTTTAAATGCTGAATGCTAATATCATCCACATGCAAAAAAAATTAATTGCCTCTAATACTAACATACATTTCTAGTTCTAATGCAGAACATTTACAGTAGCAAAAGCCTTGATGTATGTCACACAGACATATTGACACACCCAGAAGACCAAGCCATCACTCTCAGAGTTAAAAATGCAAGTCAAACCTGGTGTGAAATGGCCTATCCAAAGTATTCCAAAATGAATATGCAGTGAAAATCCCCAATACACATACCTATAGATAACCTTATGCAAAAATGAGAAAGCACAAGTGGATTTTGGATTTTATTTTTTTTTTGAGATTTGGGCTATAAATCTAACATAATGAAATTTAATTTCATTTCATTTTCATGCTTTGGTGAAAATCTTACAAAACATTTCTGTTTGTAAACTGGACTTGCACTATTTTCCTCTCCTGATACTTTTCTGCAATGATTTTATTGTTTATGGAGAATCAGATTTAAGCTTAGGTCAGCATTTATTTTTTTTTTGCAGTTACAAATGATTCATTCCCAAACTGCAAAAATTGAAGGGTCTGACGGATCTGAAATATATCTTCATCCCTCATGTTCTATAATTGCTTCTTTTTCCTCTGGTTGTAATTCACAGAAGTGTCAAATATTCTTTCAAGGGACAACAAAATGTCAGAAAAATGTTACAAGAAAAATGCATCTCACTTATTTCATGGTGAGACACTGCAAAGTGTCTGTAATCAGTGAAATCAGGAATAAACAGCTATTGAAGCAAGCAATTATGATCGGTTCTTATGCTCTTGCCCAGAACTTGTGGTGGGGAAAAAAGGTGTTTTTTCCCCCCTGGAGTTAAAAAAAAATGGTAACCCCCGAGGGGGTGGTGTCTCTCTTGGTGTTGACCCAATCAGCATTCCTGCAAAATTTAAACATATCACATCAAATCGGAAAAGAAGGATGATGAGGTAGTTGAACAAGAGAGTGGCCATGTTGTGAAGCCACGAGGAAGGGGCAGGAACCCTGCTGGGGGGTCACGGCCCCCCAGCCCCCGACTGGCTGTTGCAGAAACTCGGAAACAGTGTTAAACTGGACGGAGGTCTGTAACTGAGAAGCTGGGAGTCTTTCTCCACTGTGAGAGGGCAGCAGGAGCAGCAGCGGAGCAACAATGACAGAAGAATTGTGGCAGAAAGCCAAGAGGTAAGGGGAAGCAGCAAAGAAGGCATGCAGTAACAGAAGAGATATTCTGCAAGGAGAGAGAGAGAGTCGGCAACAGAGCCGAGAAAGCTCAACAAAGACAGTTTTGGGGGTAAGAACTGAACCAAAACTTCCCCAAAACCCCTCTGAGAAGTCCTAGAGAGGAGGGGTGGTGGACTCCCACTTGAGGGGAGTCTTGGAATGCGGCAGTACTGGAGAGAGGAGCTAAAAACCTCAGATGTCCTGGAAGCTGGACCAGGACGACCAGAAGGAATGCGGGGGAAGTGGCCTGCCTCCTCCCACTGCTGCTGTGCAAGCTGGCAGCCTGAGACAGAGCACAGGAGCTCTGGTAGAACTTTTGAGGCAAAGGCTTTCAAACGAAAGATGCTCAAGACCTTCTGACTCAGAGGTAAGCCCCCTCACAAAGACCCCTGCACTTTGTGATATGACATGGTGAAGTGAGCCTGTCCCTGCAACCGCAGTCGACGGGAGAGAGAGAGACCTTCGACTGGAGTCGAAGGGCTAAGAAAGGGTGAGAGGAGACCTCCCCTTGTGTGTAATGGGAAGAGATCCAGCTACAACAATCCAGCTCCGGCTGCTGCCCTAAATGTGGAAAGGATCTTTTCCTTCTTCCCTTCTGGACTTTCATTGGAGGGAGAAGAGATTTGATCCAATGTAAATACTGCTTGATCATAAGAGAAATAGTTAAGATTATGTATATGATGTATTATAGTATTTATTTGTATAGTGATTGTAATATAATTCCCTTCCCCCCATATTCAGTCTTGTGTTGCGTCTGGAAAACCCATCTCACACTGGGGTGAGATGCGGGAGGGGGGCTTGGACTTGAGAATTGGATTTTTGGGGTCTCAAACCACCACAGAACTAAATCTGCCAGTCCAGTGGGTACCATGGAGGAATATGTATTAAAAAAATACAAAAAGCTGGAAGAGTCCAAATCTATGTATCGTGTAACAGAATTGTTAGTATGATACTCAATATTCAGTGTGATGTATTTGATTACCTGTGGTATATGCTCAACTGTATACAAGTACAAGGTATGTCACTGAACCCATAAAAATTTGACACTCTCACTGTTTATTACTGTAAAGTATCAACACCAAAATGCAGAATAAAAAAAATAAATCTATAGGAATATTAATGGTAAAGAACTGAGTCGTGTTTTGAGCCTTCAGTTGTGAAGGCTGTGAAGCTATGTGCTTCATTTTAGAAAGGATCTTTCTGTCATTTTTTGCTGTCCCAGAGATATATGAACAGAAGAAACTCTGTACATAATATTAAGCTTCAAACCTGCATTTACAGTTATTTAGAAAGATTAACCAGCACTGTTACTTTCAAAGTGTAATTTTTGAAATATATGTTACTAGAGCAGGCACTCCTGTGAACAAACTTGTGTCCTGATGGAAAGATGAATCCGGTGGTCTCATTAGGGAAAATCATGTGGTAACATGAGGCTTGTCAGTTTTCTGAGAAATAGATGACAAGGTAGGTACAGTGGCTCATTTGCAAACTCACTCTCATGATTGGAGAGTGCTTATGAGACTCTTGTCTTCTTCTGTTGAGCAATCTCAGAACTTTAATAGTTCTTTTCACCTAGAATAGTGTTTGTGTAAGGGGTCACAAACCTGTCTGTCCACCTCAAGATGTGACTGCTGCATGTAGGGTTAGGCAGAGATGTGTGCAGTAGGTTAAGACTGCAGTGCTGCTGCCTCTGGAACTGTAACTTCAATTCTCACTCTCCGAACTGGTTTATGGGAACCTACACTGGAATACGAGCAACTTCGTACAGAGAAACCTGCAAGATAAAATGGTAGACCTTCTCTGTCTGAAGGTTTGTGCTTGACACTGGTTAACAAGGCTAACAAAAAAAACTTCTGTTTGCTCTTGGAAACACGAGTAAGAGCTATCACCTCATTGAGCTTTCTCTGCCTGTAGAGAAATGAGAATTTATTTCTTCTAAATTCGGATCTGGCTACACTGTCAGTCATGCCTTCATCATTCCGACATCGCTTTTCTACAGCGCATTTCATCTGGGGCAGCACTGCTTTATTTAATCAGAAGATTCAGTGAACTGCAGTGAAGGCACTTAACAGTCACTTTACATGCTGAATCTTTTCACTGTTAACTTCAAGCTCATTTTCCTTATAATCCTTGTCCTAAGAATATTCAAGAGGTCTAAAAGCTCAGATATTAATACTAGGAGTTTGAAATATTAATTGCATATAGTATTTTAACTTTAGAATAGCAGATACGCTGGCTTGAGTTTCAAAGACATTAAGTAAAAAGTTCTTAGTCACAGGCCGTATATGATTAAATTTTGTCACTACATAATTTTGCAGCACTAATCAGCATTTTACTGCATATGTGTCAAATCTCACGTGCAGATTTACAGTGTTTATTGTGCTTTTGCTTATGTGAAACTATCTTCTTTCTTACTGATAGATGAATGTAGAGTAAACAATGTCACCTTCACATTTTCTTGTGGATGTGCAGTATAAACAGTTTAGCTTTTTCTATAAATTTATATGACTTTATGCCTAAACAGAATTTCATCAACTTTTCACTACTGAGCATTGTATTTTAAAAAATAGACAATTCAGTGCACTGTTTATATTATAAGATTTTGGGAATATCTTTTAAGTGTTTACTTTCCTCACAATGTTTTAATGTCCAGATTCAGGTTTCATAATTTTTACAGTAAAAAAAACATAACATTGGTGTTTATTAAATGCATAAATAGAAAATTTAACACACTGGCCCCTGTTAAAAGTCAGTTCAGGAAAGGGCAGCAGTCATCTTGTCAAGTGGCATTTCTTTCCTACTGTAAACACCATTTTTCAGCCACCTTTTAAAGCTCTCAAGAATTCTAGTTAAGGGATGGTACTTTTAGTATGATAGTATTCTGATATGGACAATCAACTCTTCCAGGAATAAACTATGACCAGAAAAAATGAACACCTTTTATACTAACATAAACACACCTCCATTAAGATTTAGTTCCTGTTTCTAGAAGCTCATTCATGCTGTTACCTCTATTAGCATGCTTATTTCTTTAATGTAAAATGTTGATGATCCTATGGAACTTGAAATTCCATATAGTTATCATTTTTTGGTGGTTTGAACTTCATTCACTATAAATTGGATTATCCCAAAACAGCACAATTTTCATATTGCTACTTATTTATAGCTTATTCATAATTCCTATTTATAGAATAAGCTACTTATTTTCACTATGACATAAACTAATATTTTTCAGAGACCAACACCAATTTTAACTATGTTTAAATAAGGGGAATAAAGTAACCTTTTCTGAGTAAAAGTAATAGATCAAGAGGTGACTCTATTGTCATTTCTTGAATTGAGACACTGTCCAAATATTTGATACCCAGGACTAAAATTGAGCCCTCTGTGCCATTAATGCTTTCCCATGGTTTGTCATTCAACAAACCCAGCAGAGCAACGCCTGGGGCTATGATGAGATTGCTGAAGATCACTTTAAAGCATTTATAGTCCTGCCATCATCACAGAATGGTGCATTGCTTCTGAAGGGATTAACCAGCCAAGGCAATTTTTTTTCGGATTGGTTTTATCTCCATCTTTTCCCCATTAAAAGAAACATTAAAAATGTAAAAATCCTAGTTGGAGTTCTATCCTAAAGTTTTAGCAAGTAGCATGGACATAAATACTAATGTTGGCTGATAATTCCGATACTGAATTTCATTAGCCAATGGAACTAAACTTTCATGTTCATTTTTCTCCTGGCCTTGAATGTGATCTGTGTTGTATGGCTGCTGGAGGACAAAAATAATTCCAAAACTTCCTCTTTAGTGAATAGGAGGGCTCTGTGTTTACTCTTTAATAGTCATCATATGTAGTGTTTCACAAGGTACAACTAGTCTCCTTGGGTACAAAACAGATGGCTGAAACCTAATAGAAGTTATACTATGGGGAATACAAGAATGACTTGTACCAAAACTTACTTTATGCTTTCTTATAGGCCCCAGATGAGCAGTGATGTGAATGTGAACTCTCAGACTGCAGCCAGATTGGCCTCTAATCCCTGTAAAGTGATAATGTTATTAAACTGGATTTTTTTTCTTTTCCACATCTGCTGACTTGAAAGTCTCCATTACATCCTTTCACGTATTCCCCAGAGTAATATGATTTGTTCTGTCACTCAGTGCTGTTGACTTCTGTGTTTCAGGGTTCTTGGGCAAGGCCGTGAAGAGACATCTCTTCTGAGGGAATTGTCACACAGAAAATACACCACGTCAATCAGCTAGGTTTGTCCAGGTCAGTCATTAGTTTTTAGCTTTTAATATTCTCACTGTGCAAGCATGAATCCCTAGTATTTAGGGTCCAGAGGACTTCAATCATTTAGAAACACCATTACTTCTAGAGGAATGGGTTTGGATATGAAAATTCAGTCTTTTAGAGACCGTTTTTGAATGTGGACATGAATAATATCTACCTTTTTGTCTCCATGCCTTTGTCTTCATCACTCTCTATTGGGCTTTGGGCCAGAACTGATGGACTAACACAGGCAGAGATGCTAAAGATGAGCTTTGACAGGAGGGACCCCAGGCATTCTGGTAGGTAGACTCAGGCAGCACCTGAGAGCACATTTCCAGATTCACTATCTACATGGACAGCAAACAGCTTTTGGATCAATAAAGATTACATCCCAGAATGCAGCAGAGGTATCAGCGAAGACCATGCTGACACTACTGGGAGCAGGCCATCATTATAAGTAATTAACAGAATTGCATTACTTCAATTACTGCTGTAGAATGGTAAAAACACTAGGTTGAAGCCTAATAAGAAAGCAAAGACAGAATAGAAAATTAAATTTAGATTGTTGAGCTAAAGGAAAATAAAAAGAGATCTGGCTTAGTTCTGAGAATTCCGGGTCTTTGTGCTGTATCAACATACTGGACCCATGCTTGCTAGTATTTTATAAAATATATTATGTTCCGTTGTTAAAAAATTATGTCAAATCACCTAAGCCATTTGTATCTCTTGGGTCTGTCTTTCAGTTGATATTTATTAAATAAAAATGTACTTCCTGTTTTTATTTTTTTTTTTCTGCTGTCACTTGGCAACTCATTGTTTTAAAATTACTCCTTTGGCAGACTTTACTGCCAAATGTATTTCAGCTGACCTGCTCATAGTTCTTAGCAGTACTCTATTGCACACAAATCAGGAAGACATGCTTATTAAGTGTCAATCTCAATAGGAAACACTGCCCAAAATACACTTTTCAGTTCACAGGCAATTTTGTGTGGCAATATTTTTGGTGAGCTGGTATAATTGGAATGGGTGTATTTTGAATCCAGTCCTCCGAAGAATAACTCAGAAATATCATGTGAGTAAAACTACAGAAAGGAAATGTATAATACTGTTGTTCCCTTAATACCACGGAGACAAAAACTTATATCACGGATGGTAGAATAAAGTCAATCCTAAAAGACCTTTATGAACATTGTCTTTGATGAATGCCATCTTTGGCAATGAGGTTGAGTGATGCTATTATTATTAAGACTGCACTAATTTTATTTTCTATAAGCTACAACATTAATTAAAAAAGCAACACTTCTTTTTTGAATTATCAATTTTTCTCCTTAGATGTATAATGGCCAGTCTTCGCGAGCGAAGATTTGGGAAAGGTCATTAACCCTTCGAGCCTGCGCAGTGGATTTTTTAGGTGAGACCCAGCGTGCGCTGAACTGAGCCCACCCTTTAATCCTGAGGTTCATCTGCCGGGGCCAAGTAAACTTGGACAGTGGCAGTGAGGTCCCCAGGACGTAGGTTTGTTTAGAGTGACCTTCTCTTAGATGGATTGCCTTACAGGGCTGACGAGCTCCATCTGCCCGGGGGGCTGGGAATCGAACCTGGGTTGCAGCGGTGAGAGTCCTGCACCCTAACCACTAGACCACCAGAGGCCCCCCTTAGATGTATAGTCTAAACATAGATGACATTTTCCTGAAATGCCTGAAAACTATGATCTGTGAAGTAAATAAGTATCTTTTTGAGTTAAAAAGAACTTTTATATTGGTAATTACAATTCAGCAAAAGGTCTTTCAAGTATTATATCCTGGATAGAAAGACGGAAAGTTTCTGTGGTAAAAGCAAACTAGCTTATTAGTAAGTGGACTGTTGAAAAATATATTCTATCTCCATGCCACAAATATATGCTGCCACCTCTAAATTGTCCTCTGCACAGGGCATTTCCTACAGATTCCATATCTGTGCATCTGTAAACAGCCTTTGATGAAGTATTTTTTAGAAATTCTACATTACAAACATCTGTTTTTAAGAGTATGTAAACTTATCTGCACGTAAGTCTGGTTACAAATGACAGTTTGGAAGGCAAGATTTTGCTTTTAATGCTGATGATTTTTCATAAGTTTTTTTTCAATTATGGAATTCCTAAATAAGCATTGAATGTAAATATCTTCTAGAAACAAATAAATGTTCTGAAATGAAGAAAGTAATTTTACTAGAAGTGATAAATAAACATAGTTCAAAGAATATACATAAATAGTAATGTGGTTCTTGGACTTTCTGTTTGTGTTTAAAAGAGCATGGTTTATCATGATAGAACTCAGTAATCTCAATTATTATCGATCCAATATCTAATATCCATCGATTTAATTTCCTATGGAGTAGGAAATTAAAATTAAAGCTAAACTGAATACAATTTGTGCTATTCACAGTTTTGCTTAGCTCAGACAAGTTTCATAGGTGAGAATAAAAATTAACTCTAAAAGCAGTGCAAATATTTTAAACATACAGAAATTAAAATAAAACATGACTATACTTTTTTTCCCGTTAAATAATGGGTTATTTCTACTCTTTCTTATTTCACTAAAGAACAAAATCCCTCTATCTATGCAGCTACAAGCTTTAGCAAATTCCTTACTTCAAACTTGCGACTCAGGTCTGCCTATAGTTAATTTAAAGCTTAGTTCACTGTACATTATATGATAAGAATAATAATGAAAAGTTGTCAGCGCTAGGAATATCATGGAACAAGATTAATGTCACATTTAGAAATTGTGAAAAGTGTTTATTTCACTGGAAAGTTAAACAAAAGCATTTTGGATGCCATTGCTTTATATGTGAGATTAGAACAAAACAAATTGAAATTGTTTAAATCAATAACAGCTATCAGACATAGATCTGCAATGATGTTTCTAAGCAGTCACTTTAGTTCCTGGGTTCATAGTTCTGGGTTATCAAGAGATGGAAAATGATAGATGGATATAAATTATGTGCCGCTTCTAAGCTTTCTGCTTTCCTTTTAAAGATTTTAAAAATTTACTCAGCTCTGACTCTTGGCTGCCTACAGCTTATTATTTCCTAATCCAAAGCATGACTATGCAGCAGGAGAGCAGAACATGTTTAAAGCAGTTTCCTTTGATGAACAAACAGTTTCTTCTTCTCCTGTCCTTGCTGGCTGGGATTAAGGCTTCTGTAGGAACAAAAGCAGCAGCACATGACTCCACTGCTGATCAGGGTCTCCTTCAAAAGCAGGGAGAGCTAAGCTTCTGTATGCCCTAGGTATCATTTGGCAAAAAAGTAGGTTGTCGTACATAAAGCTGGACTTGTGGTTACGTAAGAGCCTTGAAGTTTCAAACTTCTGGCTGCCTAGACTTGTGAATCCTGTTCAGCTCCATTATGTAACCTGGTGTGAGCTTCCTTGGTGCAATAGCCTATTTTCTGTGTGTATGTGTATGTATTTACATGCATATAGAGAGAGATACACAGGGAGAGTACACATATGTGTACAGTCTATATGGATTATATGGATTATATTTATCCATGGATTATATGGATATGGATTATGGATTATATTTATCTATAGGTATGATATATATATATATACACCTCTATGTAATTTATATGTGTGTGTGCATGTATCTTGATATGTATATATTTGGATGTATAGACATATTGATAAGCATATAAATAATTTATTTTCAGTAGCCAAATATACTTTTCTACTTATGATTTGGGTACCATAGCGTTTTGCCTCCTTTGTTTTCTTTTCCCATGGCCTCCACGTTTGTGTAATCTTCTATCATCTATTTTATCATAACTGCTCTTCTCTTGGCTCGGCTGCACAGTAGTTGGCACTTACACTGCTGGAACTGTTTCCAACCTGGATTCAAATGGTACTGTTGGCCTCAGTGTAACAGAAACTGCAGCCAAGATAAAGTGTACAAATATGGTTAAATGACAGTACCCAGAAAAGCACTTAAATTATTATGGCTCTTTGCTATCATTGCAAGTTGCTCACTAAGCAGTATCTCTTTCTTGGCTATAAACAGATCTTTTAGAGAACTAGCCAGGTAAAAACAAATGTCCATTCGAGTGATTTAAGTAATTTTATCGTTCATATAAATAGTGAAAACACTTTGTAAAATGGATTAATAATGTGTGAAGAGAAACAAGAAATTAATTTTCTTTTTGGAACATGCTGGATCCTATGACCCAGAACTCCTTTTCATCATGTCTGCTATACAAAGTCTGTTGCTGAGAACTTCACTACGAGTTTTACAAAGTCTGAATTTTTTTTATTACATCTCTAAGTATTTCCCTTTTATTTGACCAAATTATCTTGAAATCTTGTGTAGAACTACTGAGATATTGCATTATAGACACAACTGTTTTTACAGCCTCTACAATCTCCACTTTCTAAAAGGTTACTGTTTTTTTGCAAACTAGAACCTTAATTAATCCTGAAAAATCTATTAGTAAACCAGGATTTTTTTTTTCTTATTAAAGAATTATTAATCACTTATGCCTTGTCTTCTCTCTGACTGCAAAAGTCCATTTTAATTATTTCATAGAATGAGGTTTTATAAATTAAGTTGGTGGACTTCTATGTCTGTGTTTCAGATGGCTTCTTTGATTTTTAGTAGTGATGGGGAACAAAAAGCCTAAAAAGTGACATTCGTCTTCTTTAAGTTTTCTCTGTAGGTAAGTAGTTAGCTTCAATTGGTTCATGGAGCTTGCCATGGGAAAATACTAAATCAGTAAAGTGTTACACGCGCTATGGGCTACAGCTATGAACTAAATAGTTTCATATCTTCCGCTTATCTTTCATGGACTCCTTGTCTCAGAGTATCTGTCTTTGGAGCAAAGCCAGCAAAAAAAAAATTGAGCTCAGAAAATCACAGAGATAGATCTAGCTGGAGTTGGGATGAAAAAAATTACTTCGTGCCTTTTTGTAATATAACTATTTGAGAAGTTAAATGAATTTATAGACAGAAGTCTTCCTTCACTGTAATAAAATGATATGAGAGGATTAGCTGAACTACTAAGACAATATACTAGTATTTTCTCACAAGTCAATTGTTTTCTTGAAGAGACATACCAAGAAATGCATACTTTCCTTGTAACACGGAACATTTTATGATCTGTCCAATGAACAAAGTTAGCGCACCAGAGGATATGATGCATACTTTCCTTCCACAATATTTCAGGATGCAAAAGGGATTTGGAGCCATGATTCGTGATTCCTTTGGCCAGTTGTAACTCTCCACATGACCTACCCAAATGTCATGAACTGTTATTAGCAGAGAGAGAACTGTTCTTCTACGCGTCGATTTATATCACATATGACTGAAGTAAACTACAACAGCCCCAATGAAAATGTTATACTTCTCTCTTCTAGTCATATAGAGAGTACAAGGTGACTAATTTGAACAAAGATGTGCACATTATACCTATCTAAAATTAAAGAATATCTAAAAATAGATCATATGAACCCCAGCTGTGAAGCCCAAAGAAAGTGGAAGTGTTTTAGACATAGCTTTACACATCTCATAAGTATTCTTCCAATATATCTCTCAGCTGATGGGTCTTGAGTTTACTGGTAGATGTCTGGTTTTTTTCTTCTCTGACTTTTCTCATGTATGTTAATGGAAGTTCATATTTGCTTTTCAAAACATTAGACTTGTAACCTTTTCCCTAAAAATAACCAGGTACTAGGTATATAGACCATTCCCAAAATTGAGCAACTGCCTTCCAATTTCAGGACATCTCCAGAACAGATAGAAATTAATCTCTCAGCAGCTGGGGAACAGGTGGCAGCAGAGATGACTGTCTCATTTATCAGGTCTTGTCTCAGCTGATACTGGCATGATGTCACTCAGATTTTTTTGAAATTATTTTATAGGATTCTTTGGTTACACTAACAGAGCAAAACACTTTTTCCTGCTTTCATTTACCACTTTGCTCCCCCTGTGCAGTTTCTCTTTCCTGCTAGCAGAGGCCCTGGTGGAAGGAATCACAGCCTTTGCTCAGATCCTGTCTTGCTGCTCTGTCTTTTTCTGGGAAAAATCTAGCTAGCTTGCCACCCATCTTTTAGCCATGGCACTATCTGGTCTATCATCACATTGTCATGAAATAACGTGAACCTAATGAATGAAGCCTTTCCTCTTTCTTTGTTCATAGAGAGCACAAATGGAAGACCACAAAAAGTGCCAGGGAAAAAGGGTTGTTGTTTGATTCCAGTTTGGGAATGCCAGTACAGATCCATGCAGGAAGTAATATGTAGTTCAAACTTAACCAGAGATAAAGGCATTTTACAGAAAGTGCAAAAATGCAGAAAGTATCCTGAAGAAAATTAATTGAAATTTGGCGGAAGTCATCAAGTTCATTGGTGAAGTGTTAAATTCTGTGCGTGCATGGAGAATTTCTCCTTCTCTAACTCTAGTTGCCTAAAAACTAGGTACTTGGTGGGCCCTACTTGTTTCAGGCTCCTTCTAACAAAAATGAAAAGAAACAGAAGTGTCCACAGAATAGTTCATTCTCTTTGGATGTGTGTGAGGAAAGCCATCAGCATACTGCAAGAAACAAAGTAATGCAGCAGCACAACCTAAAGTTCAAAAGCAAAGTATCATCTGAATAACATCATCCACAGACAACAAAGTGTCAATTTTCTTCTGGAACAAAAGCACACTCACAATCCACCCTATATGAGGTATTAACTTCGAGTGAGTTGTAAATTATAACCCCGTCCTAAAGTTCTAGCAATTTAAATGGAAACTGAGTTGAAATCTGTATTTCAAAATCAGTCTCTCAAATAATTCTAAGGACATCTGTCTCCATTAACTTATAAAGTTTTTATTAGTTTAAAGAATCTTCCACCTCTGCTGTTATTCTAACATACCGTTCAGTATCAAGAAATCTACTGAATTTTCACACAGATGCAAAAAGTGTTGCAATTTTTCAGCATTTGCATGACCTGTAAGGACATTGTTTAATTTCTCATGGTTTTGCTGTTGATTGCTGTGTACAGCACAATCACAATACAAAGAAGCAGATCTGTAAGCATGTAAATGAAGTCATTTTTCACTTCAATGCTCTTCTTTCCTTCCAAGTGAGTGGTTCAGAGGAAGAACTTTTAAAAGAAAATAATCAGCTAGCACTATGTAAAGCAGACATGTGCTTAATTCTGTTATTTATGCCACACTATCAATCACTGATTCCTCACTGAAATTTAATTTTAGGAATGTCCCTTATCTTTATATATTACCCATCTATCTTAAATATTGAATCATTATTTCATGTGAATCCTCCTATACAGTCTACACATGCAAAAGTTTGCAGGGTTCTGTTTGACTATCTCAGTGCAGAAATCTATTTTCCATTCAGATCATCAAATGTTTTTGTTTTCCTATCTTTTAGAGTGTCAATATTCCAGGGAGGTTACTGACAATTACCTGGGGGTTTAACCTTGTTGTAGAAGAATCTCGATCAGATGGTTGGAAGTTACATTTAAGACATCCTTGTGCAATAGTGTCAACAGGGGACCAATAATAATAATTTGGTGTCAGAAAATCTATAAAACACATTAAGCCAGTTTCAGTACCAATTTTTATTTTTTTTCTTAAGTCTTGTTACATTCAAAATTGAAGTCACAGAGAGATCAAAACTCTAAGAACAAAGCTTTGCTTAAAGGCTTTACTCATAAGAACTTGTAAACAAAAGGTTTAAGATTCAGCATCCAAACTAAGCTTTACTAGTTCTGTAAACACTATTGATTTCCCACAGATTCCTGAGAAATATTTAATCCAAACTCTATTTGTCCTATGAAAATGAAGTGTCGGAGTTGATCCATATTTTCACTTTACAATATTGAGGTCCGTAGGTTAATACGCTAAGCAAACTGCCGACTCTTGGGTTTTTATTCACTTTGTAGGCTATGGGAAAGACAGGCATTTAATTTTTTTCCATCACATGGTCTTGCAGCAGAAGTATTTGTCCTGCACTGAATCTAAATATGCATTCTGCATTGCAGTAATATCCAATATCCTGTTTAAGTTCCATTCTGGTTTTGAGATAAAAGCTTAGGCTGTGATACAGGCATTTTCATTTCACTGCAGGGAAAAAAAGTCATTACCAGTTTTTGTAAGTTTTTTTGGGGCTCTTTTCCCAAGAAAAAGTCTAGAAAAAGATGAATAATTAAAGGTACATTTCCAAAATAAAAAATTATTTGGGATTTTACATCAATGAATTCTATGGAACAATTTTTCTTTTATTTAGCTTAAAGGAGGATACACATTATCCCACTTCTAGCTAAGCCTTATTTATAAACTATTAATGGTTACATTTGCATTTTCATCAGGAAGAAGAGACAGTCATTGCATAGATCTTTCTCTAGACACTGATGTATTATTTAATTAAATATAGTTTATGATTTTGTACAGGATGTCTGCAGAGTTTTGGTGGGAAACAAGAATAATTGCACAGTAATTGTGCAATGGTCATATTTATCTGAATCACATTTATTATTTAAATTTGCTGTATTAACAGGTTAGCCATGACAAAAGCATATATACAGCTTTAACCTCCTTATGACCCACCAAGATATTGTCTAAGAAATATTTATTGTTTACTATGATGATTTATGTTGCTGGCTTATTATTTTTTTTTGTTAATACTCATGATTATAGGACCTGATTATGGGATCTGTACAGGTTATGGCCTTACAACCCCATAAGTTAATTTGGTACCTATATGTACTCTCACTCTTGACTGTGGGACCCCATGACAGGAAGTGATTACACTGAATTAAAAATATCTTCTTCAAAACAGAGCATTATTTATTAATTTAAAAGTAGAAAGTGTGCAAAGTAATGGATAAAACCAGTAAAGGACCATGTATATCTTTTTCCTCACCAGCTCCGCCATGTTTCCAGACTTGTCTATTCAGAGGTGGCTGAGGGAAATTGCCCTTTTTCTAACCCAGCTGGCAGGTATCACTGCTCTGTGGCAGTGTTTTCTGATTCACTGCATATATCCAACACCATCACCCCTTTCAAGTCAGCATCCTTAAGGGACAGGCATACCCTGAGTCTAGCTGTGAGTTCAGAAATGCACGATTTGCAAGACTTTGCATCACCAGACAGGCAGCAGTCAAGAGCTTTCCTCAAAGAATCTGTCATTTTCCGGTATGACACCACTTTCACTTTTCTTCTATTTTGTTTTCTGTGGAATTGCTTTCTTGGTCTTTGTCTTTTGATTTACCACCATGAATTTAGTCAAGGTACCTGACAGGTAAACTGAGGTTCAGAATTTATGTTTAAACTAACACCCATACAAGTCTATTTTTCCAAAAGAAGCTGAAAGATGACACTTAGGTCCATGTAATCATATAGGAAACATGAAAGGATAATAAAAGACTTTTTCTACAAGTATGATGAGTCAGTATTTTCAACCATGGAAAATTTGTAATGATCTGCAGTTCAGCAAAAGTAGCTTATATTGTCTTGCAGACTCATAAAAGACTTTTCCATTTCCTTCAAAATGCTTTTGTTTATTTCCAGGTCAATGCAAACTAACACAGATTAAGGTTCCTCCCTTACCCGAGGAAGGATGAAAATAGTCATGACTCAGAACAGTGTGTTTGTAAAACAGGAACATGTAAAGTCAAAGCTAGGAAAGTACTCAGAAAGGGGGAAATTAACACAAAGGCTATCAAGAAAACTTCTCTGGTTTTTGCAGGAGGGGCATGTCTGGAAGGTGACTGTAAAATATTCTTTAGGAGTGAGACTGGACAGAATGTAACAGGCTTCAAGATCCACCCTTGCAGGAGTTCACTTTGAGATGGGATCCACCCAAGGATGATGAGGGAGCTGGCGGAAGAACTCACCAAGCCACTCCCCATAATCTACCAACAGTCCTGGCTCACTGGGGTGGTCCCAGATGACTGGAAGTTGGCAAATGTTATACTAATCCACAAAAAGGGCCGGAAGTAGGACCCGGGAAACTACAGGCCTGTCAGCCCGACCTCAGTGCCTGGCAAGGTTATGGAGCAGATCATCCTAAGTGCAATCACACAGCACCTACAGGATGGACAAGGGATCAGACCCAGCCAGCACAGATTTAGGAAGGGCAGGTCCTGTCTGACCAACCTGATCTCCTTTTATGATCAGGTGACCCACCTGATAGATGAGGGGAAGGCTGTGGATGTGGTCTACCTGGACATCAGTAAAGCCTTTGACACCATCTCCCACCGCACACTCCTGAAAAAGCTGGCAGCCCATGGCTTGGATAGGGGCACTCGCTGCTGGGTCAGGAACTGGCTGGAGAGCTAGGCCCAGAGAGTGGTGGTGAATGGTGCTGCATTCAGGTGGTGGCTGGTCACTAGTGGTGTTCCCAGGGATCAGTGTTGGGCCAACAGGACCAATTTTGGGCCCAGTTCTGTTTAATATCTTTATTGATGATTTAGATGAGGGGATTGAGTCCATCCTTAGCAAATTTGCAGATGACACTAAGCTGGGGGGGAGCATCGATCAACTGGAAGGCAGAAGGGCTCTGCAGAGGGACCTGGACAGACTGGAGAGTTGGGCTGATTCCAACAGGATGAGGTTCAACAAGGCCAAGTGCCGGGTCCTGCACTGTGGTCACAACAACCCCCTGCAGCACTCCAGGCTGGGCACAGAGTGGCTGGAGAGCAGCCAGACAGAAAGGGACTTGGGAGTTTGGATTGACAGGAAGCTGAACATGAGCCAGCAGTGTGCCCAGGTGGCCANTGGCAAGGTTATGGAGCAGATCATCCTAAGTGCAATCACACAGCACCTACAGGATGGACAAGGGATCAGACCCAGCCAGCACAGATTTAGGAAGGACAGGTCCTGTCTGACCAACCTGATCTCCTTTTATGATCAGATGACCCACCTGATAGATGAGGGGAAGGCTGTGGATGTGGTCTACCTGGACATCAGTAAAGCCTTTGACACCATCTCCCACAGCACACTCCTGAAAAAGCTGGCAGCCCACGGCTTGGACAGGGGCACTCTGTGCTGGGTTAGGAACTGACTGGAGAGGTAGGCCCAGAGAGTGGTGGTGAACAGTGCTGCGTTCAGGTGGTGGCTGGTCACTAGTGGTGTTCCCAGGGATCAGTGTTGGGCCAACAGGACCAATTTTGGGCCTAGTTCTGTTTAATATCTTTATTGATGATTTAGATGAGGGGATTGAGTCCATCCTTAGCAAATTTCCAGATGACACTAAGCTGGGGGGGAGCATCGATCAGCTGGAAGGCAGACGGGCTCTGCAGAGGGACCTGGACAGGCTGGAGAGTTGGCCTCATTCCAACGGGATGAGGTTCAACAAGGCCAAGTGCCAGGTCCTGCACTTTGGTCACAACAACCCCCTGCAGCACTCCAGGCTGGGCACAGAGTGGCTGGAGAGCAGCCAGACGGAAAGGGACTTGGGAGTTTGGATTGACAGGAAGCTGAACATGAGCCAGCAGTGTGCCCAGGTGGCCAAGAAGGCCAATGGTATCTTGGCGTGTATCAGGAACAGTGTGGCCAGCAGGACCAGGGCAGTGATTCTTCCCCTGTACTCAGTGCTGGTGAGGCCATCCCTGGAGTACTGTGTCCAGTTCTGGGCCCCTCAGTTCAGGAAGGATATTGAGATGCTGGAGCAGGTCCAGAGAAGAGCAACAAGGCTGATGAAGGGACTCCAGCACAAGTCCTATGGGGAGAGGCTGAGGGAGCTGGGGTTGTTTAGCCTGGATAAGAGGAAACTCAGGGGAGTCCTCACTCTCTATAACTACCTGAAAGGAGGTTGTAGCCAGGTGGAGGTGGTTCTCTTTTCCCAAACAACCATTAGTAAGACAAGAGGGCATAGTCTTAAGCTGTGCCAGGGGAGAATAATCAGACACTGGAATGGGCTGCCCAGGGAGATGGTGGATCCTCTGTCTCTGGAAGTTCTTAAGATGAGATTGGATGTGGCACTTGGTGCCATGGTCTAGTAACCATGGTGGTAGTGGATCAAGGGTTGGACTTGATAATCTCAGAGGTCCTTTCCAACCTGGCTGATTCTATGATTCTATGTAATACTAAAAACTAATGTGATGTGTGTCATTCAGCTTCAGACTCCAGGAGCAGATTTTAAAAATAAGCAGGGCCAACTCTTTTAAGTTTGGTGACCTGAAAAACTGGGACAAAGAATTGAAAATTAGTCTTCCTCTTCATAGCCAGGGGAGGGAACATGAAGAATGCATAAGGGGCGTAATATAGGAAGTGGTTTATAGATTAAACCGGGGAACAGTAGTGGCACTGCCTTTTGAGCAAGATGCAAAGGAGAAAGCAGACCTACTAAGTATCTTGTGAGGAGAAAATTAAAATAAAGTAATTTAATTTTGTGGCCACAAGGAACATATCATTGACAGAACTTCCTCATAGAAAATTACAGCCTCAAAGTAATCTTTTATATTGTATCTGATATATGACTTCCCATGGAAAGGAAGACTTGGAAATTTATATTTTTTACTAGACTTTCTCCAAAGCAGTTATGTTCTTTAGCAAGTAGAGATGCAAAATAACAGCAGACGTTCCAAAGCAGATGTCCTCTATCCAAAATCAAGGTTTCTGTATTCTATGTGTAATGACAAAAATATTGCCTGAATATACCTATAATAAAATATTTTTTAAAAAAGGAGCACTATAGTTCACGTCTTTATATGTTTACTGACTGAATTCTCTAAATTACTCTCTGAAAATGATTGTGAAGCAACATTGGTAATCTGACCGTTTTTGTAAACTATAAATGAGAACTTATCTACTGGTATTAATGAAGAAGCAGGAGTCTCATTCAGTGATAGTCTTCAGGTTTCATTCCTCTATTATACACTAAATTCAACTTCATAGTTTCCATTATTCCTTTTATAACCTCGCTTGTTATTAGCTTCTTGATCCTACCTGCATTTTTGATCCATACATTTGGTAACCACACTCGCAGACAATTGTTTTTACAGGATTTCAGAACAGATTCAATCCAATTTAATGGAGTCTCCAGCACAGGAAAGACCTGTGCTCCAACTCACCTGTTGGAGTGAGTCTAAAGGAGGACCACCAAGATAATTAGATGAATGAAGCACCTCTCCTATGAGGAAAGGCTGAGGGAATTGGGATTGGAAAAGAGAAGGCTTCAAGGTGACCTAATTGCAACCTTCCAGTGCCTGAAGGGAGCCTTCAAGAAAGATGGGGAAAGACTACTTACAAGGGCATGTAGTGATAGGAAAAGGGATAATGGGTTCAAACTGAAAGAGGCTAGATTAGATATCAGGAAGAAATTATTTACTGTAAGAGTGATGAGACAGTGGAACAAGTTGCCCAGAGAAGTTGAGGATGTCTCATCTCTGGAAATGGACAAGGCCAGGCTGGATGAATTATATTGAGTATATTGATCTAGTAGAGTATATTGATCTTGTAAAAGGTGTCTCTGCCCATGGCAGTGGGGTTGGAACTAGATGAACTCTAAAGTCCCTTGCAACTGAAACCATTTTATGATTCTATGATTCAGTGATTCTATGAATATAACACCTCAAATGCTCTGGATCTTTTACTACAACACAGAACGCTTCAAATCACAATTTATGCATATCACAAATGTTCCTTTTTTTATTTAACAGCTTAAATTTAAGATACGTAACATTTCAATAATGTCTTCTTACACGTTTAAGCCACACAATACACATTCCATGCAAAATCATAAAGTAAATTAAAACATCTCTTCTTCTTCTATCCTCTGCCAGCAATTTCTAGAAAAGTCTTCCAGCATTGTTCTTTCTGGTTTTGTTTGGTTGGGGGTTTTTATATGAAATAAAACATTAGTACAAAGCACAGTAGCATGTAAATCCAAAGCTTTAGAGCTCTTGAAGAAGACACCACAGCAAACTCCATGTACATAAGTGCTGATGTTTCAATTAGCAATAAAAGACAAACTGTTGCTGTAGACTGCAACCATCTGGTGGATTATTACAAAGAAGAAATTAAAATCTTATAGATATATGGAACTTCCTAAAGGATAATTTCCTAGTACAAATATACTCGGAGTTTCAAGTCTACCTCTTTCATTATGTCTTGCGAATAAATAAAGTAGGTACATGGGATACATGTAATAAGAAATGCAGTGTCAGATGCAAGTCTTGAGGTCTGAGAATACAGGTAGAACTCAGGTAGTTCTCAGTCCTCTTACTGGCAGGTAAAGGGACAAGTGTATTCCAGAGGTGAATGCCACTGAATAGACTTCAGTTCTCCTTATAATAAAATGACGTGTTTTGAATGTCAGGTATAAATGACTTGGGACTGTGGTTACTGCTTGCTACAGAAGCAGGTTGAAAGTCTCTGTGTTAGATAATCTTTTCCTAAGCTCTTTAAACTGATGATCTGAGTTTCATCTCAAAGTACTCAGAGAAGCCTATGATGATTTATGAGCTGTTTCAGAGTAAACCTAAGGGAAAATTCTAATTGTTAACATTTAAACCCTATGAAAGTATTGCCCAGGTAGGTTGTAAACTCTCAGCGAATGTTGGAAAAAACTTTTTTTTTAGGCATGATATGGGTACATTTCTTCCTGCCTTCAGCCAAGGATGAAGTAGATGAGTCTTTCAAGCACTTTGCAGATTCTGTGGCTTTAGAAAGTATTTTCCTTATGGACCGATATAGAAAACAGAAAGCAAGCTAAAATCCAAATCAAATTAAAAAGGCACAAAAAAGGCAAGAAAATTTATCTAAGTAATGTCTCAAGAAATAAAAGAAATAGCACACAGAAAGGATCAAAGCAAACAAATACTATCTTCTTCTGTTTCATCTGTCTTCCTTATTTTGCCATATCTTGTCACATCAGCAGATATCTCATCATGTTGTTGCAATACTTTTATAAGTGCAAAACTCTGTTCTATTTCCCTTCTGCTTTTATAAAAAGTACTTTTACACAGGAATTGTGTCTTCTTATATGACACTAGGAGGACTTTTTGTCTCTAAAATATATCTTCAAACAGAATCAAGCCATTATAGTGTAATACTTTTCTCAGAAAAAAGGGAAAATGCTGATTTGAACTTTGACATCTATGATGGTTCACCTAATTCCATTTGTTTAATATGATACAGAAGTGAACAAGTATGAACATAATTCAGCATGAGGTGAAAGGCTTTTTGTGATCTTCTCTTAAGGTTAGTCAATAACCTATCTGAAGCACTATATATGAAACCACGGGAGAAAGAAATAGGTTCCATAACTGGTAAATATATTTATTTTCTGTAAAATCTAAGCTTCATTTATTATGTTTGCATAGAGCATTTCAGACACAGTGAAGCCATCATCAGTGTGGTGCTTGTCAAATAATAAAGACTTATTGCTAGTTACTCCAAGATACCTTGTCTTGTCAGAAATCTCGAAATTTATAATATCAATATTAATTGAAGTATTTTAGTTTTATTCCATTTCTTCACCATTTGTAAAGTTGCTCACATTTCAGATGTTCTTTAACTGGATTCAAGCAAGACCTTTTTGGCTCCAATCTATTCAACTATCACTTCTTTATGCAAGAGCCTTTATATTTTGAATTATGTGCATGCCTCTGTCACTTCCCAAACCTTGAATGACCACCTGAAGGTTCAGCCTTTTAATCTGTGATTTGTGACTCGGGAAGCAAATGTTATAAGATTATATAAATAAATGGCATGTAACAAAGAAGCTGAAGGAATCAAATCTATTTCTTCAGTTCAGTATCTCCTTAAATAGGACAAGACTATAAAATAAATTAATTAAATAAAAAAAAAAAGATAAATTGACAAAATTCTTGGGACAATAACAATGGAGCCTAGTTGCTAATATCTAACAGTCAGTTTTTTGTTTTGTCTGTGAAGCCAACCTGCATGGAAATCTTTAATAATAACCACCTTCCAAAGACAGATCTTCACTAATCCATCTGCAGTAACAATACAATAGCTGTGTTCTGTAGCTCTTTTAACAATAGCTTCATTCAGTGATCTGTGTGTTCTTTCTAATTAATTATTTAAATATTCTGTCAGGTGCTGCAGTTAAGTCTTAATCATTTTGTAAATATATGAACAGAAAGAGAGTTTAAATGACACAGTTGTATCAAAATGCAATAGTGGTATCATCACAGAGAAAAAGCCATAGTTTTATGTCCAGACAGGTTTTTTTACCTCCAGTGCCTCTAGCACTGAACTCTGGAGGAACTTCTAAAGTATTTTATTCAAATATATTGGACTCATTCAGTGCCAACTGAGGAAACATAACACAACCAAGCTTAACTTTTTAAAAACATTAGAAATTCTTATGACATCAGTGAATTACATATGTATTGACACTGATTTAAGCCTGCATTTGAGTGCTGAGACCCAAGATCTTTCCCGTTCTAAAAGAGAGACTTCAAAACCATGACAAACTATGTTTCATAGCAGCAACCTGTAACATTGAAGACTAAAATGCCAATTCCCTCTTTCTAGAACAAATACCCCCTCTCCACTGTATGAATTTTAAAGAACTTTTAAAACTACACAATTCACTTCAGGAGGAAAAGGTTAACTACTGAAAATATTAAACAACATATGATACACAGAAGCACTCTTGGGTCAAGTTCTGTGCTCTTTTGTTGCAGAGTTGATGTTTTGTCTTTAAACCTCAGCTTTCTGAAGTGGACCATTTGAAGTCGGAGTCCTCTCATGAATTAAAAGTTTCCTAGTTTGGAATAATTTGTATTGTCAAATGTATCGGTAGAATTATCTATTAATTTTACTCATAGTCATGTGTAACTTAAGACTATCCAATCGCTACAGTACCAAATACCTCTCATGGAAAGAGGGATACAGTCTCTATCCCAGAAATAGTGTAAGTAGGTACAGCAAACAAAGGACTACAGAGAAAATAGGGCTGAAGATGAAGAGACATTCTCAGGGTCATGAAATAAGATAGTGGCAGTAAAAAAAAGACAGATCTTTCTGTTTCCAACCTTCTGAGCATCTTACCTATTTTCTAAATAGTTATAAATAGTTCCTCCATTTCTTTTTGAGTTTCAGCAGGAGATTGTAATTTATATTCAGATCTGGTATATGCAAGTAGAATATTACTGATTTGTAAATAAGCTGAGATGTGAATTTGCCTGGTGAGTTTCACTGCAGTACAAAGCAAGATATAAAAAATGCAGTGCTTCACAAAACTTGATCTGAACAATATTCTCACATATTTCTTTTTTTTTCTTCTGAGATGCTCATACAGCTGTCAGAACCTGTAACGTTACTGAGCAATGCAAACAAAAGAGAGCTATAATTATGTTTGCCCCAAATAACAGTAAAAGATCAATATCGCATCCTGGATGAGTGCTACAGTATCTAACACCACAACTATTGCTGAAAGAAATGTGTTATCTTCAGCCCTATCTTTGTAATTGTTTCCACGATGTAGGAGGTAAAAAACAAGACTGTAAGAATAAAAATGTTTAATTAAGTGAAAGAAAAATCTTGTGAACAGCAAAATTCTCAATTCATCAAAGTAAAGTATTTGAGCATTTTGCTTCATCAGACTCATGAAAGCCATCATCAGGGCTTTAGATTAATGCTAAAACAGATTCAGTTTTTAAATTAGAAAGCACTTACAAGAAGACTACTATTGCAAGGAAGGAAATTTTGTCAAAATATATCATCTCTATTGTTGCATTCAGCTCTTGCACAGGGGTGTTTTACTTATTTCCATACCATACTCATTGCCATTTAGAAACAACCTTCACATCCTCAACATTGCTTTTGTGAATATAATCCAAAGTTACTTTGTTGTGAGTTAGAAGTTTTGCCTCGCTTTCAGTCTATGGACTGTAAAAGATCACAGTGGAGACCTTTGGCTGCTATGCTTATGCTTTCATAAACAGGTTTAATACTCCGCAAGCTCTTGCAAATCTCACAACCCTTCAATAACCTATAGACTACCTACTGAAAATCACCATCTAGCTGAATAGATGTGAATAAATTCCTTGAGACACTGCAAGCTGAACCCTTTATATTCTTTTCTTGTTTCTGCCAATATCATCGTTTTTTTATTAAGCATTAGTAGGACTGAGTACTACGGCTACCTCTGTGGCAGATCTATAGCTCTCTTTCTCCCAGGGCTGCTGAGAAGGAATTGGCTGCCTGATCTTCCTATTGACAGGGACTGGTTTTGTGTCAGGGAAGTCCCTGCAGAAGAATTGAGATTAGCTCCCTTTGCACTACATAAATGGTACAAAAGAGGGAAGGGCAATCTGTGATGTTATGGTAATATGGTGACTCTAAAGCAACCAAACCCAAAATATCACATAATTAAATGGTGACATTATTATGATATCTTCATTACTTTCTTTGATTACTCTATGACCCAGCCTCATCCTTTGCCACTTTTATTTGCAGTAAAACACATTTCCCATTATTCCACATGTTTTTGGATTAATAGGAAATGTGTGGGTCATGGAACATGAGACAGAAGTCACAGAGGCTAGGAAAAGTGTTCGTGCCTTCTGTGTACCTCAGGAAGAGAGGAATGGGCTCCACGAGTTTCAGAGCCCTCAGACTACATGCCAAACCCAGGAAGATTCCATTCCAGCTGTTGTTGTTTTAGGACTTAATAAAAGTTTGCAGTGTTGTTTTAATATGTTCACCTAAAGCTGACCAAGTTGAGAACATTTTGTCCAAGTGGGACAAAATGAGTCTCAAGACTCTCTTACACGTCCTCCGTCAGCCAGGTAGCAAGCAGTAATAAGGAAAAAACCAACTCCACCTGTGTTCCCCAAAATACTAGTGACTACTTGTTCAGAACTTCAAAGCATGGAAATCTTTATGTTATTGCAAAATTTCAATGTATTTCTAAGAGAAAAGATTCGTGTTTGTTACCCATCAGAAAAAAACAAAAATTTTAGAAAATTAAAGATGTTACCTTGAAATATTGAACATGATTCCCTGATGCTCCAGTAGTATGCTGACCCCTCAAAAGGAGACTGAGTATATGAGCATGTGGGATGAACATGTTTATCAAGCAATGACAAGTAAGCTAAGCGCTGTGTGAAGAAAGTTATATTCTGAGTTTATGCAAAAGCCTTTCTCTCTTCCCTGAGCCTTCTGATCCTTTTTGCAGTCAGTATACAGATTGCTTTCTAATAGTAATTTAAAACTGTATACTTTTGGTTTATTAGAAGTTTTATTATAAGCTTGTTTATATTCTCAGTTTAGTAATGTTATATGGTATTTGATTTTCTCCCTTTCTCAAGCGGACACAAGAAATGGAAAAATATCTCTTACGTGTATAACTCCCATGATTCCTATTCTTTCCCCTTTTTAAAACACTTAACCTCCTTTTATGCTTTTATTTTGTTTACTTCTTGCTTCTTTCCTCTTCTTTTGTCTCCCTAAATCTTTCTCTTGTATGTCACTCCCTTGATTCTTCTACTCTTCCTATTTGAAGTCAAAACCAGCAGGATTCCTCCTTCTTCATCCTACTCATTTCTGATCTTGACCTTATGTTTAATTCAAAATATATTGAGTCTTTCATGAAGAGATATGAGACCCAGTCTGGGTTAGTCAACACAAAGTTTGATCATAGATTCTGCAAATAGCAATACAAGCAAGATTCCAGGTCATGCACTTTCTTCACAGGGTGCTACAGAATTGAGGCTCTGTAATACTGATATGAGACCAGTTAACAGTGCTAATAACCCCTGAGTTCTACAGCAACTAGTGCTTCCTCACTGTTCTGACATATGAACTATTGTATAATCCTGGTACCTCCCCACAAGCACTTACACACATAAAAGAAATTCAGAAGTTGGTGATGCTCCTATTTTGTCCTCTTGACCTTGGCATACAGCCCTAAGAGTAACATGGACATAACAATTTGGGAGGTGTGAGAAGGGCATCACAAACTGAGTGTTAGGGATTGTGACCACTGCATGAAGGAATTCAAATGATTTGTCAGGTGGCCCCAGATGTGGCTCCAGGACTGCCTTTTTTGGAGCTGAGGTTTTTTACTCGAAGCACAGGAGTCCTCTCCTGGGCTCAAACCTGTAAACTTTTTCTCTGAGAGATCAATCTTTTAAGTCACACCAAACAGGAACAGCAATTCCCAAATTTCCTGTGAACGGATCATCTATGAGAGACTGGTATTAAAACCCACATCAGTGATCGAAGACAATGTCCTTAACTGAGGCTATAAACCAGACTGGACAGAGCTGTACTTTCTACCCTGACTGCTGAAGCTAGAGCACTCACGAGAGATAAAGTGCTTCAGGTTATAAAAGTAAACATGAATAATTGTATATGCCCAGAGGTCAGGGTGCTATTCTGCAATCAGGCAGATGGGGAGTTACATCCCCTGTTCTTTCTACATTCTTCATTTTTATGTAGAGAACCCTTACTATAATATACAGAAACCAAAGCACCAACCTCCCAGCAGAGGTGAAAGCCATAATCTTTCCATGCCATATCTCTCTGATCTTGAATAGTTTGTGGCATAGGTCCATCACCTCTAGGCAGACAAAGTGTTCCATTATCTGCTTCCTTTAAACATTTTCTTTAGGATGTCTTCCCAGACAATTAGCTATGAGTTTCAAATCCTTCAGGCAGAAGGACACAGGTCTGGCTTGCCCTTAACAAATGGAATAACCACTTTTCTAAACAGCAACCACAAGTGCTTTTTCCAGCATCATTGTGCCATCCATTCATATATACTTTAGGAACATCTAGGTATACTCCAAGAACATGCACCAGATAAAATTTAATCAGAAACTGAGGCAGAAAAATGCCTTATTCTTTGTTCCCATGTGGAATGAAGTGGCAGAAGGAGACAAGTTGCTGTACATGACATATTTCTGCAAATGCACAACAGCAGAACACCTTGAAAACACAAATTTGAGCAGTGAGATAAATGCAACCAAGCAGCAGGTAGGTTACATTTCATAATTTTAATCTTAAATTGTGCCTGAGTCTTTCTGTAGACAAACAAGTCTTTCATTGTAGCTGTCTATAACTCAATATATTAATTACACACATTTCTTGTAAGAAGTGGAGCTGGATAAATGTATTCTCCTGCAATAGCTGGATGCCAAGAGATTAGAACTGGCACTTTCCACGGGAATACACGCATTCCTTCAGAGCCATTGACAGAAAGCAGTAGTCAACAGGACTATCCTGGTTGTTGCCCTGGCAGGCAGGTGGCTTGCTTGGCTGACCAGCTCCCAGTTTGCCCCACTGGGCAGCCAGGGAGACAACCACTGTGTTAGCTTTCCAGTTTTTCGGCTGCCTGAGTGGCAGATGGACTTGCAAGCTGCCTGGCTGGCTGCCTGCCTAGCCCTCTTTTTGCCTGCTGGCTGATTTACCTGCTGCCCAGCTCCCCAGATGCCTGGCAGGCTGCCTGCCCAGTTTGCCTTATTGTGGGTGAGGTTATGGGCCCAAAATAGTTTGTTCTGCAAAGCAGGAGACTGCAGTGTTGGTGTTTTGTTCCCATCCAATCTGGAATGTCCCATGAAGCAGAAATTCCCATCCCAGCAAGCTTTAATAATCAGTTTACAACATTTATCCATGTATTCTGTACATGGCAATTTAGAGTTCTTAAGACTGAAGAAACATCTCACTGGAAATGTTTGCATAGCATGCCTGACTTGTTTTAACTTCCCAGATTGCTTTTTACAGATTTTGTCTAAAAAAGTCAGAAAAGATTTTTAGACAGGCTTGTAATGTCATATTAATCACTGGCTCTATTTCCACTGAATTAAGCTACAGCCCAAGCCATAAAGTACTAATAAACTCTAATATCAAGCCATGAAAAATCCTAATGATGGTACTGGATATGTAGCCAGTATCTGTGCCAAGTGGATGGAACCCTTTCTTACTTACAAAAAAATAGATATAAATTTCTATTTGTCGTAAAGATGGCAGGAAACTGCCTTTTCTCAGAATACCATACCTTTAATATTCCACTTTCAGTTTAATCACACTGTCCTAAAGATTTCACTCTGCTTAAATAATGAAAAAAGGTGTTATAAAAATTGCATGAAACCAGCTTGCCCCAGGACAGGTTCTGTTGGATGTAATTACATATGCTTCAACAACTGGAGCAATGTGTTGTGAGAAAGGTTTTTAAGGTGACAGAAGTTAATTGTGAAGGTTTTAAGGTAAGAGAGTGGAGAAAAATAACCAGCACACTGAGGAGAAGCTGTTCGATTTCTTAAAGCTCTAGAGAGTAAAGATGTTACTAAATTATAAATGGACAAAAAAAGAATGGTAAATAGGTAAATAGGTGATACATTTTATCATATAGGGGAAATAAAAGTAGGCTCTCAACTGGTGGAAAGTATTGTACTGCAAGAAAGCCTGTCAGATACAAAGTTCTTTATTGTATACCTACACCTAAAATAGGACAGCTGCCTATAAAGGAGGCTGTGATATTTCCCTTGTGACACTGCTCTACAAGGCAGTACAATAAGAAATATCATTTTTTTCTGCAATACTGATAATGACAGAATTGAAGTCTGAGGCTATGGAAAACATTTAGACTTCTTTTTCCCAGCTGGAATACACAAAGGTTTTTGAAAGGACCCTCTGGGTGGTATTCCTGTAATGAACAGTGAACTTGCTTTCCTGAGCTGTGTCAGATAGTCACAAAGAAGACAAAGGGACTGTGCATGCTTATAAGTTGTTTATTTAAATTAAGAAATGAATAAAACAAAGACCCAATAATTCTCTCATCAGCTTATTCTGTGCATATGCTATGGTAGCTCTTTACAACATAAAATATTTGGTACATAATAAGTCTGTTCTAGTCCCTGATTAATAAAACTTTCACTTCATGTTGACTTTCAGATATTTGAGTATCAGATTATGCAGGAGTCGCTAGAAGCACAGTAGTTTTTTTTATGAAGCATGGTTTCTTGAGTTACAGTCCTTGTTCAAGGATATTGCTACCAGTACGTTAATTGCTGCTAATAAATTAATTATATTGCATTGAAATACTTAATAAAATAGAGGCGCACTCAAGGAGTGAAGGATTATTGTTGAATTTTAATGTTAGATTCAAATACATCAACTTTACAGCTTATTCGTTCCTGCTCTATGGCCACTTGATTTTGACTAGCTGGAAGCATGCATAAGAAAGTTCCTATAGATTGCTTAAAAAGACAGCAACATTTGACACGAGAGAATGCAAAGAACAATATGACGTTCTCCCACAAATCTACCTGACAGTCATTAGGAAATGTTTAATTCATTTCTTATTAAAGGGTCTTAATTCTTAGCCCTTCTCCCCAGGGAGATCTGACTTCTCTGTGACTTAATTTTTTTTTTCAAATCTAGTCTATTCTTTCTTCTAGTTTGAATTTTATCCTGTTTTCTCATTACTGCTGTTGTAAATAAATCTCATCATTTGATTTCCTCATTAGAGTCCACAGTGTGTGTCACTCTAGTCCCTAAGAGCTTCTGGAGCATAGTTAAGGTGTTAATGCCCACTCCCAAGACAAAGCGCTGCTGCACAGGGACAGCAGTCTGCCTTAGTCATGGCTAAACTCCACAGCTGAGGTGAGACAACACGCCCAGAGCCCCATGACTGCCAGGCATTGGAAAGGAGGTCTCCATTACAGTACTGAATTTTGGCTCTTAAATTCTTCTTATGTCCTTTTTTAGGAATATAAAGTGACTTAAAGGTGATCCTCCAAATAACTAACTGAGCGACGCATTCAAAGGTGGGCTCCTTGCACTCATTGCCTAGCTTGAGCATGACATTCTTTCCATATGACTGAATGATTAATGACTTTTTTCATTTATTTAAATTGTAGTTCCTCTCCCATCATTGTCTTGGTAAAATGAGAGATTTATGCTTAAAACTGTATATTTTCAAAGTCAATAAAATACCAGAAAGTTGGAAAAGTCACTATATCCAGTATCTGAGGTTGAAGGAGGAAGAAAAGGTGGTTTATATTTTTGCAGTCAAGCGGACAGAACAAATTTTAGAGAGTAAAAGATCCAACCTAATAAAGACTACCATCTTTTTATTAGGAGGAGCAGCTCTGTGGAGTTCTGCTGCCCACGGTTAGGTTTTAGTTTCATAAAACTCTTATGCAAATATTTTATCCCTGGACTCAACCTAGATGCAAAAAGCATCCTGGAAAACATCCTCTTCCAGATATAAGAAAGATAAAAACAAATATCTGCTTGGTGCCTCTGCAAACTATGTTATAGGTTCACAAAGCACATGTGTGTTTTGCATTTTTCAAGTTTTGTCTTGATTTTGGGGAATGTTCACACTTAAAAAGGAGAACACTTTGGTGAAAAAATACAATTCCAGCTGTGACAAAGGGTTGGGGAAGAAGGGCTGATTATAACATAATTATAACAATTATACCTAGAGACCTTACTTAATAAGTTGTGCCTCAGTAAAGTGGATTCATGACCACAATTTCTGGCTCACTGTTCAGAATTTATAAGTGGGTTTTTATGCAACATGTACAGTTGACCTGCAGCTTCTAAATGGAGGAGTCATGACTGTCATGTCAGTTCACTGGTTTAATTCTCTGATACTTTGTTTATTTTTCCCTCCTTCCGTAATGGAATGCAATTTTTCATGATCTTTTAGCTACCATAATATTTTTCTGGTTCATTCAAAATACTCTTGCAGACTTTTAGTTGCACTGGAGAAAGCAGGACGGGAATGGAAAAGGAAAGTCATTAAACAGTGAAAATTAAACAGAGTTAGAAGTTCAAACAAAATACATTTTATAAATCCTTGATGCTTATTTTGACAGCACAGTAGCACAGTAAGTCACCAACTTGCCATGTTGGTGTGATGCTATGAAGAAACACAAGGGCACAGTGAAGTTACCTCTCTTCACTGAATGAAAGGCAAAAATGAACACACACCCCCTGGCAAAATGTCCCTAATAAACACAGTGTTGGCATTAAAATATGACAGAAAGACAGGCACAACGGAAAAGAAATCTTGAATCATTCTTACTGCATGAGACAGGTTGAAGGTAATGTATGAATAATCCAGAGAAGGTTATGCTAGATAAAACAGCTTAATTCATCTTTGTCAGTTTGTCTGTAACATGCATATTGATTCATTTCTATCTTTTAGAGGTTGGTATTTGAATCCATTGGAAACCTCCTAGATCAGTTGGATCCGTTAGAAGCACAGGGATTATCAGTAGTTTATTGAATATGCAAACACTTTCTTCACTTATGAAGACCATCCCATTCATGACTTACTCTTCTTACAGAACTCATTCATGAATGTTTTATTAGAAGTTTTCCATATTTTAACCTGAAAATTTGAAAAATATTTATCTCCCAGATCTCCGATATTTTAACCTTTTTTTTTGTCTTGTTTTGTTTTGCTTTGAAATGAATCTGTAATAACTGCAAACTTTTAGCCTCATGGCCTTTTATTTTAAAATAGAGAAAATAATAGAGATAGAAATCTCATGAGCAAACTATCTTGAAAATGTAGCATACTATAACATGCACCTTTGTAATGCGTTCTATCAATTTTATCTCGATTTAGTGGCCCTGATGCTCAGCTGCTTTAAGTACTGAAGTAAGAATCACAGAGAAAATAGTGTGCCCAGACTGTACCTAGCCTTAGAAATCAGACCCCATTTCTGAAAGCCCATATTAGTTTAATCTGTACTGTAAGAAAATACTCTGTCCAATTATACCAAATGGTTGCTGTTTCTCCACAAGCCTGTGTGGAAACACATTATCATCCAGTTAGCTAGCCAAGAATTATCACAGTACATCTTCAGTTACATATCTAGCTGATAAATCCAGCTATAAGTAGATAAAATCCCTCCTAATTCAGACAAAAGACTTTACTTCCCGTTAATGGAAAGTAAAAAAAAAGTATTATAAGGAAAAACAAGGAAACAAGAAAAAAGGGTAGCTATGCAGATAAGTCATACATATGCTCTTGTTGGTGGTAGCCTTTGTGCTTCTGGTGGACACTGAAATCTTATTGGAACATGATCTCCCTTCTTATTTAAAAAAAGAATTGTAAAGTTACTATATTTTCACTGAGCGTGGGTAAATTTCTTCAGCCAATAATTTAGTTACTTCACTTCAGCACCTACAAAGCACCAGATGCTTTACAATGTCATTAGGCTGTTCTTGATCTCTCTCTCTCAGTCTCAATTAATACTGAAGGAATTTATTCCAACTGTAACAGCTTTGACGTGGAAGACTGACCGAGTACCACTCTGATGTTTTGCTGTCCTGAACTATACGAATATTTTTGCACATATTTGCTGAAATACAAGATTTGAAGTTTAGCATCCTGTTGTTAAAGAAACAAAAATCAAATTTTTTCTTTACTAGAGAAGGAAACCATAATCTGTCCTAATAATATTAAAAAAAAATAAAGTCTTTTATATCAAGCATCTCCAGATATTTATTATATGCAAATTCTGACCTTTTTGTTTCTTCCTTGAGGCAGAAAATCAGAAAAAAAGGAAGTATTAGAAAAACAACATCCTTTGAGAAGTTTAGCCCCACGTTATTTTTCTTCTCTTGGAGCAAATTATCTTTGCTCTACCTCCGTTATACCTACTTATATCTCACCTGATCAACAGGCTGTTATAAAACAAAACTAAACCAGACAAGAGTTTCTTACTTCTCTCTATCTCATAGCAATGCAGAAAAACCCTAAAGGCTGTACCTTGACATTCATTTTATTTAACCCTTCCTCTACTCCCATTGTTTCATTCTAGCATAGCGATAAATGCCTGCCAGACCTTAAGATGGGTTTTATCTATTTTGTAGACAAAATGAAATACAACATGTTCAGAAAGTAATAAATAGATTACTAAATAGTTTGACTTGGTCTTTCAGAAACCTTTTTCCTAGCTTCTTTTGTTACAAAAGGCCTTTCCAGTTTAGAGAGTACCAGAAAATTTGCATTCTTTTGACTGCATTCCTTTAGTGTGAGAGATGTTGGGAAGTCAAGAGTGTAGGCCTGGAAAGCATCCACTGAACAAACTACTCCAAACATGAGTGTGTTCACTTTGAGCAGAAACCCCATCCTAGCCCTGAAAAGTTCCTCAAGAGGAAACTTCGGTTGAAACCAACATTATTGGTTTGCACAGCATCAGCATTCTGTAACAACACCCTTTTTCACAACTGTCACTAGAGAGAATAAATGCAGAATGAGTTTTTAAGGCAGTTGGGGGAAGAATGAGGTGGACTTATGGAAGTTAAAGCTGTTCCAGCTCTAAAAAATAAAGAAATTCTCAAAACTTGACAAAGCCCTTAAAAGCATTTCAGAACGATTCCAGTAGTAGCATATTTACCCAGGGGTAAGCTGATTGCTGTCTTCTGTGTGTCCTTTTCAATTCACATAAAGATTTTCACTCATATTTTAAAGGAAGCAGCCTGTACATTTGCATCAGCTCCCCTGATGCAGACAATTCTGGGCCTCACTTCTTTGTTTCTGCATCCATGGCTTCCAATGTCATGGTTATAGAAGCTATATCAGCCCCTAAAAAAAGAAATGAAGTGCTAAGTGTTTCATGGACTATGTGGCAAACCATCTACATATTGTTGGATTTCTTTGATCTGACTTTATTTAGAACAGTTAGACTTTGTGCAGCATGAGGAAGGTTTGAGGATGCTCTGGTACTTCCATAGGCAGTTTTGGTGTCAGGGTACAGCTCCCTGACACAAGGGAAAAGGGATTGTGCTGCTGCATTTAGGCTCCAGCACTGTTCATTGTGTCAGTAAGGATTGTTTTACATGGTGGAATCTCCTACATTTGCATTTAGTTACTTCAGTACAATGTCGATCATTTTCTCAAACTATCAAAGGTAGGTGTAAATCTATGAGTGTTTTGGCATAAGAATGATTGAAAATCATTTAATTATGCTGTTTGAAACAGTCTTCACAGCAAAAGCCTCCTTGCAATTAGCACAGTAGAAATACTTTCCTCTGAAATTAGTATCCTTAAATGCGGGATATAAAAATCAGTGGCAGGCAACAATTAATATGGAATCTATTATTTCACTAAGTATCTCAGTGCCTATCCTTCTGCACCAGAGAAATCAGAAATTTCTTATGTGGAAAGATAAAGTTCATGAAACAGAGAGTGCTTGGTCTTGGTTATACTGATCTTCAGTAGCATCAGATAGTTGTCTCCAATGTTTCCAGTTTTCAGGCTGAAGCCTGAGGATATGTCAGAAGTTGCTATGTGGTTACAATCAATTCACTGCTTCAAAGTCTTTCCCAGGACCAAACATTTAATTTGTAATCCAAAGTATGATTCTCATTTTGACGGTAAAATAGAATACCATGTGATGAGGCTAGTGTACTAATAAACTTGCCTACCCATATCCACATTAGTCTGCAAAATAAATATTTTTTGAGAATGTCAGTTCTTTTGCAGATAATATTGGCCTTTCACTTTTACCTTTTTATTTCCTTATGTGCCTGAAATTAGCAATGACATAGTAAAAGTATGGTATGTCTTGTTGGTATGCTATTTCTTGTTAGTAGAAAGGCAACAAGAAAGTCTAATTAAGAACCAGTAAACTGGATAGTTTTCCTTTCAAATGGGAGCAGCCTACAGCAGTGAACGTTTTCCTAGTATGGACTACAGATGAGTGAAAATCAAGCAATGAGTTAGTTACAAAGACAAGTAAGCTATGTTTCTGCACAAAGCTTTGTCATTCTAAGAGATCATTGCCACCAAACCAGATGTCTCCCCTCCTCCACATGTATTTTTGCTCCATTTTATAGTTCTTCCCCTCCTTTTCATGGGCTCTGGCACTCAGTAAAGCTTTCTTGAAGCTGATTCAATTCACACTGTAGAAAAAAACGCTTCATTTTTGTTTATCTGCTTGTTTGGGTTTTTTATATCATACTTTTGCAAGGTAAGTGAATTGGACTAAGTGAAGGTAAGTGAAGTGGAGTCCACAACTGATTCAAAGTATGCAGCGGCAGCAACATGTGGTCAGGAGTGGGAAGGAAAAAAATAGAGAGAGAGTGAAGTGCCATCACCATACATTGGCTGGGATGAGCAGAGGGATCTACTCACCCTGCCACAGGGAATCTTCTTCTTAAAGTCATGCTGAGGCCATGTAAAGCAAGCAAAATGGAAATTTTTGCTTCTTATCAAAACCTCTATTGCACTATCCAAAAAAGGAGAAGAAAAGGCTAGATTAAGTGGGAGGGTAAAATATGATTATGAAAGATCCACCTTTGCAGGGGGTGTGCTGGTTTAAGAGTCAACCAGCAGGGGAAATGAACTCAACTCAAAGGAGAGACCACAAATCAGAATAACAATTTATTAAAACAACACAGCAAGCACAATCACACAAACAAACAATTGGTCCTAACCCACAAAACCCACATGTACAACCCGGTACCCTGGGGCATGAACAAAGTGGTGTTCCCTGGGCCCCGCTTGAGTCCAAAGTAAAGGGAGAGGGGAGAAACCTGCTGGTGGGAGAACTGTTGCAGTCTGGTCAGAAGCGGTGATTGAAGTCCAGCAAAGGTCGAGAGCGACGAGCTGCAGTCTTCCTTCTGGATCCCACGAGCGGGTGCCAAAAGTTCTGAAACTCCAGGTTTATATACATTCCAGTTCAGGCAAAAATGGTCAATCCTTCCCTCAGAGCGGGGGAGTTCCATAAAAGGCTCAGAGCGGGGACTTCCATAAAAGGTGTGAGGACAAGAGCATCCTCTTATCTCACAGGCCTCTTAACACCTAACCTGATGAGTCAGGCTCTATGGGCGGAGGGTGTGAACAGTTTCTGGGTAATGGCATGGAAGGCTATAGAATACCATGATGAACTGATCTCAGCTGTCCTAACTAGGACAGGGGGGTTTTTTGTGAGTTTGGGGCTTTTGGTTTTGGGGTTTTTTGCATGCGAAGATACAGGTGAAGAAAATTTATGTTTTCAGTGCTTTCCTGTTATGTTGATTTTGGGAGATTTTGAGAAACTGTACAGATTCTTCAAGCATTTTCACACACACCTGCTAAAGCTAACCTTTATGGTAACTTTCCCTAGTACTTGAAATACCGGGTTAAATAATAGCAATACAATAATTATAATAATAATAACAGCAATTAAATAATATGTTTATTTGAGAAGTAATATGACACTCTGATAATGATCTCAGAAAGTGAAAATCCAGTGGTTCAGATTCTTCCTTGGAACAGTTCTACACAGGTGAGCGGAATTAGGACAAGATATATTTTGCTCTCTGATTCAAAGTGTGCCAGATCTCTGCAATGTCAGATGATGTCACCAAATACAACTCAGCACAGTTGGGTTTTATCTCAATTTTTACCCCTACAAGATTCAATTTCTCTGCAGTTAATGAACAGATAACTGCCATATTTGGAACACTTTGAAGAACTTTAACTATTTTGGCTTATGTTCTCCCACCAGAATACAAATTTCACTGGTAGGACTACAGAATTTTTGTTTATCTCAAAAGATCTTGCCCAAAATAAGAAAAATAAATTAATGTATTCTTTAGTTGTAGTGGGTTTATACTTAAATGTTGTACAAAAATATATTTGTTTTGTGGAAAAGTAGCTTCTATGTCTTAAGACATATTGAAAAAAAACATTATTTTTTCCAACAAAAGTTTGCCTCATTTAGTGCTTTATTTGCAATATCAGTCTTAAATTAGGCTGGTTTATGTGCTTCAATTTTCTTCAGTCTGTGAAGTAGCCAAGTAATAGTTTGTTGGCACTGAATTTCCATATAAGTATGGTAAACACTGAAGTGTGCTCAAGCAGCGTTTGCAGAGCATCTGCTGTTTTATTTATTCTTTTCCTATGCCAGTAGTTTACCACATCCACACCATGAATGTATGTTTTTAGTACCATTTAACGGAGACATATCAACCCTTAGGATAAAAGAGCTCTTCCTTCCTATACAATTTGCTCTTGAAACTCTAGGGAGTGGGGAGAGGGAGTTTCTTAGTTCTGTTTGTCCTGCCAGGAAAACAGTATGAGCTGCTGTTAAAGTACCTGTAAGTACCAGTACTCAAGCCTAGTCGAAACACTGCATCATCCCCCACTTAATCCTCAGAAAATATTACAATCTCCTATACATACATGTGTCATGAGAACACACCTCTTCACAAAGCCTGTGAGCCATGGGTTGAGTCCAGCTTACTAGGAACCTGCTCAACTATCTTGTGCCTTAGGCACTCAGGTGGGTACACACACGGTCTACGGTAGCTGAATTGGGTCCTGGACTAGATAGTGCTAGGACTGGCAGAAAGCATTAAGGAAATGAAAAAGAAAATAGCCACAGAACACTCTTTTGACCTCCCTGCCTTCCCTCATACCATGAGTATTCATGCAACTCTGGAAGATGAAGAAATGGGGAATACTGTCCTGCCTACTCCTACCTTTTTCTCTAATCTGGCTCACCAAAAAAAATGTTGAAAAGCTTATTTTCAAGAGTGTTGAATCAAAGGCATCAAGATGTATTAGTTAAAGATGATTTAGTTAAATATCTGACTCTGAAGTATAGTATTTAGAGAGCATTAAACAGTCATGCAGGCAGCCTCAAAAATATAGTGGCACTATTTCACTTAGTTCACTTCAAAAGACACTCACACGAGGATTCAATGCACTTTAACTAATACACTTTAAATTCAGATCTCAAATTAATTTAACTATCAGGTAGACAAGCCCTTAATTGACCATAAAATCCTTTAAACCAATTTCTTTTTTCTGAAATGGTCGTGATATTGCACAAAATGTGGCAATGCACCTCAGAAGCATGGATGGCACAGTCTAAGGAATTTTCCATTGCACAGAACTGAGAGGGTTGGCCACAGAATAGGTAAGATTGACTGGGTCAGTGCAACACATCTTGCTATCCAGGTTGCCACAAATACCTGCTGTGACCTCATCACTGCATGTTCATACACTTATATAAAAGGTACATGTCTGTGTCTTGCTATCCTCAGCTAGTTCCATGCTGTTCCTAAAAACCTTTCTGTTTGGAACCTGCTCAGTTCTGTTTCTCACTTCTGCTGCCCATGGATCTCCACAGATCCTGTGGTCTTTAGCCCTGCAACATTCATAGCTACTTCAGTCTTCCTCTCATGATCTCTGACCCACCAGTAGTGTCCCAGTGTGTGCTGCTGATCAGAAGCATTTCTATGTCCTTAGGCTTTCAAACGCTTACTTGACAGATGAGTATTTAATGCACTATATAAAGTGTTGAAATAAATGGTAAATGACAGATAAAATGTTGAAAATAACATACTACTTCAACAGTTTATGCCTTATCAGATTTTTATTTCAACACTTTACACTCAAAGTGTGAATATGATAGGGTTTATCAAGGCCATTTATCTTTGAGTAATGTTAGCATGGAGGGTTGTGATATAAAACATCCATGTTACTTGCAGTAACAATATGCTGAATATTCAATGAACAATTTGAAAAATTTGTTAAACCCTATTTATTTTCATGATCTTTTTTTAACCAAGAATGCATTGTGAACATTTGTAGAGTCAGACAGCAACCAAAGGTCCTTCCTTCTACAAAAATAAACAGCAATACTAACTGACTGACTTCAGAAGTCTTAGTGACTGATAAATATGAAAGTATTTTATGCAGAAAAGCTGAAAGATAGAAAGGCTGAAAGAGGAACCAGAGTCAGTGATTTAAAGTATGACAGCCAAATTAGATATTTTCTATAAACTATTCAATGCAAAACTTTCTTGTGAATTGTTATGATTAATAGAATTTGTATAGCAATAGTACGAGACAAATATCTTTGCACAATCACCCCAGGCATCAGGAGTGCCAAATATTAAAAAAATATTGGATTTTTAATGTTTTGTTTAACCAGTTTGTCACTTGTTTCTCTTCATTTATAAATATCATGGTCCATAGACAATGCAAAAACTGCATTCGCTACTTCTATACACTATTAGTGTATATATAAAATAATGTACCATTATTACTATTATATGCTATTAGTCCTGGGTACAGAGCCATCTGAATAGTCTGTTGTTATTGTAATTCCCCCAAGTGCATAAGTATAATTTCTACCTGGTAGTGTATTAGAAGATGCAATGATCTCTGACAGGAATCAATACTGTTACAGAGCAAGCCTTTACTTGCTCACAGGGAAGTTTCTTCAGAAGTTTTAAATAAAAATGAATTTTTCCACCCAACACAATTACGCCTGTCCCTCTCTTTCAGTGCATAGTAAGGGAAAACTTTGATCACACCTTCAGAATGGTGCAGGAAGACAGAGGATGTGGTAGAGGTGGCCTAAGGAAATAAAGAACTTAAAAGCATTGTGAGTTTCCTCTGGGACAGTCTTTATTTGTCTAAGAAAACAAATATGTGAAAACTGATTTTTCTAAAGGTTGGTGCTTGATTCAAGGTTTATATTTATTTGACCATAATGCCAGTAATCTGTTTTGCATAGTTGAACCAATCTTTGAGCTTTTTAAATATTTAAACGCTGTGTTTGCACCAAGGCGCTTTCTTTCAGATGTAAAGTCGTTTTTTTTCTGCCATGTTCCTTAGTATGAACAACAGTGGCATATTCCATGGACCGTATTTTCAGGGAGCATTATCAAAGGTATTGTAAATAATTTTGTGCAGCTCAAACATCTTCCTACAAGTTATTAATATAAACTCATAATGCAAATGAGCTTATCTGCATGGGGTCATTCAAGTTCCCACTGTGCTGTGTAGACACCACATTTTACTGAGTTCTGTATAACATCTGTCAGCAGAAACAAAGCTTTACAAGTTGCTGTGAGCAGTGGGAGCTCAGACATATATCCATGGGGAAAAAAAGGAAAGGTGATGGGAATATTGTTATTTTCAGAATATGTCAAGTTTGTAGGCTTTAGATCAAAAACAGATTACAGGATGTGGAGCAAGTAGAATGTTGAGGAAACACTACATGTTGCAAATAGGGCCAGGATAATTGAAACTCTGCTTAGAATGGGGTAAAAAGTCCCTGAAAGCTTGATTTTTAGCTGGCCTCCAAGAAGACTTTCAGTATACAATTGTTTATCAGGTCTATACTACTGAAACAAAACACTTTGATCCTTAATATCCTTTCAAGGGGTTTGGACAGATATCATTTGAAACAAACAAAAAAACCTCCATCAATGTAACATATTTGCAAATTATTTTGGCCAAAAAGAATTTGATTTTTCAAATGTAGTACCTGGGCACAGACTATCATTCAGTTTTATAAGCAGATAGTTCAGTACACTCTAGCAAAAATATATGATATATATTTTTAAGAACTAAGGTATTCTGTAACTTCTAAGTGTGGAACCATACGAGTAATCACTTCATACAATAGCTTGTGATACCCTTCTTGCCCTTAAAAGTTAAAAAGGGCCAACTTTTCCATGCAAGTCTTTAGTTTGTGATTCTGTGTTTCTTCTGCAATCACATTGAGAAGAGCAAGGAACTGCAGCCTCTAGATTACTTTTAATTTCTTATCAGCTATTATAGAAAAAGATATGCAAAAACTCTGACTTTGATCTTGCTAGCGGAAAAAAATTACTATTTCTGTAATATATATATATTGTACTGGACCTGGACAGAGTTAATTTTCTTCATGGCAGCTCATATGAGGCTGAGTTTTAGATTTTTGACCAGAACAATTTAGATAACACATTACTGTTCTGGCTTCTGCTGATCAGTGCTTGCATGGTGTCAAGCCTTCCTCTGCTTCTCACTCTGTTTCCCCAGGTGAATAGACTGGAATGCTGTGCAATAGGTTGGGAGGGGAGACAACTGGGCAGATCACCCAAACTAATCAAAGAGATATTGCATACCATATAACACCATGCTCAGCAATGGAAGGGGAAACAGGAAGGCTCAGAAGGGTAAACCATGTTTTGCTCAGGAACTGGCTGGGCATCAGTGTGCTCATGGGGGGTGGTGAATGGTTGACTTTGCATCATCTGGTTTGTTTTCTTCTCTCTTCTTCCACTAATTATTTTTTTATTATTTTCATTTTAATAATAACAATGATAAAAATAATAATAGATTATGTTGTTGTTATCTTGCTTTTATATTCCATTTCTTCTTTCCCCCACTGGGAATGGGGTGGGGGGGAGGTGTAAAAGCAGCTCTGTGGTGTTTAGCTGCTTGCTGGGTTGAACCAACTACATATATAGAGACATAAATCTATAAAGTTTTCCTTAAGTTTCATGTATTTTGTCATAGAGTCCTGAGAAACAACATAACCTCAAATTTCAGCATCATCTGTCTTCCAATCCCTCTGAATCATCCAAAGAAATATTTTTGATTCTGTGTAGTAGATTAGTGAAATGATCCATGTTAAGAAATGGCTTTCCCCTACCTCTCCCCAAAAAATCTGGCACTGGTACAACAAGGGGGGTCAATAACTGCAAGACCATAACAGGGGTCTGGAGTAAAGTGAAAGTGTAATCAAATTTCCTTGCAAAGAACAAAAATTTTAATTGCCCTCTAAAAGCCCTTTATGATTTTAGTCTTGTGCAGCAGTCCATAAGCACCCGAAACAGATCAACTCTTGTGACAGTTTTAGTCTAGGCCTTCCTTGGTGACTGGTTTGTAACCAAGGAAGTGGCCATATACCCAGTATTCCCTACGATTTTTACGTAAGCAGGGGGTATAAAGAAGAAGGGAGGAGAGGCCTTTGCTCTCTTCCCTTCCGGTGGTTCTGAAGGTGCAGGTTCCCTGCTGTTGGTTCTGCTGTGTGGGGTTGTGAGGCCTAGTGAGGCCTTGTAGACCTTGGGAGGCAGAGGGTGCCGGCGGTCATTCAGCGTGACTTCTGTTGTCCCAAGGAGAGTAGTAAGATATTCTTTTGCTAATTCATTCTTTATTCTGCTAGTCTCTGAGTTTTTTGATTGTGCATATTTGTTTTGTTTTCTCCTTTTTTGTCCCTTTTTGTCCCCCTTTCCCATTTTCCCTTTCCCTCTTCCCCTTCTTGGGAGTTGTACATAATATTCTTACTGTATATAACTGTAATATATGTAAAATACATATGTATTTTGGTATAATTCACTTGGTTTTGATTTCTCTAGATTTCTATAGTTTTTTTCCCCTTTCCTAAAGGGGGAGGGACAGAAAAGGCTTTTGCTGAGCCTTGGAAGTTTGGCGAGAAGCCAGCTCAAAATGTGCTCAACCCTTCATCATGTCAAGCTCTCAACAAATATGTCTCCAAAACTATTTTAACCTGATCAGACATTTCAGTCCAAAACTTGGAGTGGAAGACAGAAAAGCATCTTAGGTCATAGAGGTAAGTGACTAATAGAGCTGGGATAGAAGTTCGATTAGCCTTGTGACATCTTGTCCATTCAACTACCATGAACTACTAAGAGACTTTCCCTTTCTTTAGCTTCCAGAGCACATTTTTACTGACATTCACCATCCCAAAAGACTGAAGGTCAAGTATCCTCTTCAGGTCAAGAAGTGGGGTATGAAAGGCAGAGAGCATTTTGTTCTTGTTAGAAATCTCAAACTTATGTTCCTGTGGTTTAGGGTATGGTTGTTCTTTTTTTCTTTCTTTCTTTCTTTATTTATTTATTTAATGTTGCACTTCTTTTTTATACCAGAAATCTCTGGAAAAAAGCAAGTAAAATCATGCTTTCTTCATTATTTTATGAGGCTGCTTTGCATGAAGGGTTATTTAACCTTTTGAGTTAGTAACGAAGAGCAAGCTTTAAAACATTTATAAATGTATTTTCAGATGTGCCAGTAGCTGTTATATAAAGAGTTTGCAATTAAGAATTCTATGAACAGAATATTTAAGAAAAACTTGCTGTTAAGAGCGTAAAATATGTAGTTTATTCATTGCCTATCTAAAGCAAAAGGTGCCAGACTGCTGTTGGAAACAGTTTTGGAAAACTAAAAAATGCTTCTCTTTAGAAAGCTTCTAGCCTTTCTAAATTTGTGCAGTGACAAAAGAATATGAAAAGTTTGCAATGAATACTTGTCATCAACAAAAAGAATTTAGGAACATTGAATTAAAGCTCAGGCTTCTCTTGCTCTTGAGCTCCATATTTGGCAGACCATTTTTTCTCTCAGAAAAAATCCATAGTGACAGGGGATGAAAGTCACATGTAAAAGATGTGCCAAAAATTTTGCATCCAAAATACTCTCTCTATTGTCTTGTACCTTGACTTTTGTTATTTTTGTTTAGAAATTTCTGTTTAGAAATGATTCATGGGGCAGAGCTAGAAAAATGGAATTTGCACAATCAAACAGAAAAAATGCTGGGGAATCAGAGCAGACATGTTGTGAAGCCATGCATCACACTTAAATGATTCTGAATAAATGATCTGTAAAATCACACCTGTTTATTTGTAGATAATCTACAACAAAAGGAATAAAAAAAAAAATTAAAATTCCTGTGACAGCTTGACCAATTTAAGTTTTTGCATAAAGAAACCAGCATGTTTAAAACAAGCTTACACCTTGAATAATAGGGCCTTAAAGGGTTGTTCTGCAATATTGTAGTTAAGAGAGTATGTCAGCCAGAATTATATGTGTGCAGATTTGAAATAAAATGAATGGGTTGTAAAAGACTTGACTGCCCTTGATCTTTGCACTTGTTCCTCACTGATGTCTTGGAGATCTACACAAGTGTATCAAGACATCTATCGTCTCTATGTAGCTGACTGGCAAAGTTCCCCATGCATAGTGGATTTGAGTTTAACTTGGTTATGATGTAGGGCAAGTATTACACATTTTTCAGAATTTATGTAGCAAGTTTCAAAGTACTATTTTGTAATTTTAAATAATATGTGATTTTGAAAGGGGTAAAGGTGTTCATTTCCAGTCCCGCAAATGTGTTTCTTTCTGATAAGCAAGTGAGAAGACTGAAATATCGTTAGATGCTGGCAGTACAAAATGGCATACCCCCACGCACAGTCTTTGACAGAAAGAATGTGCTTCCTTTTTTAATTTGCATTTCTAAATTTGCAGTGGCAGGTTGTGCTGTTTTTGACTGGGGTAAGGGGTGCACAAGGAGATGGGAGGGGACACAGCCAGGACAACTGACTTCAACTGACCAGAGGGATATTCCATACAATACAGTGTCATACTTAACATATAGTGCTGGGGCAAGAAGTAGAAAGGGGGGGACGCTGGGAGTGGTGACATTTGTAATCTGTCGTGGTTTAACCACAGCCAGCCACCATGCCCCACGCAGCTGCTTGCTCACTCTCCTACCATGGAGATCAGGGAGATAATCAGAAGGGCAAGAGCCAGAAAACTCGTGGTTGAGATAAATACAGTTAATAGGAAAAGGAAAACCCACACGCACAAGGAAAAAAGAACAAAGAATTAATTCACAGCTTCCCATGGGCAGGCAGATGTTCAGCCATCTCCAAAAGAGCAGGGCCCCATCACATGTGACAGTTACTTAAGAAGACAAACTGCATCACTCAAAACATACCACTCTTCCTCCTTCTTCCCCTCCCACTGTATATACTAAGTATGATGTGATATGGTCTGGAATATCCCTTGGTCAATTTGGGTCATCTGTCCTGGCTGTGTCTTCTCCCAACCTCCTATGCATCCCCAAGATCCTTGCCAGCAGAGCAGTATGAGAAGCAGAAAAGGCACAGTCTCTGTGTAAGCACTGTTCAACAATAATAAAAAGATCTCCATATTAGCATCCCTCTGTTCAGCACAAATCCAAAACATAGCCCCATACTAGCCACTGTGAAGAAAATTAACTCTACCCCAGCCAAAATCAGCACGTCTTCCCAAGTCAACATTGTGCATGAAGGAGTCTGGGTTTTGTGGGGATGGCTGAACACCTGCCTGACATTGGGAAGCAGTGAATTAATTCCTTGTTTTGCTTTTCTTGCATGCACAGCTTTTGCTTTACCTACCAAACTGTCTTCATCTCAGCCCACGAGTTTTCTGCTTTACTCTTCCAGTTCTCTCCCTGATCCCCCTGCTGGGGGAGTGAGCGAGCGGCTGTGTGGGGCTGAGCTGCCGACTGGGGTTAAAGCACAAGACAAGTATGTGTTCTGAATTTAATATTTCTCCCCTAGTTGTTATGCAGCATGGTTTACATTATTGAACTCTAGGCAGCTGAAGCAATACTTAAACTGATAATATATATCCCTTCACACAGGGCAACCGGATTCTGTGGATCCTTTCTGAACAGTGATGGGGCAAATTAAGGAAAAAGAAAAGCATTAAGCAATGTTTGAAAAAGGACTTTGTCAGCTTCTGACTATTTAAAACTTTTCTCATAGGATTGATTTGAAATGTCTTGGGTAGTTCTTATGCTCACATTAAGCAGAAAAGACTCAGTTACATGGTAAGTAGGACCAAAAATAGCAAAGAAATTATCAGATAAATGCTCAGGTACCAGTTTTCTCATAGCAAAAGGGCAAAATAGTACAAGGACCAAAGACAATTCTGTATGAGAAGGGAGAGAAATGAAGCCATTCATTTCAGAGGGTAAATACTGAAACTTAGGAAGTTGAGAAGAAAAGCATTTAACAGATGCTGATATACCAGAGGGACTAACACTGTTTCAGGATGTCTATTAAATTACCTGCTGTGACATACACTAATACAAAGAATGGGAAGAGGAGCATTGCTGCGAGATACCTTGCCCCAAAGTTCACCATGACCTTGAGGCCCAGCTACGTGGGTCTCCTCTGCAACATCCATAGAATACAGGTGTTCTAGAAAGAAATTAGTACAGGATCTTTGTTTTTTGTTGTTTTCCTACTTGTATATTTGAGTCTTTTCCAGAAAAGAGAACACAGCAAAAAATACAAGGCTAAAAAGGCCCAAATTTTATCTAGACAGACAATGCCACATTAATAGAAGTTGGTTGGTGAAAATGAGAAGGCATTTTCTTTTTATTTCATATCTACAGCAGATTGATCAGCTTCCAAGCCCATTCCCAAGGAGTGAAGTGGCATTTGTTTGTATTGTGAAACCAGCAAACATCACAACTAGGGTAAAGAATCCTTCAAGTGGTGCATAATCTGGTACACAACAAGTGTCATTCAAACTCCCTTATGTGAGCAAGATCCACTGGGAGAGGTTCTGTGTGTCTAGTACGGTATGTCTGAAGAAGAAAAACTATCCCAAAGGATACTATTCCACTCATCCGTGTCAAGAGAAGTTAAATCATTTTTTCAGAGGATGAGGCTATCCATTGGTTATCCATTCCTTATATTTTCATCATAGAATATATTTTCAAATAAGAGAGGTTATGCAGGTGATTCCTACACAGGCATATTCCCTTCTTAATCTCTGAATTAATATCAGCTAACAAACAATTGAGCAGTAGGCACTTGGGTACATTTCCATGATTTATTGTAGCTTTTTTTGGTGTATAGTTATGACTTCTACAGGGTTACTACCATTGTCTTTTAAATATATCCAATTATTTTCCTTGGCTTCATATAGAATTCTCCTTTTACCTTCTTCATATAAAATATTTTCACTTAATATTCACATTAAGATTCACTTAATACTAATCTTTTAATTTTTCACTTAAAAAGCGTTCAAGGTCAGGCTGGATAGTGCTCAAAGTAACTGGTTTAGAGGAAGGTGTTCCTGTTCATGATAGGGGCATTGGAATGAAATGATCTTCAAGGTCTCTTCCAACCCAAACCATTCTATGATTCTGTGAATATGCAGCATCTTTCAAATTGTTCTAATGCCAAATGCCTCAGTTGTTTCTGTCATGTAAAGTAGCTGCTTCTGGCCCATAGTGTAATGATGCCTGCTGGTGCACAGATTTGGTATGTTTGGTCTTTGAGAAGTAAAGTTTTTATCAGTTTATAGTTTTATCAGTTCCTGTGAAGTACATCTTTTATTTTTATTCTGAAGAAAACCTCAGGAGTAGTCAAGTTTCCTCTGTGCACACAGGAGTCTTGCATATTGTTTGACTTCACAGATGCCACATTTCACTTACCCTTCCTATTTCTTCTTTTCATATTGCAGCCACTTCATCTCCTTGGCATTTTTTATGAGTCAGAGTTGACCAAACCAATCTTTCAAGGTTAATTATTAATTTGATTCATCAATAATTCAAGCATTTTTTTTCAGCTGTGTGATGTCATCTGTGTTAGTTAAGGACCTTAACTTTAGATCATCTCAAGTCATGCCCTCTACCTCATTTATCATTCTTACTGTCTAGTTTAAAAATATGATGAAAAGCTGTAGTGATTCTATGCTTCCTTATATTATAACAAGCATTGGAGTTGTTTAATTTTTCATTATTTTTTTTTTACAATGTTGCAAGAGTCTTCAAACACAGCTTTCATAATTGCAGTTATAAGTTCTGAATTCCATGTGACTTTGCAGCTTTCCACGATGTTTCCAATCAAACTGAAACAAAAGTCCATGAAAAGGACAAACATCATTATTGGCCTTCTCATTTTCTTCAATAGCCAGCAGAGCATGCATTCCCAGGCAGTGCAGCTTAGGTGTGGTTTGAGGTTGCCCTAAATGTCTTCCCCTTTTACTCTTTAAAATGGCTTCTCTCTGCAAATTATTGCCATGATTTTCCTGAGTTACATTTCAGCAGAATCTTTTTACCAAGTCTGTTCAATTATTGATGGTAGTCAGTTCTTCTATATTTCTTCTTCCCCTTATACATAATTCCATCAAAATTGACTGGAAAGTCAAAATGCTCCCAACATTTTCTTTAGCATCATATTTTTCTTTAGCCACCGTGATTAGTCTCAGCTTAACCATTTTGTACATTCGTTCTATTTTTATATTCACAGGGTCACATAAATGGCTCAGGTTGGAAGGGACCACAGTGAGTCATCTGGTCCAACCTCCCTGCTCAAGCAGGGTCATCCTAGAGTACATGGCTCAGGATTGTGTTCAGATGGTTGTTGAATACCTCCAGTGAGGGAGACTCCACAATCTCTTTGGACAAGCTGTTCCAATGCCTGGTCACCTTTCTGCCTATTGCCTCTTGCCCTACTGCTTAGCATTACAGAGAAGAGCCTGGTCCATCCTCTTGACACCCTACCTTCAAATACTAATAGACATTGATAAGATTCCCTATCAGTTGTCTCTTCTCAAGGTTGAACAGGCCCAAATCTCTTAGCCTTTCCTTGTAAGAGAGATGCTCCAGTCCCTTAATCATCTTTATCTCTGTGATCTTTAAATATCAACAAACTCTCTTGGACCCTTCTGAAAGTACAGGCAATTTACAGAAGTATTTGATTGTGTCAATATCCCAGCAGGGGTACAAAGGATGCCTCATATTCCTATCTTCTGGTTACATCTTTGGCTGCTTGTACTTGCTCGATGTGTTCCCTCTTAACCCTCCTTTTGCTAATAGGATGGTCACTATAGTTCTCCCTTTCCCACAGCTCATCTCTGTTGAGCCTGGCCTTGTTCCCATCCTTCTTCAAGTCTAATTTAAAGCTCTAGATTACTGATCTCTTTAAGTGCTGTTTTGTTTCCAAAACTTTTATCAGTCTCATTTTAGAAATGTCTTCATTCCTTATGTCATCATACTTTCAGCTTTCCCTAGAACTATGATTTCTTTTTGTATCTCAATTTTTATAAAACTTATCCGACTGTTTCTGTCTTTATATCTTCCAATAATTTTCTTTCCTGAACTTAGTTTTGGTTTCCTGAATATTCCCTGTCCAGTCTGTAATAAGATTTCTTCATCAACCTGAATTAGTGGACTGGAAAAATGTCTAAATGGCACCTTGAATATCTTCCTCATAGAACTTTCCTTTTATTAAAATTGAATTTGATTTCAACTACAAACAATTTTGTAATCTCAGAGTTGTTTTTTTCACTTAACCTTCTTTCCCACAGGGCTTTCATGAACAGTGGCATTTTCTACTCTCCTACGTTTAACAGCCAATGCCTTTATTAATAATAAAGTACTCTCTTTTCCTTTTAGTGTTGGTAAGTGGCAAATTCCATAAAAGCTCCTGATGTCTTTAGGAGAAATCCACCTGCAGCCTGTGATCAAACTGTGCATCTCAAGGGAACCCTGAACTTTGCCCTGGACAGTATGAGAGAAAGAAACTGCTGAGGGGGGATGTTACCCAGATTTAAACTGGGTTTAGTATTTTTGTCAAGAAACTGAATAACAACATCTGTTTTAAAAAAAGTAATGTCTGCTTTCAAGAATCATCAACTACCTGCACTGACATATCCTTCTCCTAATAATCCATAAGGGACTATTGAAATAATAACAAGTTACAAATTTGTGAGAATTGCTTTTGTAAAAAGATGATTTCACCATTAAAATAATTATGTTTTTAAATTATTAGCCCTCACAGTCACTATTTAAAAGTAAACTGTGTCTATTGTTTTTGAATTGCTGATCAATTTTGTCTCATGTAGTGGGTGGGCTGCTGTCAGATGCTTGGCAGACTACAATGCAAATTAAGTTTTTTAGTCTATGGGAATATCCATTAACCATACACAATTCCAAACTTTAAAATGTATGCTTGAAAATTACAGTTGATTAGATTCTTTGTTGTGAATTGCAGAACAAAAGCTGAAAATCCAGCTCTGCTTTTCATGTATTATATCAAACAATGATGCAATTCCACCATTGTATAGAATAAAAGGTGTGTTCATGTTTGAAGAACACAGTGTCCATAAAGTTTAATCTGCAGTCTTATGTTCAGAGAGGTTTGTAAATCGATTCTTCACTAGATGCTGTAACTCTTGTCGACTGAAGATAAATGGCTGAATTCCAAGAGAATACAACACAAAGAAAACCATTAGCCCTGACAATTCATAAACAAAGTAAAGAATATTATTCACTCTTTGTTCTTGTAAAACAGTACCCAGGTTTCAAACACGAAAAAGGAAGCTCAAATAAACCATTGCAATTATTTAGTCAAAATGTGTTTGTTTATGAACAAAAAAAGAAAAAAGGCTGGTTTCTTTATAAGAAGTAAAAAGAAGGAGAAGAGGCAGGAGAAACCTCCATCATAATCCCAACAGCTATGTTAATAGGTACAGCTTTGTTTTCAGCCTTTTTTGTTTTATTATCTCAATCTTGCTGACCTATTTCTTCACTGAAAAAAGAGTGTCTGAAGCACATTGAATGCTTCTAGGTCAGAGGTTCCCAGTGTCTGTGCACCATGGTGACAGTCTCAGGAGGTTTTCCACCAGTAAGAGTTTTCACAAATCTCTCATGAAAACCTTCGGGTTACTGGAGGGTAGGAGGGTTGGGGCTTGGTGTGGGGTTTATTTTGCACTATATGCATTTGTCTTCAGCCTTTGTGAATTTGAGATTCCCTGGATCACTTGGCTGCCTAGTCCCAGAAATTAAAATATATTTTACTTTTCTTTCTGTGACATTAAAAATGCATTGCAATGAATAATATAGTAGGGCTGTGTATAAAACTAAGGCTTCTGCATTCCTTTTAAATGTTTGTTCTTTAGCAGAGATTCTCTGAGGGAAACTTATTGAAAGGATGAACAGTAATTTAATTTTTTATCATAAGCATTAGTGGAAAATAAAGGACAAAAGTACTTTGCAGGGCTGAAGAAAAGGAAAAGATATTTATCATGGGAAAATACTGCATCTGGGCTGAATCTCTGGCACTGTGCATTCTTTTTCTGTTCAAAGAGTGGCAATAAGGAGATTAATATTTAGAGTCTAGAATCATTTCCTATTTATGTCATAAGCAGCAAGTACTAAAGTAACTTACCATGAAAGTGTGCTTAAAAAAAAAGTACAGTCAATAGATAAAAGTAAAGCTTTTGTGAGAAATCATTTTTAAATTCTGCAAATAAATTCAGTAACTACTGGGTGTCCCCAGTAATATTCTGGAGGAATGTTAAAAGTAATAACAGGTCAGATCATCAAATCATACATATCAGTATTTCTGATACATGGAAGACCTGCACTTTTGGAAGATATCCTATGAAAATTGTTCCAGGAATTTACCAGATGTTCACAGATTTGAAATATCATGCCACATCACTGCAATTTCAGGGAGAAGAAATAAGTGCTGCTGAAAAATGAAAGATTATTGAAGTTAAGATATGTATAGAACTCTTCAGTCCAGGTACCATTTGTGATGTTCTTATTCACTCATGCACAACTTTTTCTGATATCAATGTGAACTCATACATAACAAGGAGTAGGTCTTTTTACACTGCTAAAGGGCAGGAAAGAAAAATAAAAGCAGCAATGTTCTTTCTGTTTCCCAAAAGAAACTATCAGTGGATAAACTGAAGTCTAAAAACACGGCATCGAACCTACCAAGTATTTAATTTTCTTTGCAAATACCTCATGAACTGACATCCTTTATAAAAGCCAACAGACAGTTTGGTTTCAGTAGGTCAAATGGATTTGTTGAGGCACATACTCCTATTTCATTCCTGCCTCACAGGTGCTATCCAGCTTTGTTATTTTTTTTCCCTAAAAGGTAGATAAATTTTTTCTTCAGGACAGTCTCAGACCAAGCCCAAAGATGCTTTCATATTTCACTGAGCTATGCAAAATACACACCAATAATATTGTAGCACAGTAAATTGTCAATGAAATACTGGAGTTTCTGGAGTATCTGTTTAAAAAAACCCATTTGTAAAGTCCACCTGTAATAGTAAATCACTAGTGACTGTTATGTATTGTATCAGTTTCTCCCAGTTCTTGTAGTTACACATCTATTTCTCTCTCTCTCTCTCTCTCTCTTCCTCTCACATAACACACAGAGACAATTTTCCTGTTACAAATTGTAAGAATTGTTTTTCCTGACATCTATCCCAAAAACATGGCTATTCTCTAGCAATTTGCTAAAACTTGATAATGCTAAAATAACGTCTTGCACATACTATCCCAAAAATGAGAAGAGAACTGAGTTGCAGAAGAAATCCTTCATGTAGAAGCCTTGAGACAAGAATACTAGCTATGAACAAAAATATCCTATGTGATGGGAATGTCTGTGTGAACTGCTTCCAAAACCCAAGTTAATCTATATTGAAAGTGCCATTTTCAAGTTGAACGAGCTGTTACAAAGCGTTACTGTTTCTATTTTTGTCCTTGTTATTATTCTAAGCACACTTATTGTTTGGGGAGCAATGAAAATTGTATAATGTTCAAAGGCAGAAAGTATCAGTATTTAGTGCAAGCCTTTTGTCACTCTTCTCACAGCAAATCACTTGTAATAGCAATGGTGTAAAAAATGACGATAGCCCCACCAAACTTGCAGCATTCTGCACTTCAGTTTACCAGGGCTGCACTAGCTGCAGGATAAAACCAGCATGACTAAGTCAGTCAAGGAAAATGCTTTACCCTCAAGGCTTTCTAGTCCACTCCACAATATGGGGATGTCTCAGCCACTTTCAAAGGAATGGGAGATTTGTAGGGCAGACCCTACCAATTATGTGTAACCAGGAGTGAATGCAGACTTCAGAACACCGAAACTTTCCACATATCACATGGCAGTTATATTACTGATATTTTTTGCAATTTCCTGATATTTTGAAAATCCTCAGATTGTAATTTAGATTATTAAAACATCGGTTTGAGAGAGCAATGGGAAAGCAAAAGTTCACTACTGCTCTTTCTCAAAAAAGAAGGGCTGTGTCCAAAAAAGGGGGTTTGGCTTTAAACACATTCTTGTCTAATGCAATCTAATCTAACCACCAAGTCAAAGCTTAATACAGAAAGATCTTATCCTGAAACAACTGGTATGGTTGCATACGTTTTCTGTGCACATGTGTGTGTTCTGTTTATGCATGTATAGATGTAGTCATGACTTATGTGGGCACAAGCCAAAAATAGTTAAAAGCACAGTGTATATTCTAATGATGTTTAGTGTCATGACACTAAGTGAAACAGCAGAAGTAGGAAATCTCATGGCAAACTTATTCTTGTGCTATGGAACTGAACAAGTCCTCTAGCAAGAAGAAGCCCAAGAAAAGAAACAGTTACACAGTTTGTATTCTTTCTTAAGATGAAAAGTGAAATCAGTTTGGGAAGTAAAAATACAGGTCACAGGAAGAACAGGAAAGGAACAAAGAGACAGAAGGAGTAGTTGCATAGAGAAATGTCAGGTAAGCCTATTTGGTGAAAGCACTTGAAAGCACTTTGAAAAATAACAATGGTCTCCAAGGATTTCTGATGGAGCAGTCTCACATTCTGTAATTTGCACTGAAGGCTCTCACATACAAGCAGCATCTTGAAATGTCACCTTTTCTCATCTCTAATCTCTCCAGTGGATGTCCAGCTAAGCAGCTGGGGATCTCACAGCAACTAAGCTGTTAAACTTTTATCACCTGAAAGAGTAAACCTTGTCACCTTGAACACGATTTTCTTCACAGGAATCTAGTACTATGAATTGGAGTCAGGACTTTTCTGCTATTACCATCCAAAATTTAAAACCCAAGTGTTAATATTCTGTAATGAAGACATGCAGAAGAGGAAGTAAATACCTCCAGAAAGGTAAGGAGCATAGGCAGGTAGTGTTGTTGGTCCAGAACTTGTGAACTGTCTCGCGTCTAACACTGTGACCTTGGGTAAGCAGCCTGACTTGCCTGCATTTCAGTTTTGTCTTCTCTAAATTAGTGCACTTTGGTGCCAAAGAGACTTTAAGATATGTAATCAATGCATACACACAGTTTTGAGGGTGTTACTTTTTGCAGGTATTAATTTTGATATTTGTTATTCTAAGCTAATGTTTGATTTTTCTCCTTTGGTACGTGCTGGTGACTTCTCTGTACATTTAAAATCCTGAACAGTTCACAGAGCCAAAATAGAGCAGGACACTTGGAGATAACCAAACTGTGAGGCCAATATGGAAAAAGGCTACAGAGTTGTGAAAAGCGATGTGTGGAAGAGATAGGTAATAAATGATTATTCTTTATGCCTCATAAAACAACTAGAGAAGCATCCCTTTCAATCCTGCCCCAAGAGTCCTTTCACCAGGAATTAAATGTAAGAAGAAGAATAAGGTGTCATCCCATGAAATGGTGGAATACAATCAATTACTGTAACATGCTTTGAAAGTTAAAGATAGTAAAGAATTTGAAGAGGAATTGTATTCAAGAGGGGCAGGAACTATAAAGCAGACAATTGTTTGCCTAGACATGACATAAACTGCTGACTGCCTCAAAATGAGATTACCCTGTCAGGAGAAAGACTGCCCTACACTTAGGTTCTTTCTTACACTTTTTTTGCTATGCCCCTGCCAGGTGGACATGTGATCCTTTGCAAGGTGACCCTTGGCTCTGATCTAGTTGAGCCGTTCTTATATTCCCACACTGAAGGTTTAGCTCCCACTGGAAATGAGAACAATAACACTTTGCCTCTTTCACCTTTGTAGTGGAAGGAAGAAAAAATGATGGCAAGAAAGGACATGACTGCTTGTGATTGCGGTCCTCAAGCCAGCTCAGTAATGCTTCTGGGAAAGCAAAAATGGGATGCAAGATGAATGAGAGACTGGTGCAGAAGAGAAGAGAGACTGCAGAGCTGTCCCTACAGACTCTCCATACAGGAGGTGGAAGTAAGCAGTTACTATACAACTGGACTCATCATGCGGGTAACCTGTCATCCAAGAATCCAAATTACAGTTTAGCCCTTTAATAAGGTCCTAATACCCTGTGGACAAAATGCAACACTCCTTGAGTTCATTTAGTCACATGGAAAAACAAGACTGTAATCCCTGGTGGATATAATAATCTCAGAACAGTTCACTAAATGTGAACTCGGCATGTTCTATGATTTTCTGATTTCTATTCAAGTTAGCTCTAGAGAACAAGAGAAAAAGAAATACCAGTGCAGTGGGAATCCTGACTAAGGTTATCACTAGAAATGCCAACAGTCTTCTAGTTCTGAACACAAGTGTTATTCTTCTACATAATAAGGAGAGCATGAGAGAGGAAAATCATAATGCAGGTTCTTGTTCTGTTCTTTTTTTTTTTTTTGAGCACAGGCCTGTTGTCTGCAATGTCTCACAAGTACTAGAGGCACTAAATATTTTTAACAGAACTCAGAACTCTCCTGCAGAAGAAAGATTTTTCCCATAGAATGTCTACATTGAATGGAAATATTTAAAAGTCTAGGAACACCTGGATAATAAATATCCTAATTTTTTCTTACTTAATCTATAACACCCTTTTTCTGACTTCCCCAAATGATATTCTGATGGGTTTTGTTTAGGTTTTTTGGGGGGTTGGGTGTTTATTTAACAGATCATGCTATGCTTTAATGCTGCTAGCAAAACTTTCTGTATTGCATTACATCTCTTATTTTCTCCGTCTGTTTTCTCTGATTTACATAAAAAGGGGGAGAATAACACGGTTAAACTGTTCAGTAGGTCACTGTTAAGCAGTAAAGTAACTGAATTCAAATACTGGAATAAGTTCCAGATGGCTGCTTCTTCGAAGTTCGGCAAAGAATGGCTGCAGCGGCGGCAGATTGATCATCCCTTTGCTGGAAGGACGCGGCACTGCATTGTTGCTGATCAACAGCGCCACTTTCTGCTGAAAGAAAATCATTACATCTCGGGGAGAGGCAATCTGGTAAACTGATTTCAGTAACTTGATGCAAATCACAAACCTTCCTCCTTGGTAGCTGGCTGGCTGTATAAGAAACTTCTTCATCAAAATACGCAAAGTGCATTCCACAAATGTTGCAGTCTGATAATGAGGCCTGATGCTTAGATGGAAATGGAAAAATGCATGTTTACTTTAGAGTTTTGTTCAAACAATTTCATTCTTACTTCCCCACCAGCATCACCACCATCTTGACCGTTTGTGCATCACAACCTTATGTCCATAGTCTAATGGATGATGTAAATGCTGTGATTTATACATAAAATAAAATCTTGGGAAGACTGCATTATTTCATGTCATTGCCTATTTCAGCAAATGCACATAAGAGTTCATGAAGATTCTTCACAGAAACAGACTTTTTAAAAAAATATTTCTGTGTATAATCTAGTGGGTATTGATAACTACTGAAGCTCACAAACTATCTAGCAGGACAGCCAGAGAAGTCGCTGTCTTTACTGCCTGGTTCTGTTTTGGCAAAAAAAAAAAAATATGCTAAATTTATATTTTAGGTATTCTTCATAACTATTTCTGACATCAACTCTTCACACTTTTGCTGGCAGCAAATTAAACGGTACAGAAATCTCATGTACCCAGGAAAACTGCCAAAACTACTTTTTAAATGTTGTTATTACTCTCATACATTTAAGTATCTCCAAAGTAAGGAAAAAAGGAGCAAATAATGCCACTCTTTTGTATATATATATATTATATATATATATATATATACATACATATATCCCAAATCTTTGTTCGTGAAGCCTAGCCATGATGATGATGATTCATATATATATATATGCAACTGAATGTTTAATAAGGCTTCAAAAATACATTGCAGATAGAGAAAGATGAAAATAAATATTGTTTATTTCAAAATCTTTCTTAAATTCTGTGAAATTAATACAGTACAATACTGGCATATGCATGAGATTGAAGGATCATGGCTAAACTTCAGTGTCAAAGGCTACACTGCATTTTCTGAAGCAGGAAAGTTCAAAGAACATCATAATCTGGTAATCACCAAGCAGGACTTTCCACTGGCAATGTTGTTCATACCTGCATATGGAAATTCAGCCATAAAACTTAATGCATAAAATGCACAAAACATGAATTTCTCTGGTAGAGGCATTAGGGTGCACTGAATGACTTATTTTTTTTTGAAATCTGTCATATACTGTGTTCAGCTCTCACAGTAAATTCTCTAGAATAAAGTGGATAATGCTACTGTTTCTTGGCTCTCCCCTTACATTAACTGAAGTATTTCTTACACTCATTGCCATTTTTGTTTCCTGGCTTTCAAGAGCAGTATTGATAGAAGTGGAGGTATATTATCTTATCAGGACTTTATATTTTCAAATATCCAGGATGCTCTCATGTTGTCTGCTTCCTACATAAAAGCTGACTTGGAAAAGAGAGACTTTTTCCCCACAATCGATATCTGAACAAGTGTTATCCAGCGCAAACATCTATAGTCTAGACATTAAAGCAAACCTTTCAGCAACGCATCCTGATTTCTGCTGTGTAGCATGACCGTGGCAGTTTATTAAAGAATCTCTTTCAGTCTCCAAGTTGATGCTTTGCAGCATGAATCTCAGACTTTGGAGGCTCTCTTCCCTGCAAGAAAAGGCATGTGGTGAAGGATCAAGCAAGTAAGAGATCTAGATTGGGATAGAAGAATGTGCCTCAAAACTGCTAATGATCATCTAACAGGAGCTGTAATCAGGGGCTGCAAAGGAGAGCCCACAAACCCACTGAAGTGAGGGATGAGTAATAACCATCCCCAGCAAAAAAAGTTAAAAAGAAAGGCAGCCTTGCAAATTTTTCTTAAAGACTTTTGCTCTTAGGGAAAAACAAAGTGTATGAAAGCCCAGTAACAAAAGCAAATACCATCTTCCCTGTGTGAAGCCAACTAAAGCCCTACCCACTAGCAAAACCTCTCCTTACAGGATTCCAGATGTTTCCACAGGATTCCACAATTGAATTTTGCTCTTATAGCTGTAATGTCTTCCCACACATCAGTACCTGTCTCCTTCACCAAAGCATACAAAGGAGATGAAGGACTTATTATATAATCCTGCCACAACTTTCAGAGCCATAGGAAGGAGGTGAGTGGGGAACCTGCTGTCTTGAAATTACTGTTTAAGAGAGCAAAAGCTCTCCTAGTATGTTTTCAGGGATTTTCCAGTTGTTTGCAGGCTGTGTTGTGTTTTGCTCCACACACAAAATAATACTATGATTTCTGGTCATTCCAGGATTTTTTACATAACAAGGCATAGCAGAATTTGGCGCCTACTCATTATTTGCAGTGTCATTTAAGTGCATGGCAAAGACATGCAAGTGAACTATTTAGTATTTTCTTTGCAAGGACAGAAGAGCTAAAGATGGTGATTACAAATCACTCTGGGGCACGCCTATAAACTCCAAGTAATCCATTGAAGGGAGATAAAGCTAACATATAATGGGAGCAAGGAGATCAGTAATCCCTTTTCTCTGTAATACTAGGAAACATCAATATGCATGGCTCTGCTAATACAATGTGCGTTGTTTAGAAAGTCAGAACGAGGCACAAAAAGAACAAGATTAGAAACCCACGAAAGCGTGTCCTGTACACTGATTGGATGGAAAACGCTTTTGTGCTGCAGCCGAGCAGCAAAAATCCAGAGACTTGTTTCATTACTACCAAACTTGAATGTCAAAATCAGAATTTCCATCACTTTGGAGCTAATTCTTACCAGAAATCGTGGCTTTACTAGCACATACAGTAGTCTTCGCTTCTTGGAGTTTCAAAGGCTGTTTTTCCTACTAATAATTAAAGTCTAGGATGTTACAAAAGCCTGTTAAAAATCTCTTATCTCCTAAGAAAACTTTTCTTCCTACCAGCCCTCTAATCTCCCAAACAAAATACTGCTGCACAAAATACTTGGAGATGGCTTGCAGCAAGGTAAACATCTCCACGCTTGGGCTGGCATAGGCTTGTAGGAGCTTTGGCTGTGAAGCAGGTAACAGCTCTTTTGAGCCCAAATCCACAATTTTGGCATCTGTAACCTAGCACAGCTGTGCAAAAGGCTTCTGTTCATGAAGAATTTCAACACTTTCTAAGGATGAATCCAGACATTTATTTTTTTTCTCCTGTCTTGCTGGCCTAACTGGATATTATATCTGTTAATGTCCTCTAAGCCTCTTTTCAGTCTGCTAAGTGTCATATGCATTTTCTGTGTCCCCACATTGTTTTTCTGTTCCCATATATTTCCTGGCACTTTTAATGCCTTTCTTATGTTCAAATTTCCAGCTTCCTTGCTCTGATACTTGATGAATAATGCTATATTCTTCTTTCACAGAGCGGGAAACGGTGTCAGTATAGATCCATGAACCATGTGGGAAAATAAGTTTTTATTTGTTTAAGTTCAGCACTTAACAGGAGTCAAGTAGTGTGGAGTTAGGGGAAATTCACATCCTGAAATGCAGATTGAGTCTATAAAACCATTAAAATTTATTTTCCGCTGGAGAATTGAGAGGTTGAGCCATTAACTTAGTGAATTTGCAGAGGTTTCCCAGAAGCTTAGTCAAATCTAGTGTTTGTATCATGTTAAATCTATTCTACTTATTACCCTAATAGCATAAATGACCACTCATGCCATGGAGACTGATAAGATTTTCCTAACAGTGCCTCTGAAAACTCAGGGTCACTTTGAAACTAGCTAACCTAGAGAAACAACTCTATTAAAACAATATGAGTTTTCTGAAGCTTGTATTCTCTTAGGGACTTTTCCAGTTATTTGGGTTTATGCATAAACAGACAGACAATCCATAACAACCTTTCAGTGGTAAACACACGGATGTCTCCAGGAGTTTGGCTTTTTGTGATGTGTGTTCTTTTGGTTTTGTTTTGTTTAACAAGACAATAATAATGAACATAACAGGCATCCTAAAGGACATTGATGATGAGCATGGAAACTCTAGGTTTCTTATAAATATTTTAAATATTTAAAAAATGAACAAGTCTTTAGAAAGTTGATTTATTTTTGTTACCTTTTTTGGGGTGTCTAAGCACTATACTCGCTTCCTGTGAAAATTCAAAAACAATCTACTAGTTGTTTCATATTCCACTGGTCAAATGAGATGAGCACAATCCAACGAATGTTGTGTATCAGCAGGGACCCCTCTCTCAGTGACCTCCAAAGCAGCAACAACAAAATACAGGAAAAGTTCTGCACACAATTAGCTATATTGGGAAGGTAAAAGACTGTTCCAAATTCAAGAAGTTATACAGTTCTTCACATTCAAGTGCTTCAAACTAGGGATCTGAGAGATACAAAAGGAATCTACATGCTCAGTCAATGCATTTCTGAACTGAAATACTTACTTTATTACTTGTAACACAGATTTTTTTTGTTCTAGGACAAGGGAATGTGAGAAAAGTTTAGAAAATGCTTCATCTCATTTAAGCCTTAGAAATCTTACCTTAAATCAAGGTCTTGTGAAGACAATAGGAGTCTCTTTTTTTTCTCATCAAAAGGACTTGAAACCGTAATCAGACCCTTTGCAAATTTCTCTGAGAACAGGGCTGTAGGCCAATTGTCTGTCTGAAGATCCCATTTGTAAAAGAGTGGTCAAAAAGAATTATATACTTTTAAAAATGACCTTTTTTTAAGCCTATGTGTCAGAGTTAATTCTCAATCTTTTAAAGACCCAATATGTAACTTTGCATTACAGCATCTTTGATAAGGTGAGTACAAGCTGCAGAATGCTCGTCTAAAATTGTCTAAAAGTGTTTGCATCTGAAACCACTCAGGTTGCTAGGGTATTTCAATTACATTTATTTTGAAGTAATTATTTCTTTTCTGTAGTAATGCAGAGTGCATAATTGTACTTTTGCTTCCAACTGTGGCTTAATGGCAGCAATACATGCTGGTAGCAAAAAGGGAAAGAGAATTTATTGATGGAGTAGAAGGTATGTGCTATGTTGTACCTCCCTCAGCATTTTTCTCAGCAAGGTAGAATTAATGGGGGATTGTGTGACCTCTAAATGTGCCTGAACTCCACTACATTCTGAAAGGATCATTGTCCAGAAGGCTCTTTAAATAAATTTCCTTAAAAGGCCATTGGCAAGTGCCTAAAACCTCTATTGATCCTGGTCCAGCAGGAAATAACTTCCCAATCTGAGCAACTAAAGAATTGCAAACGTCTTAGCTGCACATGTGCCCCAAACTGCTTGGAAGTAAGAAAAGTAGAGAAAATGTTTCCTGCTAAATATAGGGAAAACAAATTCTTGATGATTACTGATATCAGCAAAATGTTTGACAGAATGAAAATGTGCCTTTAAATTGATGGTGGTTGAGAGCATTTAGCCCATCAAGAACATCTTACAGGTTCATTTATTGCATATGTTTTGATGAGAAAGAAAAAAAAAAAAAAAGAAAATTAGGCTATTAAAAGATTAACCAGCAGGAGGAGATGAGACAGTCAGTTAAAGAAGATTCCCAAACACAAAGGAGAGAGGAAATGAGTTATTTAGAAAAGAGGTGTTTATACCTGCTGGGGATCTGTCCATAAGGATTATTTAGACTAGGAAAGCAGTGAACCCCAGTGTACAGAGAGGAATTAATTTTTTTTAAAAGACATCTCTTATACTTTGGGCATGTCTGACTGATGTATAATCATAAATAAATTTAGGAATGCAACTGCAATGTTAGAAATTGAAGTCCAAGATTTTTGCTTCATTGACATTTTCAACAGTCCCATTCAACTGATATGTAACCATGGGTTTTATCTTTCTGGTATAGAACCTTTCAAGTTTTGGTGCCTCCATCAGCCTCTTAGCTACTGCCTATCTTGCATGACCCTGTAGTCACCTGAACCCATGCCTGGAACAAAACTTTCTGGCATGAGCAGGAGTATCTCTCTCTGTGTCCACCATACCCAGCTGCACAGTGATGGAGGCACTTTTTTGAGTAAATGGCCTCTCACCACAGGATATGAATCACTTGCAACCCCAAAACATCAGAGGCAACTGCATCTGGTCCCATTCAGCTGTCCAGGATCCTGTAAGTATCCATCAGCAGAGCTGGTTTCTTGGCTATACCCTTATTCTTTATCTCAAAGACTGTACAGTTGGGCACTTCATTCACTCTAGCATATTCCCCCAGGCTGATGTTTTAGGCACTGGGAGACACCAGTTCAGATTGGACAGACTGGATGTGGGAAAATATGTTTCCATCTCCTAAGAGGCTTATACACTGACTATTGTGTATAAGCAAGTGCAAGTGTGAAGGGTGAAGGGAGGCATCTCTTATCTGTTAAGTCATTTCACTTCTCTGCTTTGAGTTGTTCCGCTTCTTTCCCCCTCCAAAACAAACTTCACTGGTAGGAACTGTCCCTAAAGAGTGTGCAAGAGCCAACTAGTTTGTAATACTTTGTCTCAAAGCCCAGGATTGATCTTGAGCCTGTTTTTCAGCTGTGTAGTCATAACCTTACCAATTAGTCTGACTGGGCTGCTCTGGGTTCTGCTCAGCAGCAAACCGCATACAAACAAGGTATTGAAGCCCATAAGTCATTTAGTAACCAAATGATCATCAAAAGCATGCTGTTCTCACTAATCAGCAGTGTTATAAAACATAGTAACTTCTGAATACTGAAAAGCTATCCAGTGTTCAGGTTTGAGGGGAAGAGTGATGTTCGCGTTGATGGATCATGAAAAATCAGATCTTACAATCACATTATTTCAGTTGCAATGATTTCTCTCATCTGTATTATGTGCTTTTGGACTAAGATACAGCCTTTGGACCAGGCATGGTTTCCTGTAATGACTTCAGACATAAATTTTAGTAGATTATCTCATTAGAGTTAACAAGAGACAGAGCCTACAGACTCCCTGCTTCCTTGTAGGACTAATGTCTATTATTCATAAACATTTCCATTTTCCTTTCAATAAAGACAGAACATTTTTTTTCTCTAATGACATCAGTAACAAGCCTCTGAAAAACTGACTCAGAGTCAGGGTTCCTAATGCATAAAATAGTTGGTGGTTTATGACCATTTTAAATTTAGCTTACAACTTTGGCAGAAGTAAGATGTGCAACAAAATAAAACATACAAGAAGTAATTATTAATTAAATGCAAAAAAAAATCCAAGGGCTTTATGATAGTAAGAAACATGGTTACTAAAAGTAAAAAATATGACTGTAATATTCATAGTTTAAAAACAGAATTCTGAACCTAAAACTACTTCAAATTTAAATGGATTAATTTTTTAATCTTCAGATGTGTCCCTATTGTTTTGGTTCCATTTGAACACCATCAGATCTTCTAGCTGTAGTTCAAGTACAGCCAGACAATTTGCAAAAACTTGGTTTTTGGCCAAAAATATAAAAAATTCTGCACAAGCGTATCCTCTGCTAAGAGACTTGCCTAAAACATATACCAAAGATATACTAAAATAACACTAATAGTTGATGTATTCATTATTTATATAAGGTAAAGCAAATTCAACTGCTGGGAATACACCTAGGAAGTTGGAGAGTTAGTTCAAGCTCTTGCTTCAGGGAACAATTAATTATTTATACAAAGTGAAAACAGGCTTGAGAGAGTCTGGAATAATCTGTTGCCATAATACCCTATAAACTGAGAGGGCTATCTCTTGGGAAATGGAACATAATTTCAGAATGTACACATGTTAACTGTTTGGGATATCTTCTTGAATCATATTACCACACACAAAATCTCATGAAAAACACCTTTTAAGACTTTAGTGTTGTCTATTCAAAACCTAATCCTCTATTTGGCTGGAATTTCAGACCAAACATCTAAAATAAACCAAACAAGCATGCAAGCGCTTCTGCTTGGCTCCTAATGGTGACTCATTAACAAGTGGCTAGAAATGTTGGCATGGCTTGTATCCCTAGGAGCTACAGATGCATTTTTAAAGGCATTTAAAATGCATTTTTAGGCACCTAAAGATGCAGATAGGAAGCTGGCAAACTTTTAACCATTAGGCAGTGCTTTGCTTCTTTAGGTGCCTAAATACCCTGAAATCTTGGCCCAGAGAGCCATTCTGAAGGCTCAGTGAGTCACAGACCAAGGTTTTTCTGCTAGTTTTATTTATCCTCTTGGACAAAACAGCTACCTATATCATCTCCCAGTTAATCTGATTCATTTATTTTAAATGCTTTATGAATTTTTGCATGCATTACATGTATGACTAGCAGTAACAGCTTTATACACATCATGGGTTTGTATTAGAAGCCATTGAGCCATCTGCAATTCCTGAAGACCAGAAATATCAGGTGCTTTTCACATACAATGACTCACAATGGAGATTCATTTCTATTTGGCTCATAATCCTGGGTTATGCTGCTTGGAATAATACAGCTTATAAGAAACTTCTGAGATATCCCTTCTTTGATAAGAAATCCCAGCAAAACATAAGTTTGCTCCTTATCTCATGTAATGTTTTCAAATGCATGGCCCTTCTCATACTAAGAAAGACAAGTACCACAAATAAAATATCAACACAGTTATTAAACCTAGAACAGGGAAGGCTTGAAATAGAAAGATCAAGAGGGCACTTTTTTTTTTAATGTATTTGACACCCAAAAGAAGAAACTAACCTTGTAAGAAAGTGATCTTTAGGTAGAAAGTAGTGTCTTAAAAAGTCTGATATGACTTACAACTTATAGTCAGGATAATATGCTCTTGGTTTTTGTTTTACCTTGTCCTTTCCAGCTTTGTTCTTATTCTGTCGAAACCAGCACAGTATCAGTCATGCCTGATAAAAACCCAGAGGCTCAAGAGTTTTCTATATGAAAGTTAACATGGATATTTTGAACTTTATTTCTTTCCACTGCCCTTTTCCCTTCCACCAATAGCAATTCTGTTTTGTGTCTTTTCAGTGTATTGGGTACTGAAGAAATGATGGCCATATCTATCTCTAATGAAACAACAAATCACATTTTACTGGACTGCTCTGTTTCACAGAGGATCTCTTAATAAAAATGAACCACAGTTTATAATGTTATGACAGATCAAACATTAACATCTCTCTCTGCAGATTAAACATCACTTTCAGTGCATGTCACTTCACTTTCCCCTAAGGTTTACTAGCTTTCGGTACTGATCATGATTGATGCCTTGTTTATATGCAACATTAAACCTGTACTTTTGCCTGTTTCTGGTAAATGAAACCCATTTCTGTTCCAAATGGTAAAACTTATGTCAGCGTTTTACCTTATCCACATCATCACTCCTTTCACAGACCTAATGCTACATATAAAAGCCTTGCTTTCTTTCATCTCTGGACTGCCTAAACTGCAATCAATTCATAGGTAAAATTCAATAGAATTAACAGTAATTTGAAGCTATGGCAGATGATGGCCTAGATTAATGGTCCAGTTAAACCTTTAAATGTCTTCGAGCACGCGAGGAACATATGTTTTTACATTCTCTGAGCTACTCTATTTGCCATATACAGCTGAAAAATTCCTTAAATGCTTCATTAATTTTCAACCTTCACATGTTGTCACAATCCTTTACATTTAATTTCTTGTCTAGAAGGACTGTTGTCTCAAAGGTGGAATCAACTAGCATTTGTAAGGGGGGGAATATATAAAAGTGTCTTTCTTTGTAAAAAATAATACTCTTCAGTGGGATCATGCTCCAAGGGTGATTTTATTCTGAAGGCTGAAAACTGATATTTTTGTACACCGGGTGACTGCCATGAGCAACCAGTTCTGGCAGACTTGTCAATTAATCTAGGTGTTGAAACGGTAGGTGATGCTGGATTTCACATCAGGTGCGAGATCGCCATTAGTGGCTTGGTTCCATATTAAAAACCTGGCTGGGTACAGCTGTGTTGGAAGGCTACTCCTGTGTTTGCAGATAGTGCAATGAAACCCAGAGAGAAAGTTATGCAGTGGTTGCAGAAGCATGTCTGTGGAGGCAATGAGGACAAACAACCATATCATAAGACTTGAAAAGTTATGCTAGAAAATAAAGCTCTCATTTATTTATGCAAACCACAGCATTCTCCACAAAAGGTGCTCAGAGAGACCCATCCTGGAATACTCAATTGCCTTTTCATTCTTCTTCTATAAGGAGAAATTCAGTTCCAAAGTGTCAGAGAATGGATGTGAATCTGTATAATTTATATCCTAAAAAAATTAACCAGTGGAGTAATCAATCAAATGTGGGGAATTTGTTTGGTTTTATTTGATTTTGTTTGGTTTCATGACCCATGAGTCAGCTAGACTTAGATAACAAACTTCAAGATGGGATTTATTGACATAAATCCAAAGACCTAAGTCTCCAGACCATGCTTAAAGCAGTATCAGATGAGCTGTGTTGGAAGTCATCACCCCAGCTGCCTAAGTCAGTTTTTTCTCAGAAAGTATTAGATTGATAGCAGACAAAATAGACATAATTTCTATCCTAATTTTTGCTGCATCAACCCAACATCAGAGATGTCTGCACAGAAATGTCAGATTTTCTGTATATAGTTTGTGGCTGATGTTTGTCTCACAACTGACTTATAGAGAGCAGTTAGGTGATAAACCTCACCTCTACTTTGAATTTTCTGCTGAGTTTTGTACTTCTCTGTGTAGGGTACTTTTTTTTTTGTTTGTTTGAGCATCACATACAGAGAAAATCTCTCTATGAATTTTAGGATGCCCTATAGGGTTTGGCTTTCCAAACTCTAAGGTAAGCTGTGTTGTACCTAAAAAGTGTGCATAACATATCTGGCCTTCCTTTGTTCCATAGTAAATGACTACACGGGATGTCTTGATTTATCTTCTTAAAACATTCATTATTGGGCATAATTGCCATATCTCTTATTTTCATTCCCCTGAGCAACACATTTTAATCTCATACCATATGGAAGTTATTGCAAGCCATCAACAGCGAAGGAAAACCTGAGGTAGATTTGCATTGAGATAAAATGCATCTGCTCTAAAATTACTGGAGTTATTTCACTGCAGAATGACATAATTCTGGATTATGTCAAGAGCATCAGTGTTTTAGACCGAAGAAGAAGACACTTGCAGTCCCCTCTGTGTAAAGATATTGATCAGATACTGACCACATTTAGCGATGGCTTGCCTAGGATGTTCCTTAGTTTTGTGCACTGAATTTTGACAGAGAAAAATATGTCTCTATCAAACTACAAACTCCGTTATTTTCCAGGGTGTCATTTTGTTTTATATTTTGAATTCATATCTTATTACTCCAAAGTGTTCAAAATACCCGCCCTCCTGAGGTCCAACAGGCTTAATACATCATTAAATTACAAGCAGTGTCCTGATTTGGGCTGGGATAGAGTTCTGGGACTGGTAATTCTAAACTCTGGCAAGAATTCTGGAAAAATTACTATCATGGTTAAACCCCAGCCAGCAACTAAGTACCAAGGAGCTATTCCCCTACTACCTCCTAACCCTGCTGGTGGGATGAGGAGGAGAACTGGAAAAGGTAAACCTTGCAGGTTGAGATAAGCAGAGTTTAATAACCTTACCCAAGGCTGGTCCAGACTGCAGCTGTTCTCCAAAAACCACTTTAGGTCATTGAACCATATTTCTTAATAATTCAGTTTCCTGAAGGCATGATTGCCCCATTCAATTTCTTTTAGTAGTTTCTTGATAGCCTTGGAAAGTATCATAACTGCTGATTCTGTGGAATCTAGGGGACCCTACAGGAGACATTTGTATGTATTGCAAATATTTTAATTCACTCTGAAGTAGCTGAAATCCACAGGTCTATAAAATATTGACTTTGTTTACTTCTGGAGAGCTGTGTAGGAATTCTTGAGCTAGGTAGTAAGGCAATTAGTATGTCAGATAACCCTTTAATTAGATTAGAGGGTGCAGCTACTATATGTCAAATACCTATTAATAATTGAAAAATCTGTCTCGAGGTTTCCTAAGTATGTAAAATCTATTTATTTGCCACATAGTTGATTTAAAATTACTTCTAAAGGACTCTACTGTTCAATAGAATACTTATGTATATTACTATGGCTCTAAAAATTCTAAATCTAGCCTGAAAAGCCTTAAACCATTTGTCAGTTTGTTGTCTGAGCCAAGGACATATTTCAGATGTAGGAGATTTTCAGATCTAGGAGACCTGTCTCCCATTGTCATGTATGGCAACATGACATAGGAAGGAGGTAAACTTCAGCTCACTGCTAGGAAGCAGTTTTGAGACAAGTTACTTTATTGACATTGTTCAGTGTAGTACTTGCCAGATTTTTTCATCTGAGTTTCTGCCTTCTTAAGTCTGAGGGCTATTGAAGCTATACCCTTTCTTCCAGCACAAAACCCAAACCACTAACCTACAAACTATTCTGTTTAGAACATTTTCCTCCAAAAAGGGATTCCATAGCACTGAAAGATCTCTTTTCCTTTACTAGCAAAATCCAGGCATTTGAGCAATTCAGCTCAATGTCTACAATGAATTACACCAAATTCTACTTCAACTCCATTTTCATCAATGAGGTCTTTCAGTGGCATGTAGGTATAGGTAACGTGCCAAATGCTGGATCATGACTCTGGAATACGGAGAATATTAGTATTTATAAAGGCTGACAAACACCCTTACACTTTGCCTTATTTATAAATAAAGCCCCTATTGCCAGTACGTGATAGCTACTTTCTTATTCTGTGATTGCATAAGTACAAAGTGTATATTTGCATACCTATCAAACCCATGATGATTTTTATCACAAAAAAAGCTGTTGAGAAAAGGTTGGGTTTTTTTACCAAAACCCTCAGAATTAACCTGATATCTGTTAATATCATTCAGTGAAAAGTTTACAGTGACAAACACTGTATTCAGGATCTTTACTGTATTTAAATGAGCATTTTGAGAGTATAAGCTGTGTTGTTGTTTTTAAGAGCTCAGTAACTGAAAAGACATTCCCTGCATCTACCTGAAAATTGCATCCAGTAATGAACTTGTCCATAAAAAGAGCAGAGCACTGTTTTGCCATTCGGACATGTCGTTGCTCTTTTTTTTAAATACAAGAGAGGGCTTAGAGCAGGATGACATGTGCCCAGCAGGATAACAAAACCACAGAGAGAACCGCTCACCTTCACATGTTCTAACAGTTTGTATGAAGTAATGAACCTGACTACAGAGCTTTTAACTGCCTCAGGCCATGTACTAGGAACTCAAAATACATGGAAACGAGATGTCAGAAAGGAAACAGCACTTGATTCTGAAATAAGAATGAATTTTTTAACCGACTTGTACACACCACATCTGTGAATTTCTTACACAGTGCAAAAAACATTAAAATACGTAGCCTTCTGTGGGCTGAGCAGTAATATAATCCGACCACACATCATAAAACAAAGCTTTATGGAGGCAGTAGGAAAGATAAGAGTATATAAGCTTGCCCAATTGCTGATAACAAACACAGAACATGATCATGACTGATGCCATGGCTCTGGTGGACTGCCAGGCACACTTGGTATCTGGGGAATATGGCAGCAAGACCCAATCCTACAAATGCCTTTTGAATGCAGGCAAGGGTCATGTCATTCCTTGGCTCTACCAAGGGTAGTGTAATTTGGGAGAATCATACCTTACATGAATAATTTGGGTGGCATTCTGTCTGTACTACTGATTCTGGTCAATCGTATATATACATGTTACTGTCCACTACTGGTTGTTCAAACTGCCAGTGACAAAACAACAAAGAGAAGTCTGAGGGTAATCAGAAGAGGCTTCAGGGTCCTGGGATGATTGGTAGAGGGATCAGGAGCACAGGTAGTAATTTCCTCGATCCTTCTGGTAACAAAGAATAATATTGATATGAGCAGGCTGGCTCCCAAATTGGTGTTATCAGAAAAATTTGGGGTTTTTTGACCATAGGATGATCTACTCAACACCTGGTCTGCTGACAGGTCTGCTGGTGGAATGCACCTGTTTCAGAGTGGAAAAGGAGTTCCAGCACAGGACCTAGCAGGTCTCATTGATAGAGCTTTAAATTATCTTGGAAGGGGGAAAGGGGCAAAACCAGGCTTGCTGATGATGAGTGATGAGATGGTATGCCAAAACTTGAGGAAAAAAGCACTAATGGGATCCCTCAATATACTTCACAAAGTATTGGTTAAATGTACAACGTGTAGCTAGAAAGCTATTTATGTGGATTTTATGTGAAGGGTGTAGCACATGTCTCTTGGAGAGAAAAAAGCAGACAACAGTCAGCAGTTGTCATTCAGTGCTCAAGCATCAGCCCACATGTAAGACCTGAAAATACATTTTAAAACTTCTAGGCTATGAGCATAATTTTAAAAATTACACAAGTAGTCCTTTTCAACTAACCAGATGGAACACTTGGATATTTGCCTTCACAATATTTATATTACACTCACCGTGCATAGTGATAATGTTAATAAAAATAATTGTTATAATAACTATTTTCCATTCCCTATTATAAGTGTGGCCAGGAGAAAATTAATTAATTAATTTTTCATTGGTTTCTTTCTTTTATTCTTTTTACATCTGTCAGCTTCCTGAAATGATAAATGGAGTTGCTTCTAGAAAGGAGAATCACTGAAGTGAGAGAATTGTTCTGTATCCTTCTTTATAGGAGACAGATCTGTTGTCATGTAGAAGAGCAAATTTTAAGACAACCATCTAAAAATCTGTCTTCATTCTGCCACCCTCTCTATAATTACTGCTAATTGCATTGTTTCAGAAATTGATGGAGCATTATAAAAAAGGGAAGTAGAAAAGGAAAACATCTTCAATAAAGCTCTTGAAACAAAGAGACTGCCTTTGCCTACAGGGCACATGAGGCAGTGCAATGCTGAGAGCCTGCAGCATAGTCTGTTACTTAGAGGACACGCTATCATTTACTGAATTGTCATATTATCATTATTCTCTATGGTGAGCAGATGTGTTCTATTACTTGGTTGTGGAGGTATAATTTGTTTTGTCCAAGACCTTACCTGAACAGGTGTGCAAGTTTCAAGCTGGTCTAGGGCTAAGACCTTAGGACTAGCTTCCTTATGTTAAAAGATTCAGCACATTCAGGGTGTACAAGAACAAGTCTAAGATTTAAAGGATGAACAGGAACTCCAAATAAACTTACATGTCAGAACACAAATCCCTGCAATGAAGGTAAAGCTACTCCTAGGGTTAGTTTATGCACTCCTACCTACTTTTTCAACTACTGGAGCTTTATCAAGCTGCCCCTGATCCTTACTTAAGGAAAGTTAGATCATGGGGCTTCCTGTATTTCCTGTAAATAACTCAAACCAACTATCAGAGAATTGATGTTGGTGTTCCTTTAGAGAGTTAATTTCCATGCCTCAGACCTCATCTTTAAGACCTAGGCAGACTGTGACACACGAACGAGAAACAGCTGCAACCACTGACCCTGTGTGATCTTGGGAATAAATGTTAGCAGATCAACATAAGAGCATTGAGTACAGAAGTAACAGGATCTTCTGACTAGTTGCTCCTTTTTACAGCATATCTAAGCAGGTGCCTGATAACTTCTATGTTACCTACTATGAAAGAAAGTAGTGTAAATTGGCTAGATTACAAGAGTACACAGGTGTGCTTTTTGCACCTGTTGATGAAGAAAATATGGAGTGCAGTTAATTGATGTGATATATTGTACATTTCTTAAGTTTTAAAAAACACTTTAAGAAAGTGTTCAGCTGTCGAAGCACTTCATTGTTGAAGCACTAGACTAAATTTAGATTAGAAGGACCATGTATGATACTAACACTAACTAAATAGTAGTTTTTGGAGGGTAATATTTTTGTTAGAACACAGAAAACAGATTTAAATATACATCCAGCCTTCAAATCACAGTAAGAGGATTTGAACAAACAACAGTGCTGCACTTTGCCTGTGTGCTGGATATTACACTGTTCATAGCCTTTTTAACAAGTTTATTTAATCAGGATAAATAGTAAAATCTATTTTAAGCAGAGATATCAATGTCAAGATGCAGAAGTTTTCATGTTTTCAAAACAATTTGCAAAACCCTGTTTTGTAGTACTCCAATCCAACTGGAAATACATATGCAAGTTTATAGGCTAATTCATTCACAGTTGCATAACTATAACCTCACCAAATAATGCTTTCCTCTACTTTTAATAATGCAAAATCAGCATATATATACAATGCAAAACTGAAATCCGCCCATGAAGATAAGCATCCCAACCTGGTACAGGCACATGTCCCCACTGACAACACATATGACAAATGTTAAGATGACTACCTTTCCTTTAGGCCTGAAAAACACACACAACCTGGAAGAGTAGGCTTCTGTGGGAGAGTTAAGTAATGTGACTTCTGTGTATTTTCAAAGCACTGCCTGTTTTCATGTCCCAGCCACCAGCACTGTCACAAAGGCAGTTCAATAGTACAGCAACAATCTTCTCTTTTGAGTGTCCTGTTATTTAGCTAAAACAAAACAAAACAAAAACCCCTTCCAATTACAGAGATTAAATTCTTGTTCTGTAACATTACCTACCCCAAACCCTGCATAACTGAAATTATCTACCAACGTCCTTAAACCTCACTCGCAACAAAAGTAATTACAGGAGACAATGGGGAACAGGTTTGTCGGTTTGGGGGTTTTTTTGGTTTTTGGGGTTTTTTTGCAATTTTGGAGAGGAAAGGATGTAAGCAGAAAGAAGTGTTGCCTGTTTATTCTCTCAGTCACTAGCAGCCATGTTACTATGGATAATATGGCCCTGAACAAACCGATAATCTCTCTTAAAAAATCAGATCTATTGGCTCTGTGCCATATGTATGTGGCTGTATGGCTTCTGATAGACTCAGGGCACAGGTTTGCTTGTGAATGACTGAGCAGATATATGTTAAATACTATTACCTGGTAACATCTGCCATCATAATTAAATCTTGCTTGAAGACTAACCGTGTCTTCTACAACAGCTGCTCTGATTGTGTTCATATAGGAAGGTATTCATGCAGAGAAAAAGGTTACCTGATTTCTTTTACAGGTTTTCAGGGAAAAGCAGGTTTCTTTAAGGGGAGTCAAGGTCTATAAAAGCTTTCTTTCATAAATCCATAGTGGACCCTTGTAATTAGTTGCCTAGCAGCCTCCACAGTGGATAGTGAGCATCTGAATCATAAAAGGTTAGTGGCTGGTTAGAACTGGATCCTGGAAGGGGAAGCTTTAATGAAACAGAGTGGGGAAACCCCAAGAAAATATCCCACCTCTTGTTCCATGTGTAAAACACAGCTGTAGGATAAAAACAAGGTTGTAAGCACTTACAGCTAAAAGGCATATTTATTCGACAGCAAGCCTAAGAAGGTTTTTCTTTAGGTCTGTTGAACTCTTAATTAGCAAGATGCTTGAAAAGGAAATACAGTGATTTTCTGCCTGCATCTGGTTAGGAGAGGAGGGTTAGCACCCAGAGATGGTGGAAAGTCAAGGCTTCCAGCAAAGTGAAAGCTATTGAACTAAGAGAAATGTGTAGAGATATATTCTGTCTTGGTTTCCCAACTGAGCTCTTGGTTGCTCTATTTCTCTCAAGCAATAAACCCTTTTGAAGATGTATTTTTAAAAAAATCTATGAACTAGGCCTGAATGAAAATGTTTTAGCAAAGAGCATTCTATTTCAAAAAAAAACCCACCTGTATCCAGCTATTCTAGCTAACAAACTTTTAGCCTTTTATCAACTAGCACATATTGTTCTGCAGGAGAGACACCCTGACTCAGTCTGGTAAGCCTCTTAAGTACTGCCATCTAGGGTGTCTTTATGGCATTTATTATTTATTTATTATTTATTACCCAGTTTGTTAAAAAACTCTGCTCAGAAGCTTTTACTTGCTTATGGTTAGCTACAGTGGACTTTACCCCTTAATGAAGAGCAGCTTTTAAATCTCTAGGTTCCTGACTTCAGGAGTTGTTCTTTTTTTCACTCTTATTGCTGACCTCTTTGAAGTATCTGCCTGGAAACTATGATTACTGAAAATCTGAGCCAACAAATATATATATTTTATACTATATATTATATAT